>NC_132886.1:5324435-5669435 GCF_030463535.1 Salminus brasiliensis
CCGCGCGCAGTAGCGACATTCTGCCTCTAAACAGGGGCGGCGTGACAGTGCGTCCGCGTTGCTATGCAACCGTCCTGCGCGGTGTTGAATGGTAAATTGAAACTCTTGGAGCGCAGTAATCCAACGAGCTACCTGTCCCTCTGGCTCCTTAAACTGCATCAGCCAGGTTAATGAAGCGTGGTCGGTTCGCAGCACGAAAGGGGTGCCATAAAGATAGTGTCTAAAGTGTTTCAGACCCGACACTACGGCAAGCAGCTCTCGGCGGGTTTATCCAAAGCGTCGTCGATGCGAGGTAGTGGGTACGAATCCGCTTTGGTGGCTGCGTTGAGGCGGCGATAGTCGACACAGAACCGCCAGCTGCCGTCTTTCTTTTTTTACTAGCACCACAGGGGCTGCCCATGGGCTGTTAGATGGTTCGATGACTCCGCTCTCAGCCATTTCCTTCAGCTTTTGTTCGGCTGCTTGCTGCTTAGCGATGGGGAGGCGGTGCGCACGGAGCCGAATGGGTGAAGTGGAGCCAGTGTTGATCTGGTGCTGCACGAGACTTGTCCGGGTGCAATCCTCCTCCCGGGCTGCAAACGCATCCATGTTCGCCTCCAGCAGGGCCCACAGCCGCCGACTTTGCTCTTCCGTGAGACCCTCGCTGCTGCGTCGCCAAAGCTCCCTCACCGCCTCTGGTGTGCTCTTGGCAGGGATCTTTTCGGGAAGCGGAGTTACGCTCTCCCTCTCCGGATGTGTTAGTTCTGGCTCGGACAGCCCCTCGTCTCCGTCTTGGCCGCTGGAAGTTGCTGCTACACGGCCTTGATCAGCAGTAGGACGCGCCACCAGCGGAACGCGCATCCTCCCCAGCATTAGTGACGCAGCGGGGATGTCCAGGACTGCACCCAGGGCCTTGAGCAGGTCCAGCCCGAGTATGCACACATCACGGATGGGAGCGATGCAGAACTCATGCTGCAGAGTTCTCTTGGCTAGCCTCACGCACAGTCTTTTCTTCCCTTCCATTTTAATTCTTTCCCCGGTTACTGACCTCAGCACAGTGTTGGTGGGGTCCCATTCCTCAGAGGTCTTGTCTTGGAGCTGGCGCAGAGTGCCGGGCCGGATGATTGACACGGTGGAGCCGGTGTCCACAAGGGCTGTGACTGGAACGCCCTGTATGGTGCACTTGAGCCAGAGTCCGTGTCTTGTGCCCAGCCTTCCTACCACCAGTTCTTGCTCGAGGGTGCTGGATGTCGGGGGCCCCCCACCCCTCACTGGGGAGCCCTGGTCTCGTTTCCCGCCGGCTCTGGGGCGCGACACTGGCTGGCCTTGTGTCCGCGTTTTTTACAGCGCCAGCATCGGATGGGGCTTCCAGCGGCTCTTGCTATAACTTCCGCTGGGCGAACTTGACATGCCGTGGGCTCATCTTCTTCCTCCATCTCGACTTGGTAGCAGGCGGCAGGTCTTGCGTCCTTCAGGATGAGCTCCGCTCTCTCCGCTTCCTCCACCGCTTGGCTGAGGGAGCTGACTTTGCTCAGCCTGACGTGACGCTGCAGGCTACCAGGCGCTAGCGCATTGAAAAATGCGTCTAACGCGAGCTCGTCCCACACGCTGGCCGAGAAGTCTGGGTAGGCTTGTCTCACCAGTGTGCGTAGTTCGACGGCGAGAACACCCAGTCTTTCTCCCTTCCCGCGTCTCCTTTCTCTCAGCTGCTGCCGCAGGACCTGAACTGCAGGGATATTGCCGAAGCGTTGACGAAGAGTCGCTTTGAGGGCCTCCAGGTTCCCGTGCTCCTCCACAGGTAGGTCCACCAGGGCTTGCAGCGCTTTGCCTTCCAGTGCTAAGCATAACCTTGTAGCGATCGTCACTGGGGACCATCCGTAGTGTCTAGCCACCACTCCCAGCTGCGCTTCATACGGCTCCCATGCGGCTTCTCCGTTATAACGAGGCAGGGTGATGCTTGCCGCCGTCGACGCGAGGGGGGCGTGGGTCTGGCAGTGACGGCCGCCGTCATCCAGCCTCGGCTCATCGCCGCCGCTGCTCCGGCACCGGCCGCCATAGTTCCGCTGCCGGCCGCCATCTTCCGGGCCTCGCTCGCCGCCGTCCATTCTCCGACGGCGCCGCTCTTCGCTAGCCAGCCAGGCTCGTGGCTGGCTAGCCCCGTCGGGAAAGGTAGGGCAGGCGTAACGCTCGGCACCCTCCTCCCGAGGAGCACTACTTCCTCGCTGGATCTCTTCGCCACCCAGCTCCGCGATCCTCTTCTCCAGTCTGTCTAACTCGGCCGCCAGATCCCACTTCTGACACCAATGTGACGACCGCCCAGGAGACACAGAGGCAGGAAGCATTTTCTTCAGAAAATGTGCTCTTTATTAGGCTTACTGCTCCCTATTGCATTTAAACTGCAAGGAGAGTGAAACCACAAAAACTGCCCTGGCTGGAAAAACCCTAGCCAGGTGATAAAACTCACTACACTACAACAAGACGGTGAACACAGTGAACAGCCATATCTGCATAGCCCCTCCTACTACAGCAGAGGGGCCCCCCCCCCCGACATAACACTCCCCATGAACCCCGTGCTCGCCACATAACCCCCCCCTAAAGGGTCAGCCGACCCGGCGACCCCACATCAATACAACAACACAGAACCCCCTTTTTTTTTTTTATTATTATTTTTTTTTAAACATTTAGTCCCTAACAAAGTCTCTGAGGTGCGGGGGGGTGCGCCGAGCTCGTGTAGAAGCTCTCCCCTGCGCCCCTCCCTTGTTTTCCCCACCGAAAGTCCCTGGTGGTTCCTCGGCCACAACAGTTCCCTTAGGCCGGTAAGGGGCCAGACGGTCCCGGTGCACGACCACCGTTCGGCGGCCCGTTTGGACCCGGTACACCACCTCCGACAGTCTGTGCAAGACACGACATGGCCCCTCCCAGTCGGACTGGAGCTTAGGGCAGCGTCCCTTCTTACGCCTTGGGTTGAAGAACCAAACGTCAGTCCCAGGTACCAGTGGGGCTCCTTGACAGCGCGTGTCGTACGCCCCTTTTCTGGCGCACACTAGCCCCCCCTTGGTTCTCTCGTGCGGTCTTGTGCACCGCCACCAGGCGCTCTCTGAGGTCGCGGGCGTAAAGTGTCTCGCTCACGGGCTCATCCAGCCCTGCAGGCAGCCCGAAGACCAAGTCTGTGGGCGTGCGCAGCTCCCTTCCCAACATCAGCTGTGCTGGGGTGAAACCCGTGGACTCCTGCACAGCCGCTCGGCACGACCACAGGACCAGAGGCAGATGACGGTCCCAGTTGCGCTGATGTTTGTCCGTAAGGATGGCCAGCTGCGTAGCGAGTGTCTTGTTAAATCGCTCGACCAGCCCATCGCTCTGAGGATGCAGTGGCGTAGTACGGGTCTTCCGAACCCCAAGGCGTTGGCAGACCTCGGCCATGACCTGCGACTCGAAGTTGTGCCCCTGGTCACTGTGGAGCTCTTCCGGCAAGCCAAAACGGCAAAAGAACTCCTCAACAAGCCGTTCCGCTGTGGTGACTGCGCTCTGGTCGGGGACCGCATAAGCCTCTGGCCATTTTGTGAAGAAGTCCATGGCCACTAGCACGTAGCGATTGCCGGCCTCAGTGCGTGGAAATGGTCCCAGCACATCCACCGCGACCCTCTCCATGGGGGTGCCCGACTGCAGTGGTTGAAGGGGGGCACGTGACTTACCCGTGGGCCCCTTCTTGGCTGTGCATGCGTCGCAGCAGTGCACAAACAGCTCCACGTCCGTACGACAGCCCGGCCAGTAGAACCTCTGGCGGAGCTGTCTCAGCGTCTTATTAACCCCAAAGTGTCCCACCCCAGCGGGTCCGTGCACTGCCTGGAGCACGCGCTGTCTCAAGCTGCGCGGGACAAGTAACTGCCACACGATTTTGTCGGGCACAGTGTCCTCCCAGCGTCGATACAACAGTCCCTCGCGCTCGCTTAGACTGTCCCAGGAGGACCGATATGCTTTTAAGTCTGGCCCGTGTGGCGTTACGTCTTTCCACTCTGGCTGGTTGCCCCCCCGTTTCCACTGCAACACCTTACGGAGTACCGGGTCCTCCCCCTGGGCTTTCTGAAACTCCTCGCGCCCGCAGGACTCTATCGGTTCGTTCTCCGACACCTCCACAGCCACTACCCGTTCTTCTGCCTCCTCCTCCCTCTGCTCTAGCCGCGCGCAGTAGCGACATTCTGCCTCTAAACAGGGGCGGCGTGACAGTGCGTCCGCGTTGCTATGCAACCGTCCTGCGCGGTGTTGAATGGTAAATTGAAACTCTTGGAGCGCAGTAATCCAACGAGCTACCTGTCCCTCTGGCTCCTTAAACTGCATCAGCCAGGTTAATGAAGCGTGGTCGGTTCGCAGCACGAAAGGGGTGCCATAAAGATAGTGTCTAAAGTGTTTCAGACCCGACACTACGGCAAGCAGCTCTCGGCGGGTTACGCAGTAATTACGCTCCTGTTTACTGAGAGCACGGCTATAGTAAGCTATAACTCGCTCTTGACCCCCCCTGAACTTGAGATAGCACTGCCCCGATTCCCCAACCACTAGCATCAGTGTCCACAACAAACTGTCCACCCACCTGAGGGAGCGCTAACACGGGAGCTGCACACAACGCTTCGCGGAGATGCCGGAATGCCTTGTCTGCCCCGTCTGTCCACTGAAATGCTGCACCTTTCTCCGTCAGCTGGTGGAGGGGAGCTGCGATGTCTGCGAACCCTTGCACGAATCTCCGGTAGTAGGAGGCTAGCCCCAGGAAGCTCCGAAGCTCACTCGTGTCGCGCGGTGTGGGCCAATGCCGGACGGACTGCACTTTTCCCGGATCGGTGGCCACTCCGTCTCCACTGACCACATGGCCCAGAAACTGAACTTTGCGCTGGAGGAGGAGGCATTTCTTGGGATGCAGCCGGAGGTTAGCAGCTTTGATAGCGCCGATCACTTGCTCCAGGCAGGCTAGGGCCTCGTCGAAGGTCGGTGCGTGTGCCAGCAGATCGTCCAGGTACAGGATGCACCGTTCCTTGGGAATGCCCGCCAGGACTCGCTCCATCAGGCGCTCAAAGGTGGCTGGGGCGTTGCGAAGCCCGAATGCCATCACCCGAAACTGCCATAGCCCCGCCCCCAGGGTGAATGCTGTCTTCTCCCTTGCCTCTGGTGCCAGCTCCACTTGCCAGTACCCACTCCGCAGGTCCAGTGAGCTGAACCATGACGACCCCGCCACTTTATCCAAAGCGTCGTCGATGCGAGGTAGTGGGTACGAATCCGCTTTGGTGGCTGCGTTGAGGCGGCGATAGTCGACACAGAACCGCCAGCTGCCGTCTTTCTTTTTTTACTAGCACCACAGGGGCTGCCCATGGGCTGTTAGATGGTTCGATGACTCCGCTCTCAGCCATTTCCTTCAGCTTTTGTTCGGCTGCTTGCTGCTTAGCGATGGGGAGGCGGTGCGCACGGAGCCGAATGGGTGAAGTGGAGCCAGTGTTGATCTGGTGCTGCACGAGACTTGTCCGGGTGCAATCCTCCTCCCGGGCTGCAAACGCATCCATGTTCGCCTCCAGCAGGGCCCACAGCCGCCGACTTTGCTCTTCCGTGAGACCCTCGCTGCTGCGTCGCCAAAGCTCCCTCACCGCCTCTGGTGTGCTCTTGGCAGGGATCTTTTCGGGAAGCGGAGTTACGCTCTCCCTCTCCGGATGTGTTAGTTCTGGCTCGGACAGCCCCTCGTCTCCGTCTTGGCCGCTGGAAGTTGCTGCTACACGGCCTTGATCAGCAGTAGGACGCGCCACCAGCGGAACGCGCATCCTCCCCAGCATTAGTGACGCAGCGGGGATGTCCAGGACTGCACCCAGGGCCTTGAGCAGGTCCAGCCCGAGTATGCACACATCACGGATGGGAGCGATGCAGAACTCATGCTGCAGAGTTCTCTTGGCTAGCCTCACGCACAGTCTTTTCTTCCCTTCCATTTTAATTCTTTCCCCGGTTACTGACCTCAGCACAGTGTTGGTGGGGTCCCATTCCTCAGAGGTCTTGTCTTGGAGCTGGCGCAGAGTGCCGGGCCGGATGATTGACACGGTGGAGCCGGTGTCCACAAGGGCTGTGACTGGAACGCCCTGTATGGTGCACTTGAGCCAGAGTCCGTGTCTTGTGCCCAGCCTTCCTACCACCAGTTCTTGCTCGAGGGTGCTGGATGTCGGGGGCCCCCCACCCCTCACTGGGGAGCCCTGGTCTCGTTTCCCGCCGGCTCTGGGGCGCGACACTGGCTGGCCTTGTGTCCGCGTTTTTTACAGCGCCAGCATCGGATGGGGCTTCCAGCGGCTCTTGCTATAACTTCCGCTGGGCGAACTTGACATGCCGTGGGCTCATCTTCTTCCTCCATCTCGACTTGGTAGCAGGCGGCAGGTCTTGCGTCCTTCAGGATGAGCTCCGCTCTCTCCGCTTCCTCCACCGCTTGGCTGAGGGAGCTGACTTTGCTCAGCCTGACGTGACGCTGCAGGCTACCAGGCGCTAGCGCATTGAAAAATGCGTCTAACGCGAGCTCGTCCCACACGCTGGCCGAGAAGTCTGGGTAGGCTTGTCTCACCAGTGTGCGTAGTTCGACGGCGAGAACACCCAGTCTTTCTCCCTTCCCGCGTCTCCTTTCTCTCAGCTGCTGCCGCAGGACCTGAACTGCAGGGATATTGCCGAAGCGTTGACGAAGAGTCGCTTTGAGGGCCTCCAGGTTCCCGTGCTCCTCCACAGGTAGGTCCACCAGGGCTTGCAGCGCTTTGCCTTCCAGTGCTAAGCATAACCTTGTAGCGATCGTCACTGGGGACCATCCGTAGTGTCTAGCCACCACTCCCAGCTGCGCTTCATACGGCTCCCATGCGGCTTCTCCGTTATAACGAGGCAGGGTGATGCTTGCCGCCGTCGACGCGAGGGGGGCGTGGCTCTGGCAGTGACGGCCGCCGTCATCCAGCCTCGGCTCATCGCCGCCGCTGCTCCGGCACCGGCCGCCATAGTTCCGCTGCCGGCCGCCATCTTCCGGGCCTCGCTCGCCGCCGTCCATTCTCCGACGGCGCCGCTCTTCGCTAGCCAGCCAGGCTCGTGGCTGGCTAGCCCCGTCGGGAAAGGTAGGGCAGGCGTAACGCTCGGCACCCTCCTCCCGAGGAGCACTACTTCCTCGCTGGATCTCTTCGCCACCCAGCTCCGCGATCCTCTTCTCCAGTCTGTCTAACTCGGCCGCCAGATCCCACTTCTGACACCAATGTGACGACCGCCCAGGAGACACAGAGGCAGGAAGCATTTTCTTCAGAAAATGTGCTCTTTATTAGGCTTACTGCTCCCTATTGCATTTAAACTGCAAGGAGAGTGAAACCACAAAAACTGCCCTGGCTGGAAAAACCCTAGCCAGGTGATAAAACTCACTACACTACAACAAGACGGTGAACACAGTGAACAGCCATATCTGCATAGCCCCTCCTACTACAGCAGAGGGGCCCCCCCCCCGACATAACACTCCCCATGAACCCCGTGCTCGCCACAATATCTTACGTATTCTCTCTCTCTCTCTCTCTCTCTCTCTCTCTCTCTCTCGCTCACTCACTCGCTCACTCACTCGCTCTCTCTATTTTAGTATATCTTACTTATTCTCTCTCTCTCTCTCTCTCTCTCTCTCTCTCTCGCTCACTCACTCGCTCTCTCTATTTTAGTATATCTTACTTATTCTCTCTCTCTCTCTCTCTCTCTCACTCACTCGCTCTCTCTATTTTAGTATATCTTACTTATTCTCTCTCTCTCTCTCTCTCTCTCTCGCTCACTCACTCGCTCTCTCTATTTTAGTATATCTTACTTATTCTCTCTCTCTCTCTCTCTCTCTCTCGCTCACTCACTCGCTCTCTCTATTTTAGTATATCTTACTTATTCTCTCTCTCTCTCTCTCTCTCTCTCGCTCACTCACTCGCTCTCTCTATTTTAGTATATCTTACTTATTCTCTCTCTCTCGCTCACTCACTCACTCTATTTTAGTGTATCTTACTTATTCTCTCTCTCTCTCTCTCTCTCTCTCTCTCTCTCACTCACTCGCTCTCTCTATTTTAGTATATCTTACTTATTCTCTCTCTCTCTCTCTCTCTCTCTCTCTCTCTCTCTCACTCACTCGCTCTCTATTTTAGTATATCTTACTTATTCTCTCTCTCTCTCTCTCTCTCTCGCTCACTCACTCGCTCTCTCTATTTTAGTATATCTTACTTATTCTCTCTGTCTCTCTCTCTCTCTCTCTCTCTCACTCACTCGCTCTCTATTTTAGTATATCTTACTTATTCTCTCTCTCTCTCTCTCTCTCTCTCTCTCTCTTTCACTCACTCGCTCTCTATTTTAGTATATCTTACTTATTCTCTCTCTCTCTCTCTCTCTCTCTCTCTCTCTCTCTCTCTCTCTCTCTCTCTCTCGCTCACTCACTCGCTCTCTCTATTTTAGTATATCTTACTTATTCTCTCTGTCTCTCTCTCTCTCTCTCTCTCTCTCACTCACTCGCTCTCTATTTTAGTATATCTTACTTATTCTCTCTCTCTCTCTCTCTCTCTCTCTCTCTCTCTGGTTTCTGGGTTTAGTGTGACAGTATTAGGTGTCAGTTTTATCTGCAGTGTGAAAATAATGTAGAATTAACTCTAGAATTGTAATTGTAGAATTTATTATTCAGATGTTCTTTCAGTAAAGTGCTGAATCAGTGTAACTTCTCCACACAATCAGTAGAAGTGAATGAACTGGAGCTGTAACAGATTTACTGCATTATCACCTCATTTCACTCACCTTTATAGCAGACAAATGGATTAGGCCAATGGCAGCCTGCATCATTCCATCTGTATCCATATTTACTATTTAACTGCACACAGTTATCACTCCCATTGTTGTTTGGCTCTCCAGTCCTCCAGTCACTGTATGAGAAGTTACTCCCATCTGACCAGATCCAGCTCTAGAGACACATTAACACCTGATCAGTGAACAGTTTAAATCACTGCACTCAGTTCTTATCATCAGTTTCCTTCTAATTTCTAAATGTTCAAAACTGCTTACTCTGGTGGTCTCTCCAGGTTTCTGTCTCAGTCCTATCCAGTAAAGTCCTGTTGTCCCATTGAGAGTAGCATTTACAGCATCCATTTCCTCCTGGTTCTCAATGGTGACCAGATCAGTGAAATTCTCTCTGCAGTATTTCTGAGCTTCAGTCCAGTTCTTTTCTTCTTTCACCACATGAAACTGACGAGTCCCACACAAGGAGAGAGTCCACAGAGCTGTAGGGGTTAAAGCTCTCATCAGCATGGCAGTACAGTAATGAACCAGCAGAGAGTTTTACAGATGATCATGAACTCCACTGACCTGAGAAAAGCAGGAGACCATGCAGTGCTGAACTCATGACTGTGGAGAACTACAGGGAGAGAGAAAGAGAGAGAGAGATCAGACATTCAGCAGCATTAGACCATCAAATTTTAATATCGTCTTCTTATGATACTGTTGTAGAGGTGAGGAAAAGTCATTAGTGTTTATATATAAATATAAATATGTACACCATAAACATATATGTACAATATTATACACCATATCAAAATGTAAAAAGTGATTACACTGCAGAATATTAAAGAAACTGGTAGTCAGATCTTGAGGGGAGTACCAAGGGGGATACCAATGGCTCCCCCTGCTGACCACAACAGAAACTGCACAGAGGTAGACACAGGGGCGCTGCCAGGGATTTTGGGCCCCATAAGAAGCTTCTTCAAAATTCTTCCAAAATACTCAATTAAGACATTTCTAGATCTCCTGTCCACCCCGACTCCAAATAGCACCCTAAGGTAGACCATGTGCTTTGTCTGAGCTCCACCCTTCACCTGGGGCTCAGCTGAGACTCATCCTATTAAACTGCTGAATAAATGCTGGAATTAATCATTTCTCTTACACTGATGTTTCTCAACAAGTCTAGTAACTGAGTCAGCTGTGCTGTGGTGTGGTCCCAACCTTTCCATTGGCTGCTGGAATCACCTATTTACATACTGGGTGTCTGTGTGGGAGTGACATCAGTGTGAAGTGACTCTCCCCAGACTGCCTTGCAATCGGCATGGTGTTGAATCTGCCTGGCCTCGGTGCTGCTGAGTGTGGCTGCATGTTGGCTGAATGCTGCAGTGGCCACTGATGGACTAGTGCAGAATGATGCTGTCAGTGTTTATAAGGATAGTAATTGTTAATATTTCATGCCGTTTACAGTGAGAACAAAATCCAGGACTGAAAACTGGATTGAGTGTAAATGTATTTAATGTATATTTCAGTGCATTTTTGATACATTCAGAGTATAATAGTAATACAGTTGTAATGCATATTAAATTAGTTTTAACTTCACTTTAGTTTGATGTAAAATATGTGTTTAAATACACAGTCAAATGTTTAAAGTCTGCTTAAGTATATCTAATAGTTCCAGTCTAGTACAGTTAAGACAACACTTAACAAAAACGTCCCTTACAAAAACGTATACTTAAAGTTAAATTATTTTTCCCAAATCTGCTTTATGTAGTAAGTATAGTAATATCAATGTACTAGTAGTATATTCATAAGTGTTCCATTACAGTACTTCTTGGGACTGGGACAAAGTTTAAGTTTTTACTATATGAATATATATACTGTTATATACTGTATACTGTGAACTTATAGGTGCTGGTTATACACCTCTAGCCCACTTTTCATTTATTAAAGTATAAATTTCAGTATACTTTACACAAGTGTAGTAAACATACAACTAGTTTATATCTAAGTTTTATTTTGTGATGAAACTGTACTAAAATGTATAGGTGATTTATAGGTGTGATGTTAGCTCAATAGTTATATAATTCTGTCCCAGTTTTTAGTTTGTAAAAGTACACTTTGAACTACGAGTGTCATAGTTTTCATACGATTACTGCTACGATTGATTTCAATTTGAAGTAAACTTCATTTGTACTGGTCAGATATACTTAGACTTGTCAGTAGACTTATAAGCCATATATATATATGCCAATATAAGCCAAGTACACTTACGTAAACTTTCACACAACATGCTTATTTATCTGAGGTTTCAACAATTATTTTTTATTAGTACTCCATTATGTATTTTTTTCTGTATTATATATTTTTTCTTACTTGTCTTCTGTCTTTGTTCTGAGTGATAACCGAGGACTGAACTCTTTTACTGGTTTTGTGCTTCTGCTTTTCCCACTCTTAGAGCCTGCAGCAGCCGCAGACACCAGATATTTTACCTCTGGAAAGTGGAACAACTGGGTATTTTTACTATGTAAATCAGTGGTCACTGTCCATGCTCCTACCCTCCCCAAGTGTGACAGATTTGCATTGCAAATAAACTCTGCAGGACAGTGAATCTCCAGCAGGTGAATGATGACCACTGAGAAAAGACTAAAACCTCGTTCAGACAGGGTTAGTGTAATGTGGTGCTCACTTACAGCGGGGTTTGAACCCAGGCCGCCGTGTTGGAGAGCCGATGCGCTACTGAGTGAGCTACCACGATCACGTGACCAACGGGCCCAAGTGTAGATTCTTTCAATCTTAGAGGAGGTAAAACGGAAATGAAAAATAAAGCCTCTCGGGACTCGAACCCAGGCCGCCGCGTTGCGAGACTTTAATACACAAACGAAGGACGCCAGGGGAGAGCTGGCTACCTCTTTAACTCTAGAGGGAAATACAACTAAGGGCAAAAAGGATCTCCCAAAAGAAACCAGAAAACTGAGAAGTTACAGGGAAGACAGACACTCCTGCCTTCCTCTGGTACACGAGTGTATGAGTGCTACACGCGCACACACACACACACACACACACACACACACACACACACCAGGGAAGACAGACACTCCTGCCTTCCTCTGGTACACGAGTGTATGAGTGCTACGCGCACACACACACAGACACACACACTGCACAGACACCGGGAGACAGACTCGGGAGAGACACACGAAGGGGAGTGACACACACTCAGCCTTCCACTCGAGAACCACAGACTGACACACAGACACAGACCACCAGAGTCAAAAGATCCAGCACTGGAGCAACTGGATCTGTGTGCCTATATAGCCTACTGCCCAGGTGTGGGGAATTGGGCTCGATTACTGGCTGGGGTGACTCGGGGCCTCCCCCTGGTGGCAGGAGGAGGCCTTGCCCTAGAGCTACCCCTTACAGTTAGTGTTACATGGGGAGGTGGGATACCACAATTATTACTAGTTTCTCAATAATTGAATCCTGTCCGAATGCAATCATTGGGGTTAAATATTCTATCATACCCTGTGGAAAAGGAGTTTATGTAGTTGTTCCTCAAGTATGAGACACTAAGTTTTGTTGTGCCTGGCAGCAAACCTCCATGTGCAACTAAACACTGTCTGAAACTTAAGTTAAGTAAATTGAGTATGATTAAAAGATGTACACCATCGGTTTAATTTCAGGAAAAATATGAAGCTGTAGTAATACAGTAGCCCTGCTCATCATGGGTAATCTCATCACCAGAAAATGCCTAAAGTGCACACGTGTTTACATCTGGCCCTACCCAGTCACACCAAGTATGTGAAATAGGGCAGGTAAGTGATCTACACGATTTAAACCATTCATTCTGCCGTTTCTTGTATCGTAATTGTAACATATACATGATAATTAATTTAGCAAAGAAATTGTTTTTGATGACCAATAAGAAAATAATGAATTTAAACAGAACATTTAGAAAAATATTCTTCTTCAATTCTTTCTCTGGTGTTTTGGTTATTTCTCAATTTGAATGAAGTCACAGGAAATAAAAACAAAAACAAAACCTTACAATACCATAACAAAAAGTTATCGTGTTTACAGATCTTAAAGAGGTGCTTCTTACCTGTAACTGCTTGTACAGGTGCTCTGCTAGTCTGTGTGTATTCTGCAGCGTGTGGTACGTGCAACTAAAGAGGGAAGTAAAGCTGGTAAAGGTTTTGTTTATAAATTTTGTTGATTTATGCGAAGACATACGGAACATATGCAAATGAATGCACACACACTCACATACAAATTTACATATTATTATAATGATCCTTATTAATTCAACACATAAAGAAGATCAAAACATTGGACTGATAGAATACCATGGTCTAAATGAAATAGTCACAATTGAAAACAATTTCAGAAAAAAAGACCCCATACCGTGTCCCCCCTACATAAAAACAACAAACACAGAACCCCCTGATCAGATAAAGGCAGAGTAACATTTGCTTCCTGTAGTTTGATCATTGGTGTGGTGTTGTCTGTCTATACGATATAGTAAATAGCAAACACAACATGCTCTTGATGACTTATTTAACAAAGAAAAAATCCAATGATGACCCAGTAATTTACTCTCTCAAGACCCTTTACAATTACTTTACAATAACAGAAACTGATACATTATATTGACTTCTAGATTCCCAAAGTGAATCTTAGGCTTTGAGCATAAATTTTGATAGCTAAATTATGAGTCTTCCAGCATCTTGTCAAGCCAAGAGATTATTGGTCCTTCCTGCAAACTGAAACAGTCTGGTCATTTTATTGAAATGCAGTGCTGGACCTCTTGAGTTAGGGATTCCTTTGCTTCACTGCAAATGTACACTATATGTCCTAACATTTGTGAACACCCTTTGTAATAAAGGCATTTCACTATTTATTATTTGCTCATTAAGAGAAGTATTACCAACAAAATAGAACTTTCTAGGCAACATATTGGGCTAGAGGGGTATAAGTCATCCATCATTGAGCAATGGAGCAGTGGAACCATGTTCTCTGGAATGATGGTGCTCCATCCAATCCTTTAGAATGAGTTGGGGATGCTCTTGATGTCATATCTACATAAAGAGCAATAAATCCAAACACAAGTAAAACAGGAATGACCCAGGTGAGGCAGTCTGCTGTTTATAAGCTCTGTGTCCACATTAAGATGTTCAGAAATGTTGTAACCATGTATAGTTTGAAATGGATGAATAGCTTAGCTGATTACAATGTTTAGTGCATACAGTCTGGTTGGGATCAAAGAAGTTATGAATAGGGAAAAAAACTAGGGGCGCTACAAGTACCTGGTCATGCCATTCGGTTTATGTAATGTTCCCTCTGTTTGGACAGTGATGTACAGGGTGGACCATTTATATGGATACACCTAAATAAAATGGGAATGGTTGGTGATATTAACTTCCTGTTTGTGGAACATTAGTATATGGGAGGGAGAAAACTTTTCAAGATTGGTGGTGACCATAGCGGGCATTTTGAAGTCGGACATTTTAGATCCAACTTTAGTTTTTTCAATGGGAAGAGGGTCATGTGACACATCAAACTTATTGAGAATTTCACAAGAAAAACAATGGTGTGCTTTAACGTAACGTAACATTTTCACAAGTTTCTGACCACTTATAAAATGTGTTCAAAGTGCTGCCCATTGTGTTGGATTGTCAATGCAACCATCTTCTCCCACTCTTCACACACTGATAGCAACACCGCAGAAGAAATGCTAGCACAGGCTTCCAGTATCGGTAGTTTCAGGTGCTGTACATCTCATATCTTCACAGCATAGACAATTGCCTTCAGATGACCCCAAAGATAAAAGTCTAAGGGGGTCTGATCGGGAGACCTTGATGACCATTCAACTGGCCCACGATGACCAATCCACTTTCCAGGAAACTGTTCATCTAGGAATGATCAGACCTGACGCCCATAATGTGGTGGTGCACCATCTTGCTGGAAAAACTCAGGGAACGTGCCAGCTTCAGTGGATAAAGAGGGAAACACATCATCATGTAGCAATTTCAAATATCCAGTGGCCTTGAGGTTTCCATTGATGAAGAATGGCCCCACTATCTTTGTACCCCATATACCACACCATACCATCAATTTTTGTGTTCCAACAGTCTTGGAGGGATCTATCCAATGTGGGTTAGTGTCAGACCAATAGCGGTGGTTTTGTTTGTTAACTTCACCATTCACATAAAAGTTTGCCTCATCACTGAACAAAATGTTCTGTGTAAACTGAGGGTCCTGTTCCAATTTTTGTTTTGCCCATTCTGCAAATTCAGTGCGCCGATCTGGGTCATCCTTGTTGAGATGCTGCAGGGATGTTCGACTGATGCCACTCTCCAGTGACATGCGGCGAGTGCTACGCTGTGGGCTCTTGCTGAATGAAGCTAGGACAGCTTCTTTTTTAGTGGCAGTTTTCATACGTCCACATTTTGGCAAATCCAACATTTAACCAGTTTCACGAAACTTGCCAAGCAGTTTGCTAACTGCAGCATGGGAGATGGGTGGTCTCGTAGGGTGTCTTGCATTGAAATCTGCTGCACTGACCCGGGTACTGCCTTCACCAGACATGAACACAATTTCTATCCGCTCCTCACGTGTTAACCTCTGCGACATGTCAATGGCTGTAAACAAAGAGAAGCTTGTAAAAACCAAGCACACCATTGTTTTCCTTGTGAAATTCTCAATAAGTTTGATGTGTCACATGATCCAAAATGGCCGACTTCAAAATGGCTGCCATGGTCACCACCCATCTTGAAAAGTTTTCCCCCTCCCATATACTAATGTGCCACAAACAGGAAGTTAATATCACCAACCATTCCCATTTTATTTAGGTGTATCCATATAAATGGCGCACCCTGTATTATGAGGTATGTTGGGCCATGTTTGTTATTGCCTATATTGTTAATATTCTGATATTCTCATCTACCAGGCAAATTCTATGCTCACGTTAAACTCTAGGCACCAGTAGTTTGCACATAAAGTTGACTACCCTACTTTGCAGCAGGTTCTGGAGCTATGAAGAGGGTCCCATAGGCCAGCTCTAGGTGGGAGGTCCGGTCAAGTGTGAAGTGACCGGACGCCCATGCCTCACTCACTTTTGCCGCAGCTTGTGGCCAGTCGAATGTGGACTCTGTGGAATGGTGTTGCACTTCTGAGCAGACACTCACTGCTTCAGCCCAGTAGGGAGGCGTTTCTGCGTGGTAGAGCAAGACTCAAAGGCTTTGTTTAGGTGGAGCAACACAGCTCCTATGGATGCTTGAGTCTTCCTTAGGCAGAATGTCAAAATATCATGTACTTGCTTAAAGGATTAATTTTCCGGTCAAAATGTGACAAAATCTCTACAGCACTAATGTGCTAACTAAACAAGACGAGCAAAAGAAAACTAGACGAACTAAAATAAAACAGTACACTTATTGCCCAAGTAAAGTTTCTGTGGCTTAAGGTTATAAATAACTGGTTTCTTTTCTTAGATGAGGCTTCTTCTCCTCTGGAGCTCCAATCTTTAACAAGAAGTAATGTAATGTTTAACAAGATGTAATGAATGTTTATGGGGTAATACAGAGTTTTCTCACTTTTTACTTTGGGGATCTTAGTTGTAACAGTGTTTGGAAGCTGTACTTTACCCTGGCGAGCTCTCACTGTGAAATTTTAATATTCTTCAAAAGTGTTCAATTACAATGGCAGAACTGGTGTTGTTTTCTATAAAATTATTTCCTGGAAGAACTGATTGTAATGATGATGTAACTGCTGTAATGGCTTTTACCAACTTAGTTTGGTAGCTACTGCTAAGCTTACAGCTTCCCTCTTTCTAAATAAAAGTGAATAATAGAGAGTAGTAGAGAATAATAGAGAAGCAGATGGGTTCCTCGGACTGAGTTTGGACTTGGTTTCTCCCAAGGTTTCTTCCTCTTTGAATGAAATTGATTATAGATAAGCCTCTTTATTTTGACTGCTTATATATTGGGGAACATAATGTTTTCCCCACTCCCAGAGCCTGGAGCAGCCACAGACATCAGATAGTTTAATCAAATGTCAAATAATAACCTTTAATAAGTTCCTCAAAGCTTATAATACTACAATAGTCTACAAACAGGACAGTGGAACAACTGTGTATTTTTACTATGTAAATCTGTGGTCACTGTCCGTGCTCCTGCCCTCCCCAAGTGTGACAGATTTGCATTGCAAATAAACTCTGTAGGACAGTAAATCCCCAGCAGTGACCACTGAGAAAAGACTAAAGCCCTGTTCAGACAGGGTTAGTGTTACATGGGGAGGTGGGTACAGTAATTATTACCAGTTTCCCAATCATTTTAGATTCTGGGGCTTCTTACCTTCTGTAAATCAAGCTATAAGAATCACCTCAGGTAATATTAATGCTGTGCAAATCGACAAGTGGGTAAATCAGTCAAATTCAATATTCCATAAAAATTTCAACTGTCCGGTTTTGGTGAGCCACTTCGCACTGCAGCCTCAGCCTTCAGTTCTTGGTGGAACCTGAGGTGGTCTTCTGCTGTTGTAAGAACCAAACTGTGATGGCTAGACTACTGAGTATGCAGTGGTCAGTACCTACCTTAAGTGCTCCAAAAAAGGACAACCGGTGAACCGGTGAAAAGGTCATGGGCACCTAAGGCCCATTGATGCAGCCAACAGAGGTTCCACCTCACAACTTTAAGGCCTTAAAGGATCTGCTGCTAACATCTTGTTGCCATGAGGATACCACAGGATGCTTGAGGTCTTGAGGAGTCCATGTGGAAGGGTCAGCTCTGTTGTGGCAGTGACAGGTAGAACTATCCCTTTAACATATAAAACCACATACCCTGTGAGGTCATTTCAACAAAACTAATATATTTCTTTGGCTGTAGAAAAAATCATAGTGTTAAACAAATGGGCTATTCAGAGCTTACCAAGAACTGACATCATTGTCCTGTAGTCTCGCAGGTTTGCAGAAAACCGGATATTTTTTTATAAAAAAAGAGTGGCTAAAGTGAGTGAGTGCTGAATACCTGACCTTTCTGTGTTCGACACGTGTCTAAAAGCGTGCTCACGGCCTAAGGGGCAAAACAGATCCTCACCACAACACCATCTTTAAGACTAGTCAGAATTCTTTGGCAGAAGCACACGTCCCCTGTCCACTCTGTACACTGTGAAACTGTCAGTTTCTGAAGCGAATCTGGCTTTTTGATCACCTTCTTTTTACTGGGTGTTTGTGTGCTGCATGTGCTCTAAAGTGATATTATCAGTAAATACATCTAAAGATACATCAAACCTACACACTTAAACACATTAAATGTAGACTCATCTGAAATAGACTAAAAAACTAAAAGCATGGCTAAAAAAGCTAGCAGCCTTCTGGAAGAATACATTGGTCAATTCCTATAACAGAACTGGAGAACACTCAAGACCTTCTCGGTTTTCAGAGAAGGCTTACTGATTTCCAGATATGAGAAAATACGTGAAAATGGTTCTTCTATGTCATTGCGTATATAATTATTTGAAGGAAACTATTTTTAATGAGTTACCCAATCTAGAACCGCCATAATATGTGAATTGCTGTTTGTTTAGTAAAAACTACTACAATCTCAAATAGGGGATAACAGAAATGGTCACAGTTATCAACAGTTTTTTGATCAGGTATTGACACTTATTACCCAAACTGAAGGCCTAGCTCTAATAATCACGGTTTCCTCAGTACCATACAGTGTCCGAAGCAAGTCTACTGACGACAACTTATGAGATACGCGTGTGATTTAGAAAGTGGAGACTAAAAACCAGTACTACTGAAACAGTTTGCTTTGGAAAGATGAATTTCGAGTCTGATTCTGATGGTAGATGCTGTAGTTGGACATCAATCATGTAGTAAGATCTACCTGTAAGTCTTGTGATGACATTTTAGGATTGTAGGATTTTAGGACTTCTTTTAGGACTTCTTTACCCATCTCGTGGTCTGCTCTTGGGCTAAACTTGCTCAGGAGGCCTAAACTGGCCATGTTGGTCAGTTGTTTCACTAGTAAATGATTTTTGCAGACAAGTTTGATACAATGTAAAAAATCCATAATTTCTCAAAAAGTGAAAAACAACAAAAATGGAGATTTTTTAATAGTATTGAGTAGTTGACCACAGCAGACCTGACCATCTGAAGCATGGACTTCATAAGATCTCTGAAGTTGTCCTGTGTTATCTGGCACCATGGCATTAGCAGTAGTTTCTTTAATTCCTGTAAGTTGTAAGGTGGGGCCTTCATGGATTGCATCATTGAGTCCTACATGCCCATGACCCTATCACTGGTTCATCCATTCTTTTGGCAGGCACTGACCACTGCATACCAGAAAAAAACCACATGACCTGCCTGATGTTTTGGAGATGTTCTGGCCCAGTAGTCTGGCCATCACAGTTTGGTTCATTTTTCCTGCTTTTAACACCAACATCACCTTCAAGAACTGACTGTTGATCTTGTTTGATGAAGCCCTGTGTATGTATGTGTATGTACAGATATCATAATTGAAATAGACAGTATTCTGTATATTGTGGGACAGTTTAATGATGAATGAATCAATAGAAATTATGATTTTTTTTTTCATTATTTTGTTAATTTGTTCTGGCAGTGACAGTATTCAGGAAACTGGACTTTCTTTAAGAACAATGTGGTGGCTCAGAGGTTAGAGCTTCCACTGAGCAAGGCCCAACAGTATAAAATAGAAAAAATAAATGCTTTGAGTCTGACCAGGTCTTTACATTTTAAAGGGGTTTCTTATTTCTTCAATTGTACATATATATAATTTAAAAGGTAAATAATTAAAAAATAATAACAATTACTGTCCAATTATGTGTCCTGTCAGCTTTGTTCAGATTGGTAACAGAAGAGACTGAACTCAGTACAACTCTACACTTGTTTTGTGCTTCTGTTTTGATGCTGATTTGCATGAAGTTCCAGGATACAATGCAAATGAATGCCTAAACAGGTTTATAATGATATATATATATATTCTTCCATCTTTCTTGCAGCCTGATCTGACCATGTTGGCAGTTGTTTCACTTATATGTTATAAGTGGAGTTAAGAAATTATCTTAATTTTGGAGGAGCACCACAGCCTTAATATCCTTCTCTAGGTTATCTCATTTACATATTTAAATGTATGGCATTTAGCTGACGCTCTTCTCCAGAGCGAGTTACAAGGTTACTCGTATTACAACGTTGGGCCAGTATAATGTTATGAGTCTTGCCCAAGAAGATTATATTCCCACACCTCACACCCCTAACTTAATTTTGGGAGGAGGAGGAGGAGGAGGAGGAGGAGGACCACAGCCTTAACTCGTCCTTCTCAAGGTTATCTACCCCTTTATATTCCCACACCTCACACTTCACACCACACCGTTTAAACTAATTTCTCACCCATCTCCTCCCTTATATTCAGAATGCCAGGCAAGATGTATGATACCTATTATTTGAAATAATGTAAATCTGGCAGTTGTTCTTTACATTTTGTCATTGTGTCAATTTTATAATGAATGGACCAATAGAAATGCTGCCAAATGTGTTCACTATCATTGTGTGTGTGTTTGATCACTAGTGTGTATGTGTGTGTGTTCACTGCATGGATAGGTTAAAGGCAGAGGCCCAATTCTATCTGTATTTATTTACTAATGGTGAATATATCTTGTCTTTTAATATGTGACACATGTCTGCTGAAATGTCTTGGTGCCAGATACCACAGGACACCTCAGAGGTCTTTTAGGGTGAGCTATTTCCGCTGGCACGCGCATGATCAACATCATATTAAGTGGGTGGTCTTAATGTTTTGGGTAAAAGGCGAAGACCTTCTAATATGGCATAACATATGCTGGATATTATGAAATCTGATAATCTGAAATCTGTATATTGCCATTTATCAGATTGTTGTTTGGGTGGGGGTAGAGGTTCGGCCTGCTGTGAAACAGCATGCTTTTTGTGGATTGCATAAGCAGTTGTTTTGGTTAGTGTCTCCTATGAGCTCAGACCTTCACCATTTTTGTAAGAGCTTTGTCTCGTCTGCTTTCTTGTTTACCCTCAATGATTATAGCATATGCACGGCACGTTGCGTGCATTCACCCCACGTGTTGGTGTGTTACAGGTCTCTGGAGGAAACATGTGTGTGATGTTGTGAAGTGTTTAAAACACTGCAAAGTTCCTAGAGGGCTTTTGGGCCCTTTTATGCTGCCCTGGAAGGGCATGAAGACAGTGCCCTTAAACTTAGTGCCCTAAAAAGACCACAGAGGACTGCTGTCCAGCACAGGCTACTGTTTCCACCTGAGTCATCTGCACAATTATCTAATGAGCTTAGTCAGGGGATGAGTCAGGTGTGCTGGAATAGAGAAAACATTATAACGCACAGTGGTGCAGGGTTGAGATTAGCGATCTAGGTTCATTTGTGTCTCACATGTCCAAAGGAATATGATTGTTTTACCAAAGGTGGCTGATCCTGGATCACACAGCTCATTATGAGAAACCTGAGAGGTTCTGGTACAGCTCTTGGGTTCTTGAACCACCTCCATAGCTGGGCTAGCATATCCCACAGGTAAATGGCGATGCGTATCCAGCCAGTGCCATAAAGGAAACCTTCTTCCATTGCTAAAAGGTCCAGTCCAGATGCTTGTGTGCCTTTTGCAGGCACTTTTAATGGTGGACAGGGGTTAGCATGGGCACACAGCAATGAGCCTTGAGCACTCAACAGCCTTGTTACCGTTTCTTGATTTGTCCCCCCTCAGATCACTGACGAGGACTTTTATTTTGCAGATGCTCTGAGGCAGACTATGTCATGTGCTTTTGTTGCAGGATAACCAACATTATTTGCTTCATCTTAATGTTTTGGCTAATCTGTGCACACAGCATGGTCAGCTAGGTCAGTTCTCAGAAGCAGGACTGGGAAATGCTGTCTTGGAGACGCCTGGAGATCCACTACTGTGTGTTTGTGCAGAAAGACGCCTGCGTTTTTCATCAGGTCGTCCAGCTCCAGGTTTCTGAAGAAGCTTATCCTGCTCCCTGTATCCAGCACAGTATGACAAAACAACATCCCTCACCCACCCTGGTCTTACATAACGGGCACCTCTCCCCCCACCCAACACACTTGAGTTCCTGTTAACAGCAGACATGCTCTCATGACAAAAACATGTTTCTCTCCTCACATCTCCACCTTCCAGTCTCACAGCCACAGCTTGAAGCACTTTACAGGACCCTGTCTGTGTACAGTAGAGTACACAGTTAGTTTGATGGGCCTGTGTTTACAGGACAGCGTTCCTAAAGCCCTAATAGTCTATCATTACAAGCTTTAACTGGAATTCCACAACTTTTATGTAGCACTCAACAACCTTCACAGAGGAATGAAGAAGGACAAAAGAAGGACAAAAGACGAACAAAGAAGACAAGATACATATAAAGAGACAAAGTGAGTAAGATAAAGTTTATATACAGATAAATAGACAGATAGACAGGTAGACAGATAGGTAGGTAGGTACACAAGTAGGTAGATAGATAGATATACAGATAGATAGATAGATAGATAGATAGATAGATATACAGATAGATAGATAGATAGATAGGTAGATAGATAGACAGACAGACAGACAGACAGATAGATAGATAGATATACAGATAGATAGATAGATAGATAGATAGATAGGTAGATACACAAGTAGA
This sequence comes from Salminus brasiliensis, assembly GCF_030463535.1. Classification (NCBI taxonomy): domain Eukaryota; kingdom Metazoa; phylum Chordata; class Actinopteri; order Characiformes; family Bryconidae; genus Salminus; species Salminus brasiliensis. Next base: position 5,346,859 of record NC_132886.1, read on the forward strand.
TAGATACACAAGTAGATAGATATGTAGGTAGATAGATAGACACACACAGACAGATAGATAGATAGATAGATAGATAGATAGATAGATAGATAGACAGATAGGTAGGTAGATACACAAGTAGATAGATATGTAGGTAGATAGATAGACACACACATAGATAGATAGATAGATAGATAGATAGATAGATAGATAGATAGATAGATAGACAGATAGGTAGGTAGATACACAAGTAGATAGATATGTAGGTAGATAGATAGACACATAGATAGATAGATAGATAGATAGATAGATAGATAGACAGACAGATAGACAAGTAAGTAGGTAGGTAGGTAGATAGACATAAATAGATAGACAGGTAGACAGATAGGTAGGTAGATACACAGGTACATAGGTAGATAGGTAGGTAGGTAGATACACAAGTAGATAGATACACAAGTAGATAGATATGTAGGTAGATAGATAGACACACACATAGATAGACAGATAGATAGATAGATAGATAGATAGATAGATAGATAGATAGACAGATAGGTAGGTAGATACACAAGTAGATAGATATGTAGGTAGATAGATAGACACACACATAGATAGATAGATAGATAGATAGATAGATAGATAGATAGATAGATAGACAGATAGGTAGGTAGATACACAAGTAGATAGATATGTAGGTAGATAGATAGACACACACATAGATAGACAGATAGATAGATAGATAGATAGATAGATAGATAGATAGACAGATAGGTAGGTAGATACACAAGTAGATAGATATGTAGGTAGATAGATAGACACACACATAGATAGATAGATAGATAGATAGATAGATAGATAGATAGATAGATAGACAGACAGATAGACAAGTAAGTAGGTAGGTAGGTAGATAGACATAAATAGATAGACAGGTAGACAGATAGGTAGGTAGATACACAGGTACATAGGTAGATAGGTAGACAGACAGACAGACAGGTAGATAGAAAGATAGAAAAACAGGTAGCTAGAAAGGAAAATAGACACACACATAGACAGTTTTATATTATTTATATATATATATATATATATATATATATATATTTACTCCAACAAAAGCAGGATCAACTCTTTTTAATACCCTTGATTTCAAAAGAAAGAATGGTTGGGTGTCCGTATACTTTTGTCAGTAGTGTTTCACTATTGGTTAACTAATTCGTCAAGACCTCCATTAGTCAGCAGTGATTGACAGCAATCATGTTTTATAAATCAAACTTCATGTTTCAATCTTTCATAACCATCATCCAACAAATCAACCCTGTCACTTTTTGACATAGTTGTTCTTTACATGGTGTCAGAATTTCATGGTGAACTGACCAACAGAAATGCTCCAAAATTACCTGGAAAACAATCTTTTACACTGACATCCATTAAAGTACAGAAGGTTTTTTCCTTCTCCTCTAAAGTTTCCATTTTCTGCTACTAACTACCTCTAGCAACCTTAAAGTCTCTTTAGTTTTGCCCCTTGAATGGCTCGATTCTCTTTCTGAGCTCCTGTATGGAGCTGTTAGGGAAACTCTCAATCGCTCACAGACGTCTGCTTTTCGGTTCAAAGAGCGACCCATCTGTTTTGATCCTGTGGAAAGTTCCTGAATATCCCACCGTGCAGGAGCTCGGCCCACAGACAAACACAGCACAATAAATCTTCACTGATGGAGTATCAGTTTCAGTGGCCCAGCGCTGGGTGTGTGAAAGTGCTTAGCTCCTCTCTGAGACGACTGCAGGGAGGTCATGAGCGAACCAACTTTATTCCTATCATTTATTTCCCCAAATCATTGAGCCTGAGCCGGAGCCTGAGCCATATGCCATGGTTACGTCCCCATGCTCTCCTGTTATTAACATAGACATAGGCCTCACAGGTAGTGGTGATCCTCATGAGGTTTCCAGACTGAGGGAGAGTCTCTTCTGGATTAATGTCTTTGAAGTACCTGACAAATGAAGTCGTAGTTTCAAGGACATACACTATTTATACTGTATGTCCTTAAAACATACAAGTTTGTGGACACCCCTTCTAATGATTGTATTCATCTGCTTTACATTGCACCAATTGCTGATACAGATGTGCAAATGCACATACACCCACAGCCTTGTCTAGTCCATGCCCTATTGCTAATAGAATAGGACTCTCTGGAGCAGATAAACAGATAGATAGATAGATAGATAGATAGATAGATAGATAGATAGACAGACAGACAGACAGACAGATAGATATACAGACAGACAGACAGACAGACAGATAGATAGATAGATAGATAGATAGATAGATAGATAGATAGATAGATAGATAGACAGACAAGTAAGTAGGTAGGTAGGTAGATAGACATAAATAGATAGACAGGTAGACAGATAGGTAGGTAGATACTCAAGTAGGTAGATATGTATGTAGATAGATAGATAGATAGATAGATAGACATAAATATACAGACAGGTAGACAGATAGGTAGGTAGATACGCAAGTATGTAGGTAGACAGACAGGTAGATAGAAAGATAGATAGATTGATAGATAGATAGATAGATAGATAGATAGACAGATAGATAGATAGATAGATAGATAGATAGATAGATAGATAGATAGATAGATGGATAGATAGATAGATAGATAGATAGATAGATAGACAGACAGACAGATAGTCTAAGATCTTCCCTGGACAGTAGAGACAGTTACTGAGAATGAGCAGGTGTCCCAATACTTTTGTCTTTATAGTGTATGTACAAAACATTGTGCAATAGAAATGCTTCCTTATGTTTTTAAAGGACTTTCCATTTGTCTTGCTAAGGCTCATTGCTGCTCATGGATGCCCCACCTCACGGCTTACAGGATCTAAAGGATCTGCTGCTAACGTCCGGGTCTTGAGAAGTCCATGCCTGTTTTGGTGCGTGAGGCGGACCTACGTAATAGTAAGCAGGTGGTTTTAATGTTATGGCTTATTGGTACGAGGAAGAAAACAATGAGCGAGGTTGTATATGGAGGTCCTAGGAGGGTTAACAGAGGTAAGATCATTATCTTTACCTGAGGACAGAACATTACACTTTAGTCTCCTAGTGTTTTTCTGCCCCCCCCACCCCTCCCCCCTCTCTGTCTCTCTGAGGACCACCTAGACACTCTTTCTCCTCCCACCATTCAGGAGCTTATAAATCTCCACCTCAGAGCCTTGCAGAGCAGAGGAATCAGCAGAGAGAGGCAGGGATCAGTCCAGATTTGAGACCAGTTCTTTAGTCAGTAAGTCAGTACGTTAGCAGAACCTGCCATTCAGAACCTAAAGCAACCATTGCTTCTTGAACATGTGGGTCCGGTTGGCTTTGTTGTTGTGCTGGCTTGTGCTGGGCAGTCAGGGGCAGGACCGAGCCTCTTTCCGCAAGTCTAATGACCGCAGCGGCCGCTGCCAGTATTCCTTCACCGTGGACAGTCCGGTTGAGTCTAGCTGTCCGAGCTTGACCGGTGGCCCAGAGGCTGAAAACCTAAGTGCCCGCCTCACACTGCTGGAGGCTGTGGTCAGTCGGGTCCTAGGGGTCGAAGTGGTCACTGATGTGGCCAAAGAGGCCACAGACGTCCAGGAGACCAGGCGGCTCATCCAGGATAAGGAGCGGCTGAACAAGCAGGTGCAGGAGTTGCGCAGACTGGTGGAGGAACTGACCATGGAGACGGAGAAGTTGCGGGACAGGCCCTGTCCACTGGTGCAGGGTGACCCGATTGATGGCTTTGGGGTCATTAGGGGAAGCGGTGAGTATTAAAAGAACTGTTTGGTGACGTACTTTGCTTTTCAGGACCTAGAAGCTTTTAAACCATCAGCCACTCGCCTCCAGCTGTGTGGAGGTGTTCAGCACTCTCTAACGGACCTGCTGCACAAACTACAGGAACAAGTCTGTTAGAGGTTGCACCTTGACAGCATATAGCTGAGTGTGCGATGGTTTCGATGGTGGGACACAAGCTAGCACATGCAACAGAGAGTGAGAGAGAGAAGAGGGGAGAGAGAGAGACACGAGAACAAGAAAGAGAGAAGTGCATGGAGAGAGACAGGGAGAGAAGTGGTGAGATAGGGAGGTAGAGAAAGAGAAAGGAAGAACAAGAGAGAAAAGAGAGAGGTAAAAAAGAGAGAGAGAGGTAAAAGAGCGAGCAAGAAAGAGAACGAAGGGAGAAAAGTAGGATGGAGGGATGGTAGAGAGAGAGAGAGGGAGAGAGAGAGAGAAAGAGAGAGAGAGAGAGAGAGAGAGAGAGAGAGAGAGAGAGAGAGAGAATAAGGAGAGAGATAAGGGAGGAGAGAGATGGTAGAGAGAGAGAGAGAAAGAGAGAGAACAAGGAGGGAGAAAAGGAAGGAAAGAGATGCTAGAGAGACAGAGAGAGAGAGAATAAGGAGAGAGAGAGAGAGAGAGAGAGAGAATAAGGAGGGAGATAAGGGAGGAGAGAGATGGTAGAGAGAGAGAGAAAGAGATAGAGAGAGAGATAACAAGACAGAGACAAGGGAGAGAAAGAGGGAGAGAGGACAAAAGAGATCAAGAGAGAGAAAGAGACCCCTAAAAAGTGTCTGGTGGTCTAATGTGCTGCCACTATAGCCCAGGGGTCACAGCCGGATTCAGAGAGAGGCCGTGCTTTCTCCTGGTGGGTAGATGGTGCTTTCTCCCTTTATTACTCTTAAGCGATGTTGGCACCCTAATGCTAAAGCAGGAGTGTTTAATATAGCCCCAAACCACACACACACACACTCACAGAGGGCTTGAGAAGTTCTAGTATCAGGTGAGTCCAAACAGGATGAACACTAACCGGTGCGGGGCCACCAGTATAGACCACCGTAATCCTGACCTGAACCACTTACATAACGACTGTTCCTCCTTCAGGGTCCGTCAGTACTGCCACATTCCAGGAGCTGAAGGCTGAGCTGTCTGAGCTTCCGGCACCAGCCAAAGTTCAGGAGAACATCCAGAACAGCACAGGTTTGGAGATCACACATGATTAATCCTATTTATTGTTTCTCATTGCTTTGTTAAATCCATTCTGTGTCACTGACTGCAACACAAGCCTGAACCTTGATAGATCCACCTCTGTGTTTAACAGTTGGAGACGTGTTCTTCTCAGGAAATTCTGCACCTGTTTTTCTACAAATATAAATTTGCTCATTCATCAGTCCACAGGAGGGATTTACAAAATGCATAGATAATGCTTGTTTAGAAAGACCCTCATTGTGGTGAGGATAATATTACTGCAGGTGTTGCTGTAAGGACTGGCTCCAGGCAAGTTCCACCTACTGCCACCAGAGGGCAACAGCAGGTGGCTGCCAGAGCCAATCAAGCACAACAGCCTACACCTGGGAGGAGGAGTATTTAAGAGCTCAGATAGAAGCTCGTCTTGCTGGAGCTTTGTCTCCACAGGAGCATAGAAAGACAGTCAGTCTTGGTTGAGGGTTGAGGGCTGAGGGCTTCTCCTCACCTTTGTTTGTTGATTATTGGAGTGTTTCGAGCTCAAAGTTTTGCTATAAGTAAAAGTAAGACGGTAATGCCTAATTTAGTCTCTTTTTAGACCTAGTCTTGTTTTAGGGAAGCCACATGGGGTAGCCAGCCTTCTCCTGGCATCCTTTGTTCTGTTTCCCACCCTTTTGTGTTTTATTACTTTTGAGTTTTACCTGCTTGGGGTCTAACAACCACAGGCCAGTGGTAGCTCACCCAGTTGAGCGGGAGCTTAGCGAATCCCCGACCTGAGTTCGAATCCCTCACTGGGTGACACGTTACAGTTGCAGCACAGTAGAACAGCGCACCACCACTCCACAGTCCGCTAAATCTTCCAAACGGGTTGTTGGTTTGCCTTCGCCTCTAGCAATCCTCTGAGCAGTTCTCTCAGAATGTGCTTGGTCTTCCAGACCTCAACTTGATTAGCTTGCTCTTTACTCATTACTGTCATGCCAGTAAAGCGTGACGCATGAGTGAAGTGTGTATGTATGTATGTATGTATGTATGTATTTGTGTGTAGAGAGAGAGAGAGAGAGAGAGAGAGATCAAGGATTCTGGTGGTCTAATGCGCTACCACAATTGGCCATTTTCATTCCATCAGTCCACATGAAAAGTTTCCAAAATGCATCATCAGGCTTGTTTAGACACTGAATTTTGTGGTGAGGCTGCAGGTAAGGTTTTCTTCTGATCAAGGTCTTATTAGAGGCAGCTGTTTAGAGGGACACATGTCTGCTGTTGGGACACTTTCCTTCCAAAATTGTGTAAAAAATACAGTAATCCTCATTTTCAATGTTATGCCTACTAGAGATTCCTTCATCGTCCACTTCTTAAATATTCACAGTTAGACACTTTGACCAGGGGTGCCCAAAGTTTTGAATGCCATTCTTAGGTTGCCTTGCTTCTGATTTCTTAAGAAACTGAATAATCAAATACACAAACAAATGTTCCTCCAGCCTTCAAGATACAAGATATCATCAGAAACGGCCTTTTCTGGTCTTTAACCTGGAAACTCCTGCTCTAGAGACAATACATACATTTACAATAAATGTAGCAATGGTGAAAACTTTCATTTTAGCCAGTGCCTCTTGTGCCTACGCCACTCTCTACTGTAGTGTAGCTGAAATAATCAATCTCTGAGTTATGAGTCTCTCATTAGGTTGAAAGGAATTTTGCCAGCATTCTGTCAGTTTGCCCAATCTAGCAACAGTCACAGGGCTTGTGAACAGAGTATGGTTGGGTATTTCCAGGCAATATATTATGCCATGGGCATCCTTGAAGAGGTAACAGCTACTCTCTCCCTCCCTAGGCTGTGGCGAGCTAATTTCCATAGGAGAACCTAAGACCATTCAGAAGGCAGATGGCATCACTGGAAAATATGGGCTATGGTTCCAGGACCCAGAAGCTACGGGACAGCCCTACGGCCCGGATGCAGTGTGGCGCATCAATGCTGTAGGCGTAGACGTCAAACAGCTGTATGCCTATGAGAACCTGGAGCAGCTGCGCCGCGGCTTACCCATGAAGGTGCTGGTTCTGCCGGAGTCGGTGGAGAGCACGGGGGCTACAGTGTACCGTGGTTCGCTCTATTACCAGCGCAGCCGGAGCCCCACACTGCTGCGCTTTGACCTGGGCTCTGAGAAGATTGTGGCCCGGCGGACTTTGCCCCAGGCAGGTTTCCATGGCAAGCACCCCTACTCCTGGGGGGGTTACACCGATATTGACCTGGCTGTGGACGAGCAGGGCTTGTGGGCCATCTACAGCACAGACAAGGCCAGAGGGGCCATAGTTCTATCCCAGCTAGATCCCAAGACCCTGGAGGTGATCAGGAGCTGGGAGACCAACGTACGGAAGAACAAGGTGGCCAATGCTTTTGTAATCTGCGGCCGGTTGTACACCGTGGCCAGCTACAGCGCCAACACCACTACGGTCAACTACACCTTTGATACTGCCAGTGGGAAGAGCAAGATGCTAGACGTGCCCTTCCGCAACCGCTATCGCTACAACAGCATGATTGACTACAATCATGCCAAAAAGAAGCTGTACGCCTGGGACAACTTCCACATGGTCACCTACGATGTCATGCTTGGGGGCCTTTAAGAGATGATTCAGAGTGATGCTTATCCTGAAAGCCAGTGGTTCCCAACTTTGGTCCTGGAGGCCCAGAACATCTTCAGTATACCTCGGCTCAGACTGGACAGATGGAGCATTGTATATTCCCTCAGTTAAAGGTTTCTTGATGGGGGAGGCGATATCTATCTGTCAAACACATCAGTCCAAAATCTCCTATAGGTGTTCAACTGGCCAGACCCAACAGACCCTTAAGCAGTCAGGCCTGGACCATTCTCTTGGTCTCTCTCGCCCACTTCTAGAGAAAATACAGATCCCTCATTTCTACATTTCATTAGAGCAGTGTCTGTGTTTTTTACACTACTCAGGTCCTGGATGGTCATTTGTCTTTGTAATGCAGGGCTTTTGTTTTGCACAGTTGTGAATGACCACAGTTCCCAGCCCTGTTTATTGATGTCATTGCCATAGAGCTAACTGTAGGGGTCACTCCTGCCATTTGGGCCTCAAAAATAAGCCCTTTTTCTTTCAAGGTCAGAGCTGTTCCTCTTTCCTTCTTGATCCAAAATCAGGTCGGTCAAATGTCAAATTGTGCAAACTCAAAAATGCCCATTCTTATGAAGACCACACCATCCTTTAGTAGAAAAAGGGGAATTCCACCAGAATGTCTGCTGAATCCAGTGGTTGAGATGTAAGCTCAGTCATTCAGAGTTGGGTTTGGTGTGAAATGGTTCACTCTGGAGAAACATACTGATTTCTTTCAGTGGTGGTGATGGAAACCAGGGGTCGCCATGATATATAAAATACAAAAATAATTATCCAAACCCACCAGTGAAGTTTTTTATGAAATGTTGACAATAAAAAAAAAATACCTTTGCCTAAATAAATGGTTAAAAAACTATTTACTATTTACTATTTATATTTGCCGAACCACTAAAACAGTCTCTTGGTCACTAGGCAGTGTATAGGTCACCATTTCATGTAAGAACCTTCTGTAAGTGAGCTTTTAGACTCTCTTTAGGCACTAAACTCTTCAAACCGCCGCTTTTATTCACCACCAGTGTGAAGTCACAATTCTGACTTGATGAGTTTATCCAGGACAGCTCTTAAATACTAAATGATGACATTTGGAAATGTCCCTTTGAATAAGCTGAAACCATATCAGCACCAGTGTTGGGAACCACTACTGTATATACACATTCAGCTCTGTGGGTTTAAACCCTTTTCCCATGATTTTGAACTCTTCTAATTAAACCAGAGAGAGCTTAAGACAATATACCACATTCCCAGTAAATCAGCAGCAACATAACACTGAAGCCACAGTTCTAAATACTAAACGCTTTCAGGTCACAGAGAGACGAGGGAAAGGGCTTCCCGGATTCATCCTAATTCCAGATCGTAAGGTTTGAGAGAGTACTCTACAGACAGAAGGTGTTTCATGTTACAATTAAAGCATTTATTTGATGTATACAGTTTCACAAAATGTATATCCTCTAAATATGAACTTCTTTGTAAATATTTTTTTTCAAAATCTGTATATTGTAAAAAAATATTTTTGTAATATTTTATATAATTCTGTTATTTTGTTTCCTTGAAATAATAATAATAAGAATAATAATGCAGAAATAAATACTTAGTCTTTCAATAAGTGTTATTGTTTTTCTTTTCTCTCACAGTAGAAATAATGGTGGGATAATACGGAACACAATTTTAAGCCCACAGAAGAAATCTACTGCACAGAATTTTAAACTGTTCACTCCCATACCAGCATAATATTAAACATTTATAAAATGTGGAAATTAGAGATACAGAGCAATTTCACTCCTTAAATACTTTGTACAATGTGTCACCTAAACACCCTGCTCTTCTGTAGTTCAATACATTTACACCATGTGTCCAAATATTTATGGACACCCCTTCTAATGAATGCATTCAGTCACTTTAAGCTGCACCCATTGCTGACACAGATGTGCAAATACACACAAACACACACAGCTTGTCTAGTCTCTGTAAAGAAGTACTGCCAATAGAATAGGACTCTCTGGGGCAGACAAACATCATGAACCTATTGGCTCCATGTGCCTAATGCCAGGCGTGGACTAGAGGGGGGTATAAAGCCTCTCAGCATTGAGCTGTGGAGCAGTGGAAGAACTGTGTTCTCTGGAAAGATGGCGCTCCAACAAATACTTTTGGGATGAGTTGGGGATGAGGTGAGGTGGGGTGGTGATCATCCAACATTCTGACCTCACTAACGCTCTTGTTGCTGAATGCCATCAAATCCTCACAGCAATGCTCCTCTAAAAACTAGTAGAATGCCTTCTTTCCTGGACAGTCCAGACTGTTACTCCCAAAAACAAATTTCCTTGATTTCAGAAGAAACAATGAAAAGAGCAGGTGTCCCAATACTTTTGTCCATGTACTATATTAAATACAGCTGTGAAAAGGTGTTTGCCCCCAGACAAGCTGCATATGTGCATTTGCACATCTGTGTCAGCAACGGTTACAACTTAAAGTAGCTGAGTGCATTCAGTAGAAAGTGTGTCCACAAGTATTTGGACATACCGTGTAGCTTGCACATCAAAGAAATGAAAGAAGTGACAATTATATATTATATCAATTATCAAGCCAGGCTCTAAATAATCAATATATCTAATCAAATTAAATAAAATCTAATCAAACTACTATTACAATCAATTATAAAATCAGAATCTGATACAAAAATGTAGTACATGTTCAGAAACCCAGGCGGGGACAAACACTTTTTCACAGCACTGTAAGTTTAGTGCTTTCCAAGATGAGTCCCAGTGTGGTTTCTCATATGACCCAACATCTCAGTCTCTCAGCCCTCCTAAGTGACCTGACTGTTCCCCAGCAGGGTCAGCACAATGTCCTGGAGCCAGTCGATGGGCAGCCAGCAGCTCTCCACCAGGCTATACTGGCAGTAGCCCAGGGCCAGTGCCAGAGCCACCCCGCTGACGTTGTGCTGGCCGAGCAGGACCTGAGAAAGGCCCATCAGAGCCGCCCAGACCAGCAGCAGCGCCCGCACAGGAGCGTCCAGCAGCAGGCGAGCGTGCAGGAAGCGGGCGCACATGGCGGCGCGTGTAGCGTGGGCTGAAGGGAAGGAGTAACGAGGATGAGGAGGGAAGGCGGGAAACATCTCGGAACTGCGATAACGGATGAAAGCCTTTACGACCCCAACGATGATGTGGTCCAGCAATAAAGCTGCATGGAGAGAGAGAGAGAGAGAGGGAGAGAGAGAGAGAGACTCTTATCATGGACACAAGAATATATCATGTTCAGATATACAGAGAGCAGCTACCATTTCCCTAAGGACCCCATGCTTTATTTAATGCTGATGCAGACGTTTCATTTATTTTGTCAAATTTTTCACCCTTTTTCTCTTCATTTGGAACTGCCACTTCGTTCGTAGCTCCCCCTAGCACTAGCAACGCTCCTGACACTAGAAGGGCAAGGGCTTAACACATGTCTCCTTCAACACTTGCAAATCTGGCCACAACCTCTTTTCTAACTGCCACCAATGCGGCATTGCCGGGCAGCCAACATGCTCTGAGGAAAGCCCCAGTCCACAGACCTGGTTAACAGACGCCTGTGCTAGCTAACATCGCTTAGGAGTGACGAGTGGTAGGAGGCCATCTACCCACCTGGAGAGAGCATGGCCAATTGTGCTCTCTCTGACCTTGACTGCTGATGGCAAAGCAGCACTGCTCGGGACTCGAACTTGAGACCCTGGGTCATAGTGGTACTGCATTAGATCGAAGAGCCACTAGGAGTCCCAAGCAGCCCTCAGCAGCCGATATGCTTCTTATAATGGTTTCTGAATAATTTGTTTAATAATTAGGTCAAAACCATGTTATACATCATGAATAAGCAGTTATAATTCATATATAAAAAGGCCAACAGTGACCTGGCCCTCGCCAAACAGCTGAGCCCATATTCAGCTCTACTGTTCAAGCTCAGATGTTGTTGGTTCCTGATCTTCCTTTGTTGTATTATGCGATGGACAAGCATACGAATCTGAGACACTTTGACAAGGGCCGACACAATTGTGACGGCCAGACAAGGACCTATCAAAAGTGCTCCAAAAATGATCAACTAGTGAACTGACAACAGTAACATGGGCATCTAAGGCTCTTTGATGTGATCCATGAAGGTCTTGGTGTCAGATACCAAGAGACACTTTCAGAGGCCTTGTGGAGTCCATGCCTCAACAGGTCCGAGCTGCTTGGTGGAGCCCGCTAGGGGACCTTGCGCCCTCAACGTCAGACACATTCCTGGCTCTTGTTATAGTGTCTCAGACACATCACTGTTCACTCACTGCCTAATATGTAGATCCCACCCTTTGACAGGTGCCATTGGAACCAGATAATCAATGGTATTCAGTGCATCTGTCTGCGGTTTTAATGTTATGGCTGATTGGTGTATATAAATAGGATGGAAAACAGCAGCAAACACCAGACTTCTCAGGGTTAACGCTGGTGACAAAGCTACAGTATCACATTCTAAAAGGTGCCATAATTAAATCTGACAACATTTTTAGGAGCCTGACACTCGACTCCCAGACTAGCTGCTCTTCAGTTCCCAAAGGTGATGCTGTATTTGGAGGATCGGTCAGCAGAGGAGACATTTTTTCCATTGCCGTGTCCTCTGTTCTCCCTGCAGCTGCCTGGACACTGTACATGGATAAAAATGGACCCTGGTCGCAGAGTCCACAGCTGAGGCCATCTGAATATGAAAACATCTTAACAAAGGCACTGTGGGACATCTGGTTCTAGACTAGAAAGAGTTCTGGCTTTGGATTTGGCTTCAGCTTTTTATTTCCATCACATTGTTTTTTAAATTGGAAATCGGCAAAGGAATACTTGTGATTTGGTGTAAAGAGGTGATGTTTAATTATGTAATAGTTCATTGTTATAAGTTATAAGAGTTAATAGTTCATTATTATAGTTAATAAAGTCTTTTTTCCGGGGTTTTTCTGGTATGCAGTTGTCCGTACCTATTAAAAGTGCTCCAAGAATGGACAACCAATGAACCAGCAACAGGCTCATTGACGTGATCCATGGAAGCCCCACCTCACAACTTACAGGACTTAAAGGATCTGCTGCTAACATCTTAGTGCCAGATATCACAGGACACCTTCAACAGCTCAGAGCCATTGTGGTGGCACTAGAGGACCTACTTACTGTAGGACATGTTGTTGTCTCTTGTCAAAGTGTCTCCTTGGTCATTGGTCAAATCTTTGTAAAGTTATTAACCCTTACTTTCATACTTAAAATTTTGGAATTTCCATTGTTTTGCTAAAGCATCATTCCGCAGCAATTTTACCGTAAATTAGCAGCTTCAGAGTCATGCTGATAGTTCAATGACCTTAACTGGGAGAATGGCAAATCAGCCGTCGCCACTCCAGGCCGAAACGCTGCTGCTTGAATGATTCATTTTGCTTATAATATGACTGACAGTCACGTTTTATCTGGTCTATCTCGGCTGTCTATGGAATAAATTCGCCAGCTAAAACCAGCCCAGCTCACTTCGTGACTTTTGAAAAGCTGAACGGGTCATTATATCAGAAAAATTATAATAATATAATATAATGAGAGTATTGTACATCAACGCGATGTCGGTGTGAGATGTTTGGAAGATGTTCAATTTTGGTAGCCTGGCACCAAAATCTGGAACCGTTGACGTTGGCGGCGGACGTTCAGCAGATCGTCAGGCGTCACAACCTACGTTGAACCTTCTTCTATGTTCTGAACCCTTGGAGATTCTGGAGGTACTTTATATGGGTTTGGCTTCCAGTGTTTAGCTGAGTCGGCTACATAGTAACAAATCTTCCAGTCCACCTTAAATGGCACAGTAGTTCATGTAACTGCTGAATTATTTAAGGTGGAATGGGAAAAAAAAAATCCAGCAGTAATGAACCTCAACTCAAAGGCAGTGAAGGTACAGTGAAGGTCCAGTCTTACCATCCCTACTACAATTATATTATTATTATTATTATTATTATATTATGATATTATGGTTATTTCTAGACACCTGACTAACTTACTCAGAACTAACTCTGTCTCTTTACCCTCTCTGAGTAAATGGCCACCCAGTACGACCTGCTGGAAGATTGCCTGCTGAGGTCCCCTCTACCTGCGTCAGACCAGCTGCCACCTACCAGTACAACCACCACCCATACCAGACCAGCTGCACACCCTCCTACCACTGCTACCTGTTTAATGACCATGTTAAAACCTGAATGGACTCTTAACCATCTGCCACTATTAATATCACCACTATTAACTATCCACACCATGATTATTATATTATGAATATGATCAGAGCAGTTCAACAGTTTAGATGGTTTGGTGGTAACTTTTATCAATAATTAATAAATAGTTCTGACCAGAGGAGGATGGGTCGGGTCCCCCTTGTGAGGTTCTCCTTGCCACTGTCGCTGTTGGGGCTCACTGGGGTCTTTGATCCTTTATGTCTTCTTACGTTATTTCTTTTTTTCTGTCTTTTACTAATTACTAATTATGTAAAGCTGCTTTGTGACGACAACAGTTGTAAAAAGCTATACAAATAAATTTGACTTGACAGTAGTATGAGGTGGTTCTGTGACTTTTATTAATAATTTATAAATAGTTCTAAACAGAGGAGGACGGGTCGGGACCCCCTTACAAGTCTAGGTTGTGAATCGGGTAGAAGTCAAAAACCAACGCTGGGTTCACGTTAAGCTCCAGTGTTAGACAGCTCTTGATTTTCTCACGTTGAGTGAACGCTACGACTACGACATCGACCAGATGCTGAGTGTTGGCCACCATACCTCATGACTCAAAGTGAGACATTTGGAAGAACTGAATTTTGGTGACAGGACACCAACTGACCCCAACAAAACATCAACGACTAAAACCAACGTTAGGTTGACATTACGCTCCAGTGTTCGACCGCTGTTGATTTTGTCACATCGAGCGGACGTTAAGATTATGATGCTGACCAGATGTTGGATTCTGGTCACCAAACTTAGAAACATCTAAATGAGAGTATTGTACATCAACACGATGTTGGTGTGAGACGTTTGGAAGATGTTCAACTTTGGTAGCCTGACACCAAAATCTGAAACCGTTGACGTTGGTGATGGACGTTCGCCAGATCGTCAGGCGTCACAACTTACGTTGAACCAGGCCAACTGGGAAAACTCACCCTAACCTTCTTCTATGTTCTGAACCGTTGGAGATTCTGGAGGTACTTGGTACTATGGGTTTGGCTTCCAGTGTTTAGCTGAGTCAGCTACATAGTAACAAATCTTCCAGTCCACCTTAAATGGCACAGTAGTTCATGTAACTGCTAAATTATTTAAGGTGGAATGGGGGAAAAAAAAATCCAGCAGTAATGAACCTCAACTGAAAAGGCAGTGAAGGTCCAGTGAAGGTCCAGTCTTACCCATCAGCAGGTTGATGGTGAGCTCCTGCTCCTCAGCTGACCGGCTGGTTAGTAGCAGGTACACAGCACTGCTGACCCACGGTGTCCGGTGAGCGGAGAGCTCCAACAGCTTCACCAGCGGCCGGATGCCCCCCAGCAGCGAGTCCTCCGCGGCGCAGACCCCCAGGCGGCGCGAAAGCCACAGGTCCACGGCCAGCAAGGAGCGCAGCGCCACGGCCGCGAAGGGCTGACTGAGGCGCCTGGAGCTCAGAGCTCCTCCGGCCGGGCACGAGCAGCTGGATGAGCGCCTGCGGGAGCCGGAGCCTGACTCCGGCCTGCTGCCGTTAACCCAGCTGCTGCGTCTGGCTCCGGGAGACGGCATGAGGGCGCGGTGGAAACACGGCCAGACTGGAGCGAGTAGTTCGGATGGTAGGAGGTAATTCAGGAGCGCTGGAGTGACTTTCTGACTTGTGCCATCTTCTCCACCCCGGCCAGTGCCAGCAGCGCTGCAGGGATCAGGAGAATGAAGGTGATCTGGTTTCGGTCACGTGACCGGGGGGCTTAACTTGCGCACACGAGCTCTCGCAGCCCTGCGCCAGGTGCCCCCTTCTAACACACCTGTCGCAGCCCATCGGCTCTTTAAGACACCTCATGAGAGGAGTTAGAATGGGGTTACATGTCCAGAAGTATTCGGACAGCCCTTCTGATGAATGAATTCTTCTGAATCAGCACTGTAAGCTCCTCAGCAGCTGCACATGAGCCGACTGTCACCATGACCAGCACCTCGCTGTGGAGCAGTGGAGTACTGGGGGGATCATCTGGAGTACTGCTGGATCATCTGGAGAGGCAGAACTGATCATCCCACATCAGAACTTGCCCTCGCTGATGCTCTCATGTGGCAGTGCTCCAGCAGCGAGTGTGAGCTCTTTCAGAAGGGTAGAGGATGTTACTGCAGCACATGAGGATCTATTAATACCACTGATTTCAGAAGAAATGTTGGATGTCATGGTTGACATGGTGATCCTAAGCTCATGTAGAACCTTCACATAATCTTCTATACCAGATATACCTATCTGTCTGTCTGTCTGTCTATCTATCTGTCTGTCTGTCTGTCTGTCTGCCTATCTATCTATCTGTCTGTCTATCTGTCTGTCTGTCTGTCTGCCTATCTATCTATCTGTCTGCCTATCTATCTATCTATCTGCCTATCTATCTATCTATCTATCTATCTATCTATCTATCTGTCTGTCTGTCTGTCTATTTGTCCATCCGTCTATTTACTTGTCTGCCTTTTTACCTGTCTGTATATGTATCTGTCTATCTGTCTGTCTGCCTATCTATCTATCTGTCTGTCTGTCTGTCTATATATCTGTCTATCTATCTATCTGTCTGTCTATCTATCTGTCTGTCTATCTGTCCATCCGTCTATTTACTTGTCTGCCTTTTTACCTGTCTGTATATGTATCTGTCTATCTATCTATCTGTCTATCTATCTGTCTATCTGTCTGTCTGTCTGTCTGTCTATCTATCTATCTATCTATCTATCTATCTATCTATCTATCTATCTGTCTATCTATCTATCTATCTGTCTATCTGTCTGTCTGTCTGTCTATCTATCTAACTGTCTATCTATTTATCTATTTGAATTTAATTCAGGTTGGCTTTATTGGCATGACTTTCTCAACAACATACAAAACACAAAACATACAACTGAACAACATCAAGAATAAAATTAACAATGAAAACAATAATAAACAGCTAAAAACAAACAACTATTAATATTAATAACTAAAATAAACTTTCATTTTTCATTAAAACTGTAAAATAATAGTAGCTAACAATATCTGTCTGTCTGTCTGTCTGTCTGTCTCTCTGTCTATTTGATTGTCTATCTATCGATCCATCTGTCTATACTGTCTGTATAGGACCCCGCCCCCTCCACGTCACTCGCGTGACGCATCAATGAAGAGCAGCAGCGCGCGGCTGTGGCGCGTGCATAAGCTGCAGAATGCCGGGGTTGCTGCTGGGGGACGTGGTGCCGAACTTCGAGGCCGAGACCACCATCGGCAGCATCAGACTGCACGAGTTCCTGGGCGACTCGTGAGTAGTTCGGTGTGTGTGTGTGTGTGTGTGTGTGTGTGTGTGTGTGTGTGTGTGTGTGAGAGAGAGAGAGAGAGAGAGAGAGAGAGAGAGAGCAGCCTGTTTGAGGGGGGTGGTCTGCGGTGGTCTCGCTTGGGTAGACTTATCATTTTCTGAAACATTTAAAAATGATTATATACGTGTGCACGTGGCGCTGTAAGTGCACTGATTGGCAGGTTACAGATCAGGTCATGGGGCATCATTAGCTCAGCTGGATTCAGATGGTCTAAGCTGGTCTTTGATGGTCAGTGGTTGAAGCTCTTAGTTCCTGACCAGGTTTTCATTTCAGTTTGATGGACTACCTAAGTCACCATGACCATCTGGTCCAAGCTCATGGACCAGTTTGGTCAAGCAAGGTGGTTGACCATGTTGGTCAAGCCACCTTGGTCATGGTTGTAGAGCAGCTATTCCATCAATCTCAATGGAGACTGACTCGTTAAAGACCAAGCTGGTCAACCCTTATTACCAGCTTGAGCATCTTGAGCTGACCAGGCAGACAGATGGTGATTATAAGGCTTTATAAACCTTTCTTCTGCTTTCATCAGCTTTCACACACTCTACTGACGTTCTCTGTGGTGCTTTGAAGCTGTTTCTGCTGCGTTGTGATTTCTAACAATCTGGGTCATGGGGTCAGGGAGGAAATCCAAACAGTGCTGTTTTTTTTTCTGGGCTACAAAACCTGCTGACCAGGGAGAATTATGATGAGGAGTGGATTTCAGGTTGGGTTTGATGTAAGCCTGGTTAGAGCTTCTCACAATGACTGGTCCTGTAGGCAGAGATGTGTGATAAGGAAGTAGAAGTACTTCACTGCTGTACTTCAGTGCTAAAATACCGTATCTGTATCTACTGCAGTATAATTCCTTTCTCCTACTTCCACTTTTACTTCACTGCATATTCTGGATGAGTTTACTACTTTTACTCCGGTACATTGTTTGTTTACATGCTGCATCGTTACTCGTTGCAATTATAAAAAATCATACAAATCATTTCAAACCCAGATTATCACCTCCAGAGCACTAGATGGCGCCATCACCGGGTTCGATGAAGCCGCCTCAGCATTGAGCAGATCGATTGATTGAGCTAAAGTGAGGACACTAACGCTAGAGCTCTGTTAGTTTATCTCCAGATGGAAGAAGAAGAACCACCAGAAGAACCTCCTCCATCTTCACCTCCTGCAAATACTCGTATGTGTGGGAACAGCCTGAGATCTTTCAGCTGTAGTTGAGTTTACAGAAAGTGAAGCTCAGGGGTTTGAGCTGCTCCTCACTGGTTTTACAGATGAAACTCTTGTATGTGGCGGGTCGAGTCAGGTCTGCTCAGCTCTCTCTCTCTCTCTTTTGGGCGAGTTAGTTTAGAGAGTGAACTGAAGACTGGTGAAGGTTCATGAACTCTGTCTTCTACAGTCCCGTCCTTCTACTACAGCCAGAGGAACTGAGACAGGCCTTAAATCTGAGCATCTAAACTAATAGAAACACTGATACCCAAACTTTTGACTGCTTTCTGTAAGAACTACAGAACACAGTACTGTACTTTTACTTGCAGTACTTAAGTAGTACATCTTAGATCACTTAACTACTTGCAATACTTAAGTACAAAAATGTAGAATACTTAAGTACTTCCACTTAAGTACGGAGCTTAAAAACACTTCTACTTCTACTCAGGTCACTTTTCTGATAGAGCACCTGTACTTTTACTCAAGTCTGGTTCTCTAGTACTTTATACATGAGGTGGGCAATATGTTATTTATTATCATTGTGAATCAGTATCATGAATCATGAATCAGTAGCTTGTAGAACCTTTTATGTGTGACTTTGAGTCTCTCACATTGTTCTGGAGGAATTTGGGTATTTGTTTATGCATAGATCGCTATGCAAGGTCCCACCACCATTGGGTTGAGGTATGGACTTTGACCCGGCCATTGCATCACCTTGATTCTTCTCTTTTCCACCATTCTCTTGTAGATTTGCTGGTGTGCTTGGGATCATTGTCCTGTTGCATGACCCAATTTTGGCCAAGCTCACATTTGACTCTAGACTCTAGGAGTTCATGGTTGACTCGATGACCGTATCGGAGTATACATAGAAATCATCAGCGCTGAGAGTAGAAGATGCCCTGTTTTAAGGACATCCAGGGAGGCCAGGAGTTAATTAGTCATCTGTACTGTTATGCTGTGATTGGTTAAGTGTTCTTATTGTCATTATACTCATACCCTTGTACAGAACAGTACAGTTCTCTTCAGTTATTTCAGCTTAGAAAGTCAGGGCCTTACTCAAATGCCCAACAGTAGAAGTTAAGTGAACCTGGGATCCTTTTTCTTGTTATCTCAAGATAACAGAAGTTGTACTACATCAAAAGAAGCAGATGTTTGTAGAGTAGTCTAAACCAGTGGCCCCCAGTACACCTGACCCAACCAATCAACTCATGAACAAGTGCTTACTCAGTAGCTGCTTTCCAAAGCCTAGGATGCGGCCTCGGTAGGGTGGGATCTCGGTAGGACTGTCCTACTAAACCTTCTTTTTAGTAGCCTATTAGTCACACCAGTGGAAAGGTCTAACCAGGCAGTGTGGTGACCTCACCGGAAAGGTCCCGCCTCTCGTAACCATGGTGTTGAACTTGTGTAATGATAAAACAAACACTTTAAACGTTCCCCCATGTTGTAGGTGTGCAGAGAACTGGGTTGCCGTTGCGTCCTCCAGATCGCTCCAAATGTAGGCTGCCTTACTGGGCTGTAAGTGAAGGGTCCTTCACTTTGGAATTGGATTGCAGCTGGTGTGTCAGTGTGTCCAATCAGGAGAAACACAGATATGTGCAGTGCAATGGTGCCATAAATGGAAATGTGAAATAGGGAACAGGCTTTATGAGATGAGATAAAGATGGCAGACTGGGCAGATAATCATATCTGTATCTGGATACGTATTTAAATTAGAATATTCAAAAGTGTGCTGAACAGAGAGTCTGTTTATCAGGCTGATTTCTGACATTTTACTAATTCAAGGCCTTAAAAGTATCACATTGTGTGAGATAATGATTATTCTGGAGAGTGTTAAGATGTTAAACATGCCTATAAACTATAAATGTGATCTTTAAACCCAAAGACTCCTCCAGTTAACCCCAGTTAAAAGCTAACAATCTCATTTACTAGCTTTATTAATAGATACACGAAATGGACAAAAGTTTTGGGACATCTGTTCATTCATTGTTTCTTCTGAAATCAAGGGTATTAAATAAGTTTCTCCTGCTTTTGTTGGAGTAACTGCCTCTACTGTCCAGGGAAGAAGGCTTTCTATTACATTTTGGAGGAGCATTGCTGTGAGGATTTGATTGTATTTAGCGACAAAAGTGTTAGTGAGGTCAGGATGTTGGATGATGATGATCACCACCCCACCTTACTTCTAACTCATCTCAGAAGTATAGGATGGAGCACCACCATTATTCCAGAGAACACAGCAGTTCTTTCACTGCTCCACAGCTCAATGCTGGGGAGCCTTATACCCCTCTAGACCATGCCTGGAAATTAGGCTGCATAGTGCTAATAGGTTTACATGTTTATTATCTGCTCCAGAGAGTCCTATTCTATTGGCAGTACAAGCTGAATGTGTCGGCAATGGGTGCAACTTAAAGTAGCTGAATGCATTCATTAGAAGGGGTGTCCACAAACATTTGGACATATAGTGCAGCAGTCAATATAAGACCATTGCTTGAAGGGGAACGTGTGTAGTGGAGGGTACTGTAGTGAGAGTGTTTTTTTTAAATGCAAGAGCTTCTCATTCTGAAGAAAGAAAGTAGTGAGATCTTGTCGGTGAGCTAGTCTGAAGAACAAAGCTCGGTTCCTCCAGGTTTCTCCTGGACGCCCCCCAGTCCAGCCAGCACAGCGTGGAGGATGTGTTCAACTCCATCAGCAGCAGCAGCAGCAGCAGCAGCAGCAGCAGCTCACCTGATTTACCATCATTAAGCCCTGATTTACCACCAAACCAGGTGTTGATCTGAGGAGAACTCTGAATAATACTAGACTCCATGAGGAGAACTTTGGAGATGTTCTAATGATGACACAGTGATGGAGAACCTCCACCACCTTCTGTAGTTTATTCTAATATCAGTGTTTTACTGAGCAGATAAGACCTGATCTTCACTGTAAGCTGAAAGCAAAACAGAATAATCAAAGTTTGACTTTACAGAATATCTTCTGTCCTGATGAAACCGAAAGCCTTCTCAATCTTTCTTCCTTGTAGATGGGGCATCCTGTTCTCACACCCCCGCGACTACACCCCGGTCTGCACCACAGAGCTCGGCAGAGCCGCCACATTAAGCCCGGAGTTCGCTAAGCGTAATGTGAAGATGATCGGCCTGTCCATCGATAGTGTCGAGGAGCACCACGGTTGGAGCAAGGTTAGCCACATATCCCAGTACTGCTGCTCTAATTCACACTGAAAGCAGACTCACATTGGTATTGGCAGATACACTATTTGTCCAAATGTTTACGGACACCCATCCGAAAACACCCATTCAAAACTGAATAAGTTGCACTCATTGCATTACACAGCTTGTTTAGCCCCTGTAGAGAAGCATAGCCAGTAGAACAGAAACCTATTGAAACATGAACCTACTGGCACCATGCCTAATGCCAGGCATGGGCTAGAGGGGGTTGAAGGAGTATAAAGCCTCCCAGCATTGAGCTGTAGACTCTGGAATGATCCAATAGTTTAGAGTTGTCCACAAACATTTGGACATGAAGTGTACGGACAAGACAAGCACATTCACCAATTGTGTTGGACACTGATAGAATTGACCCATGGCCCATTTACCCATCCATGCAGTGAACACACACACACTAATGAGCAAACACACTGTGTGATACAGTGAGCGGTGGGCAGCCATCACTACAGCACCCATTGGGCAGAGAAGGTTATGGGCCTCGCTCAAGAGCCCAACAGTGGCCGCTTGCTGAGCCTGGGTATTGAACAAGCTTGGAGCTCGAATTGCTGAACCACCACTGTCTCCTCCATAGCATGTTGGTGCATCCCTGCTCTGAGACCAGGAGTCAGGTAATCTGAGATCCCTCCTCAAAAGGCCGGTCCTCTAACCTGCTGAGCCACCACTGTCCACTCCATAGCTTATTGGTGCATCCCTACCTACCAGGAGTCAGGTAATCAAGGTCTAAACCTGCTAGGTTCCTGGCTTACAGGAAATAGGGAGCCAGTAGTGGTCACGCACAGGGTCACAGCTGTAGTCCGATTGATTGGGAGGTTGTTTTGGAGAAGAATGAGGGGTTGATAAAGAGAGCGCACTTGCAATTGCGTACAACACTGCCATCTAGCTGTTTAAACACAACTCAAAATGAACCAATGTCTGCCATCAAACTACTAATTAACCATCTATAAATTTTTTTGTATCAACACAGTATTGCAAACCATTAAACTGCAGCATTGTGGCATAACAAAATATTTGTACAAAAGTTTGTGGACACCTCCATCAATCCAATGTTCCTTCCAAAATCAAAAGTATTAAGAACCATCACAACTCATCGTCCAAACTCGTCTGGTAAGGCTTTCCACTACATTTTGGAACCTTGCTGTGAGAATTTGATTGCATTCAGCCACAAGAACTTCAGTAATATTAGATGTTGTTTTCGTTCTGGCACTCAATTCATCTCAAAAGTTATTGGATGGAGCTCCATAATTCTAGGAAACACTCAGCTGTTCTACAGCCCTACAATGCTGGGAGCTGTACACCATACACTGTAGCTGACGCCTCAGTGCCTCTACTGCCTTAGTAGTAACTCTACAGCCAATGCTTTTCTTTGGAGATTACTCCAGCCGTGCATGCATTGGAACGCCTACGTCTGCAATGGGTGCAGCTGAATTCATTGATAAGAAGGACTGTCCACAAACCTTTGGACATAGCGTACGTTGAAGATGCAAGCTTCTCAGTGGTATCCGAGCTAGTGAATCAATCAGGATGTGCAATGAGCTAATTACAGTCGATCACAATCACTAATCAGTCCCATGATTAACACCAGCCCAGGCACTGGTTTAAAGTTCAAACCTGTACCATTGAAACTTTTACAATCGCTGTGACAATCGCTAGCAAGGAGGCTAACTGCTCATGTTTTCAGGACATCCTGGCCTACAATAATGACGAGACTGTCACGCAGTTCCCGTTTCCCATCATAGCAGATGATAAGCGTGAGCTGGCTGTGGAGCTGGGTATGCTGGACCCTGTTGAGAAAGATCAGAGTGGTATGCCTCTCACTGCCCGATGTGTGAGTACTACAACTGATTCCTCTGCTTCCACTAAACTAGCGTAATTACTGATCTTCTAGATTCCTGGGGGTTAACATTCCTCTCCTGTTGTGTATTCAGGTGTTCATAATTGGTCCAGACAAGAAGTTAAAGCTCTCGCTCCTCTACCCTGCCACCACGGGCCGTAACTTCGACGAGATTCTACGAGTGATTGATTCCTTGCAGTTAACGGCACAGAATCGGGTCGCGACGCCTGTAGACTGGAAGGTGAGAGTCAAAACCCTGGTCTTTCAGGGTGGTGTGGTTAACAGGGGCATATCTTTGCTACTATCAGCAGTTACATGATAATGTGGCCAACCACAAATGAAGGCTGGTGGTCAGGGTCACCAACCACATCTGACAACAGTTCGAAGAGCTAGCTGTTGGGGACTTTACTGCCACTGCATCGACGTTTCCAGACACTTGCATGAACCTTTTGTATCTGTCTCAAAACTGCTAACAGGAAATACTACCTAGAGGCTCACCGGTCAGATTAACCCACTGCACCTATTCAGCGTTCAGTAGTGCTGTTAATCTGGGCTGTACTAGCTACAATATATCTATACGTCCAAATATTTGTGGACACTCTTTCTAATGAATGCATTCAGCTACTTAAGCTGCACCTATTGAACACACAGATTGTGTAGTCTGCCAGTAGAATAGGAGCAGGTCTCTGGAGCAGGTCAGCAGGACATTGTTGCCCCCCCCAGCATTGAGCTGTGGGGCAGTGGAAGAACTGTGTTCTCTGGAATGATGGATGGTGGAGCTCCATCCATTACTTATGGGATGAGTTGGGGATGATGAGGTCCCCAACATCCTGACCTCACTAACACTCTTGTCACTGCATGCAATCAAATCCTCACAGCATTGCTCCAAAATCAGTTCAGTACTATACTGATAACTGATAATTGGCCTGTATTGGTAGCCCTCAGCATTGATGTTTGCCCCACATATGGATGGGCCCCATTTCGGTTGTACAACCCATATGGGACTCATGTGAGATTAGGGTGGGCCCTAACAATAGATCCCATTGGGAAGCCCAACTGAGTCCCAGTAGCACCACATGTACAAACCTACTCAGAACCCACAACCAACTGGGATCCACCTAGCCCACGTTCCACCCATGTGAACCCTACATGAGCATGCTAGCTGTTTTTCATGAATTCTTTCTTTACTCAAACAAACCCTCTGTGTTCTCCTAAAGCCTGGGGACCGTGTTATGGTCCCACCTAGTATCCCTGAGGAAGAAGCGAAGTGCCTGTTCCCAGCTGGAGTGTACACTAAAGATCTTCCATCAGGGAGGAAGTACCTGCGCTACACACCTCAGCCATGAACACGAGAAGAACATGTGCTCACCAAAAGCCCTTAGAGAACCAAAGACCTGGAGAAGATGGAGATATCAAAGGAGAACTGTGATAAAACCTGGTGAAGCCCTGAATGAGCCCAGTTTTAAAAACTTTAGCTAGCCCACAGTAGTTTTGGGATTGACCCAGGCCTCAGTAAACTGAAGCAGCTGATTTGCTTGCTAACCTATGAATTGTGACTATCAGGCCATGCAAAGCACCAGTGACCTATAAAAGATCTTCCTGTTGATAGAAACCATGATGTTGTTAGCATCCAGTGGCTTGGGCTGTGTGCCAGTCTCACCAAAACAGGAAATAAACACATATGCCCTGTTATTGTTGCCTCTTTCTGTTGTAACTGTGAAACCACATGATTTTTACTCTTTACTCTGTCCCACACTATGTGTCCAAATGTTTGTGGACGCCTCTTTTAATGAATACACTCAGCTACTGTAAGTTGCACCATTTGCTTAAACAAATGTGTCTAGTCCCTGTGGAGAAGTATTGCTAATAGAACAGGACTCTCTGGAGCAGATAATAAACATGTAAACCTATTAGCACCATGCTGCCTAATGCCAGGTGTGGGCTAGATGGGTATAAAGCCCCCCAGCATCCAGTACATCATGTCAAACGTATTGATTGATCGGAACGTTGGATCAATGGACTCAGATAACAGATAACTGCTTATTGAAAAGGAGTCTTTTTGATTGACTTCAGACAAGGTTGGAAAGTTGGAGACTGTATAGTTGGTAGGACTTCTTGGTGTAAACGAAAAAAGACTCACATCCAGAAGTTCTGATGTGTCCTTGGGTGTTCTCTGGCTTAGTCCATAGTCTTACCCTGATCTACTGTCAGAAAGAGACCAATCACCATTGATTTTCATGGAGATGAGCAAGTAGGAAACCCTTGCTTGCCTCAATGAAAATCAACCGTTAGGTCTCTTTCTGCTGGTAGATGATGAACAACTGTGGCCAGAGCATTCTGTAGATCCAGTGATGACCTTTTAGGATTGTTGGAGTCTTCTTCTCTCATCTTGAGGTTCTGCTCTGCTCTTGGGCTGAACTTGCTTGGACGTCCTTACCCTGGTCATGTTGGTCAGCTGTTCCACTTGTGACTGATTTAGTGGTCAGTGGAACAGTGGCTGATGTCTAACTGTTCTGAGATCTTTTTAAAATCCCTTCCCAGACTCCTCTGCATCTCCACCCTTCTTCCTGAACTCTTTGGATCTGGCCATGGTGATCTTCACCTCACTTCACTTCAACCATCAATCAGGAGCAGACCAGACTAAACGTCTGAGGTTTAAATAAGACTCCAGACTCCTCCAGAATAATCCTCTCCAACCATGTTCTGATCATCTGCTGCAGACATAACAGACCAGTCCAGCACAGACAGCAAAACGACCATCTGTGATTCCACTTTCCAATGTTTAGCCTCACTGCCGGTCATCCAGGGGTAGGAGCGAGGTGCATGCTGGTATGCTGTCGTGTCATTGCTCACTGATTCCACCACTCCGCTCTGGTGCCTGTTTTAACACCATTAGGCAGTGCTAAGAGGCTCCTGTTTGAAGCAGGTTGCTTGTTCAGCTGTTGGGGATTTGGACTGGCTGATCACTAAAACGGAAGAGATTTAGGGACTACTGGAGGCCTGTGATCCTGCCGGTGCACGCAGAAACACACCTGCTTCTTGATTTTTCTATGGCTGCACAATCTAACATCGGCAGAGTTTGGAACATTTACAGAACCACAGAAGAATTAACCCCAAACCCCAAACCAACTACTACTACCAAAGAATAGCCCCATCAGTTCAGTGCAGAGTAATACACCCATGTGTGTAAGAAGCCTTGCTGTGTTAAGGGGTTAAACTAGATGCTAATAATATCTTAAGGAACATTAATTAATTAGAGGCTTATTAAGGTCTTGTGTTTTGTTTAATAAAGCCTGGATTTGATATTTCCACATGATTTATTCACTGTGCATTAAGCTTTATTCATCATTGCCTTTATTAGCACATAGCTGGAGTTTAGTTGGAGCTAATAAATGCACATCAGTTGTAATAATGCACAATAAACACTTTGTTACCCCCCTTTCATGCAAACTATTCAGTGCTGTTTAGTCTCGAATTACTGAGGAGTAGAACCTACAGCAGCTGAAATGTCCAGCACACAACATACAAGCTAGCTTTAGCTTAGCTTAGCCCCTTTTACAGAACCAAACCCTGATCCACTGAACTCCTGTATGAAACTCGTACTAACAGAATTGCCAGAACTGTCAGCTAGAATTATGACTGATGAATGAATGAATGATTATTAAATTATTATTAACCCAATAAACATTATAATAATAATAATATTTTTTTAATTAAATTAATTAAATTAGATCAATGCTAAATAATGGGCATAACAGGGTGGTACCAAAGTGTTTATTGTGCATTATTACAACTAACAATGCAATTATTGATACTTCTCACATAGCAGAGCTCCAATGACCTGCTAATAAAGGTCATGATGGATAAAGCCTAATGCACAACGAATTAATTATTTAGAATTATTAAAATTTAAGTTTTACTAAACAGAGACTAAGACCTTAATAAGCCCCTAATTTGTGCACCCTAATATATATATATATATATATATATATATATATATATATATATTGCATCTGACTGTGCAGCTCTAGCATTTCCATAATAATGAAAATTATAGGTGAATTCTCAGGTTTTTGACGATAATTAATTCAATGTGAGTATGAGTTCGGTATGAAATGGTTCATTGTAAAGAAACTTGCATTTCACAGTTTAGACGAGGACGAGGAATGTGATGTGAAGTGGTGGTGATAGAAACAGGGGTTATGATATCTATAACCCACATATAGCCATTTTATTTATTATTATCCAAAACCACCAGTAAACCTACACACGTGTTTGGAAACGAGTGTCTTTTCTATTAGAAAGCCCCAACCCTCCGAATATTTTGGTAAAATATTACATTTAGATTTATTTAGATGGTTTTTTAGATGGTGTCACAAAGCAGCTTTGCAGAGATCCAGGGCCGAGTCTCTTCTGAAGAAGCCAAAGGTGACAGTGGCAAGGAAAAACTCCCTCACCCTGAGAGGAAGAACCCCAGAGTGGTGTTGAGGATGGTGTAACAGTGGCTCATCTGAGAAAATAATAAAAAGTTTCTGGGGACTATTTCTACTATTGCTACTGTTTTAACTCCTAGCATGTGTTCAAAAGAGGCTAAAACCTTTAGAGTACTATGCTGAAGTCATGTTTTGTCAGTGTATTCATAACCATTTCACTTAACATAACATCCGATAACATCCTGTGAGGGATCTTCATCAAACTATTCACCAGACGTCTAGTTCAGTTCACCACCAGTCTGACCACTTCAGACCAAGCAGATTTCTCTAGAACAGACTGTTTAATTCTGCAGAAATTGAGATACTGGTGTTGATTCACCTTCAGGGTAGCAGCCAGGTTGATCATCTCCAAGACAAGAGGTCAGTCACAGCTTTAAGAAGTTGGTCAATTTTATATGGTTTTCATTCACATTCACATCACTGCAGCTAACAGTTAAGAGCTGTTCTGCTGAACGTTGTCATTACCACCACCACCTCCACCACCAGCACCTCCACCACCAGCAGCAGCAGCAACAGGAAACCATGTCCATCTAAGGCAACACCTTCTCCGAGCTGGTGGCCACAGAGAAAAGGCGCTTTACAGAACCCGCCAGGCCAAACTGAACCCTTTCGCTCTCGAAGTGCCAGCTGTCAATCACACATAAGGGCCGTGTACTCTCTCTGATGGGCGTACAGCCGGAGAAACACTGCGTACTTCTTCCTGTAGAAACTGAGGACAGGAGTGGGATCAGTTCCATGGATTTAGAAGTTAAATCTGACTAAACATTTTATAAAGAACAGCAAAAAAACTGCAGTATTAGTTTCTGTATTTTTCAGCATTTAGCTGATGCTTTTATCCAGAGCGACTTACAAGGTTACTCATATTACAGAGGAGGGTCAGTGTAGTGTTAGGAGTCTTGCCCAAGGACTCTTATTGGTGTAGTGCAGACCAAGAATCGAACCCTGGTCTCCCACATGGTGTGGAAGCTCACTGGCAGGTAGTGGTGTTATCTGTTGCACACCAACCACCACCAACCAATTTCTTTTTTCTATTAGAAAGCCCCAACCCTCTGAATACTTTGGTAAAATATTACATGTAGATTTATTTAGATGTTTTTTTAGATGGTGTCACAAAGCAGCTTTGCAGAGATCCAGGGCCGAGTCTCTTCTGAAGAAGCCAAGGGTGACAGTGGCAAGGGAAAACTCCCTCACCCTGAGAGGAAGAACCCCAGAGTGGTGTTGAGGATGGTGTAAAGGTGGCTCATCTGAGAAAAAAAAAAAAAAGCTTCTGGGGACTATTTCTACTATTTCTACTGTTTTAACTCCTAGCATGTGTTCAAAAGAGGCTAAAACCTTTAGAGTACTACGCTGAAGTCATGTCTCATCAGTGTATTCATAACCATTTGACCTAATAACATCCTGTGAGGGATCTTCATCAAACCATTCAAGTTTCGGGAATCGAACCCTGGTCTCCCACATGGTGTGGAAGCTTACTGACAGGTAGTAGTGTTACCCGCTGCGACACATCAATCATCACTAACCAATTCAGGTCAACTTTTATTTAAAAAAAATTTTTAAATAGTGCTATGATGGCGTGTTGATATGCCAGCACCATTACCATCACCTTAGATTACTTCTCAGCTTATTGGTTCCTTCTGGCACTGCTCCCAGCGGACCACATATGCACACACTTAGCTACACACACATGTTCAGGGAATAGAGATCCCTCAATGTAAAAATACAATGTGCAATACCCACATCCCCCCCACCCCCACCCCCACTCCCCGCCCAGATGACATCCAGCCTTTTTAAAATCATCTCCAATATGGTAATCAGTTTGCAACAAACAAGCTAAAGATGGTACTGTTTCTCAGCCAAGCTTCCTGCTACTTACTTAACCAGTCGGTCACATTACAGACCACAGGGCATCCTGTCTGCAGCACGTTAACAGCCTAAAAACCATGCATTTGCAGTGAGTGATGAATTCATCAGGGGATTATCCCTTTGTCTTTTTCAGAATGCTTGGAATGGGGCTATACTGTAGAAAAACACTGCATTCAGGCTTTCCATTCAGTCTCCTTGCCACAGGTGTATAAAATCAAACCCCTAGCCCTGCAGTCTGCCTCTGTTACACACATCAGTGAAAGTATGGGAGGTTCTGAAGAGCTCATTGAACTCCAGCGTGGTTCTGTAGTAATTGGAGACACCGCTGCACCAACAACAACAAGTCAGCTGGTGAAATTTTATAATTTCCTTCCTCCTAGATCTTCCTCCATCAGCTGTGAGTGGTATTATTAGTGAACAGTGGAAGCGTTTAGGAGGAACAGCTCACAGAGAGCAGCTCAGCCATGTAAAAAAATTACAGAGCGGTGTCAGGGCTGAGTGCTGAGCTCAGAGCAGAGTGCAGGAAAGTCTCAGTAACTGCAGAGCTCCAGACCTGCTGCTGTTAGAGCTTAGAGCAAAGGGGGACCAGCTCCATATTAATAATGCCTATGGGTTTAGAATTTGATGTCCCAATACTTTTGTCCAAATAGTGTAATTCTTTATGGCATCGCTCAATAAACCATTTGAAGCACTTTTATGTTTAAGAGTGTGGGTTACTGCTTCAGCATGCCGCTACTGGCACTGTAGCAATGTGGTGAGATGACCTGCAGGGTTTAATGATCTGGTTAATGATCTTACCTCTCCAGCTCAAGGTTGGGGTGAACGACTTTTCCAATTTTGCCCATTTTCTCCATGGCTTCCTGAAAGCAGCAGGACAAGTGTGATTCAGTGACAATGTGGTTCAAAGCTGAGAAGACCTCATATCAAGAAGGATCCTGCATTTGTGCTGCTGCTTTGTTCCATCAGCAACTTTACTTGACCTGCAGGGTGATTCAGGACCCTGACGGAGTGTGTGGGGCTTTTTGAAGTGGGTTGGAGTGATGTGGTGTCTCAAGCAAGACTCTTTTGCACTTCTCTGCAAAAGAACAACCCCAGACCTACATGTGGCTGCTGAACACACTGCTGTGATGCTCTTGTAGAGGAAACCCTCAGTCTTTGCATATGGTTTGGCACTGAGAATTCAGTCAGTGTGGAGTTTCCCACGCTGAGCATAGCCCAGGTTTAGCATGTACCTCTTACTGACTACAGTGTACACTACACAGGAGTATAAAGAGATGGTTTGGCAAAATAATGATTTACACAATTTTCCCTAACACCAAATGTGGCTGATTATTTAATATATATATTTGGTGTTAAATACTTTGGCTTATGTGGTTTCTGACACTGTATTGCCTAAATAATAATAAATAAAAATAAAAATAAATTAAAAAATAGAAAGAAATGATACTGAATAGCTCAGAAACAGGTGCTGATGAGAAGCATTAGGCACCGAAAATGTGCCAAAGATTGTTTCCCAAGCTTAAAGCTATTAATTGTACCCTTTATTGTTAATATGATACATGAGCAAACACTGTTTCTATACTATTTCATCATTTTTCACCAACACACAGCAAATTTCACATGTCCATATTGACCAACATCACACTTGCATCTAAAATTTCTCCCAATAAATGCAATAAATTATTTTTTTAACCAAATCTTTATTATTTATTATCAAGATATTGTGTTTGTCCCTGCTTTCATGAGATCACTGAATAATATTCATTCAAAATAAACATTATTTTTGGAAGAATGTTATGATTTAGTCACGTGTGTCTATAAACGATGTATTGTTGCTTTAATTGACAGCGCAAAGAGGACGTGTCATTCTTTGACCCTTTAGAGCAGCCAGGAACAAGAAAGGCCAGATCTGACACTCATTTACATTATTATTATTATTATTATTATTATTATTATTCATGCCGGACAGTGCCTGTCGAGCTCAACCCAACCACAGTCACGCAACATAGGTAAAGATTATATAAAGCTATATATAAGCGCCGCAGCCATTTCAGGATGAATTTTACCACCCCGTCACAGACCACCCAGTCATACTGCAAACATAGCTTTCATGTATGAATAAAAAAAGATACTATTAATAAGCATTTTATGCCTGAAGTGGAAATATGTCATTTTTGATAACGGCAACATTTAAAAAGGGCCCCAGGTTTGCATTATCATTCTGTGTTTTGGGAGCCTCTGTTTATAGATAACAGAGTCCAACAGTATCAGAAGCCTTATTTGTCTATAAGAGATTATCAAACACCTCAACACGGTTTAATTGCGAGTGTGTGATGACCACCACAATTAGTGGAGTATAAGCTTGGATTAGCCTTGTAGGCAGTGGTGCTCAGCGGTTAGAGCACCGGGCTATTGATGACAGGGTTGTGGGTTCGATACCCGGGCTCGGCAAGCTGCCACCTTTCTGCTCCTCTGGCTGTCCACTGCTCCAGACATGTGTGCTCACAGCCACTAGTGTGTGTTCACTGCACGGATGGGTTAAAGGCGGAGGCCAAATTCCATCTGTGACCAACACTAATGGTTGTCGGAGCTTCTGTGCTAAACTAAAGGTACACATTTCAAACATGTCTTGGCTGATTTATATGGTCAGTATCGTGCAAAATCCTCCAAATCTCATTTTTTCAGCTGTTCTTTATATAGTATCAGACTTTCATGATAAATGGACAAATAGAAATGCTCCAAAATTACTTGGAATGAAACCTTTTTCCTTCAACTTCCATAAAAACGTAAGAAGGTTTTTTCCTTCTCCTGTAAAGTTGTACAAGATTATACAAGGTTTTTACATGACAGCGACAATATCGGAGTAACCCTACTGCAAACACAGCTGCTTCTGCTTCAATCTACCTGAATGGAGCTGTAGTCGCCTGAGGCACAGGCACCCAGCACAGCAGCACCCACCAACACAGCTTCTCTCTCTGCAGGCAAGACCACCGGCAGCCCTGTACACACACACACACACACACACACACACACACACACACACACACACACAGAGTGTTACACTGATGAGAGGAAAGTTAAAGAGTGTGAAAGAGGAGGATGCGAGATAAATGAGAGAGACATAAAAATGTGAGGTGTGAAGGTCAGTGTGGGTTGTGTGTTAGTGTGTCAGCGCTGACGTTCGACCTGCATCAGCTCTTCTCAAAAGGGACAATCCACTTTGCTGGAACAGTGCAAGAGTTCAGCTTAAAGCTACACCACGTAACAATCTGACCTTAAAACAGCAGCTTCAGGATCATGCCGCGTCTCCGTCATTCCCAACGCTGCTGCTGCACTATGGAGCTTTACTGGTGGTGGAGCTGCAGGAGGAGAACCTCTCTCCAGAACTGCTGTGTAACGTTGCGTAACCCATAGAGTCATATTATGGAGCTCTCAGCTTGTCCAGAAATGCATGTGTGCAGCTATCCAAGAGGGGGTGTGCAAAACAGGATTTGTATTTACAGCAGTGGAGTAGTTTATTTTACTGTTTCTGAAATCAAGGTTATTAATTAAGAGTTTCTCCTGCTTTTGTTGGAGTAACTGTCTCTACTGTCCAGGGAAGAAGGCTTTCTACTAGATTTTGGAGGAGCATTGCTGTGAGGATTTGATTGCATTCAGCAACAGCAGCGTTGGCTGATCACCTCATCCCCAACTCATCTGGGGGACTCATCCAAAGGTATTAGATGGAGCACCACCATCATTCCAGAAAACACTGCTCCACTGCTCTTCTTACAGCAAGGTTGCACACAGGGTTTACACACCACACACTTCTACTACTACTACTGTCTACCTCAGGGGGGCGCTATGTATGATTTGCATGACTGTCTGTCCAATTTAAATGAAAGGAAATCTGGGTTTGCTCTATTCCTTTGGTGGTGTTTACAAGACCCCCCATTATCAGAATAGTAACTAGAGCGCATACGGTCCACACTAATCCATCTGTGCTTACCTGTGGTGTTGGCGTGCACCTGCACAAACAGGGGGTTCTTACTCAACCCCCCACACAGGAACAGGGTGGTGATGTCATGTCCTGCCTCCTTCATCGCATTCAGAATGTGCCTGGTCCCGAGCTAAGACCACCAACCCAGCAGACAAACAAACAAACAAATAAACAAACAAACAAACAGACACTAACAAACAACAAATGCGGTCATAAAAGTGAAGACAGCAGGGAACGGGTTCTCTGGAGCAAAGCCTGGCATTAGAACCGCTTTTGGTACCGAAACCAATCTCACTTTTTAATCTTTGTTTTTTTCAAAGAACCAATGTTATGAATAAGATGGGTGAGTATATAGAACCTTCTTAAATAATGTAAATGATTTATGCATACCTTATTTACCAATTAAAGGTTCCTCTGAGAACCCTACCTCCAAGCCTCGACTCATTTATGAACCCTTGTTCGTGACTGTGTGAATGGGCTGTACTCATTTAGCTTAGGGGCTGATAATGTTCTTGTGTGAGTTTGACGGCAGGCTGGTTGGACTCACCGCGACAGCTTGGACTGTAGCCAGATAAAGAAGTGCCAAATCATCCAGCGTTTGGGACAAGGTGAGCCCGACAATCTGCACAGAGAAACAATGACAGTAGTTACTCCTCTGCCTGACGTAGTCCATCATCCACCATCATCAAGTGCTGGAAGCTTATACAGTATCCCTGTATAATCAGCCCTGTAGGACCTGCATGTCTACATCATCTCAAAACACGTGGATATGTTAACGTATCCCCAATAGACTCAAACCAAAACCAAGCCAACCAAACCAAAGTTCCTATGTTACATCCACTATATGGCCAAAAGTATTTGGACACCTAATTTGCTTTATTGTTTCTTCTAAAATCAAGGGTATTAAAAAATGCTGCTTTTGTTGGAGTAACTGTCTCTACTGTCCAAGGATAAAGGCTTTCTACTAGATTTTGGAGGAGCACTGCTGTGAGGATTTGACTGCATTCAGTGTTAGTAAGATAATCCTATATTAGTCCCACATTGGGGAAATCACAGTGTCACAGCAGCAAAGCAGCAAAACGATACATTACCAATATATACACTACCGCTCAAAAGTTTGGGATCACAGTGAAATTTTCTTGTTTTCAATGGAAGCACACTTAAGATTATGAAATAAAGCAAATAAACAGGACGTTCAGACATTGTCAGAGTAAGAAATATTGATTTTAATGAAAATGATGACTGTGTGCTTCAAATTTTGCCTTCATCAAAGAAGCCACCTTTTGCAGCAATTACAATTCTAGGCATTCTAGCGGTCAACTCTTCGAGGTAATCTGATGTGATTTCACCCCATGCTTCCTGTAGCATCTCCCACAACATGGACTGGCTTGATGCAGTCTTCCTCCGTACCATACGGTCAAGCTGCTCCCACAACAGCTCAAAAGGGTTCAGATCCGGAGACTGTGCTGGCCACTCTATTACAGTCAGAATTCCGTCTGGACGTGTGTTTGGGGTCATTATCCTGTTGTAGGATGAAATTGGCCTCAATCAAGCGCTGTCCACAGGGTCTGGCATGGTGTTGCAAAATCTTGTGGTAGCCTTCTTTCTTTAAGATCCCTTCCACTCTGTATAAATCTCCTATTTTACCACCTCCAAAGCATCCCCAGACAACCATGCTGCCTCCACCATGCTTGATAGATGGCATTAAGCATTGGTCATGCATCTTTTCATTGGTCCTGCGCCTCACAAATGTTCTTCTGTTTGATCCAAAGACCTTAAACTTGGACTCATCTGTCCATTGTCTTTTCTCTTTGGCCCATCGCAGTCTTTTCTTTTTATTGGCCAGTGTGAGATATGGCTTTTTCTTGGCAATTCTGCCATGAAGTCCAGCATCCTGAAGTTGCCTCTTTGAGCTGACACTGGTGTTTGGATGGGTTCTATTTAGTGCAGCTGTCAGTTGACAGCCTGTGAGGCATCTTTCTCTCAAACTGCACACTCTAAGATATTTATCTTCTTGCACAGTTGTGCATCGGGGCCTCCCCCTCCTTTTCCTGTCATTGTTAGAGCCAGTTTGTGAGAATTGCTGACAATAGGATTATATGAAAATAAGCCTCTATACAAAAATAGGCTTTAATACAAACTTTTTACTCATCTGATACACTTAAATTAATTGAGAAATGGACAATATTGTTTGTGAATTGCATGAAAATGTGTTTTTCTTTCAAAAAGAGGGAAATTTGCAAGTGATCCTAAACTTTTGAGCAGTAGTGTAAATAGATATATAGATAGATAGATAATAGAATTAAAAAAAAAACTGAGGAAAAACAATATTATTAACAGATTATTTATCTTATCTTATCGATGAGGCGAATGTGAAGAAAAGAGCAAATGTGCAAATGTGTGGTTGCAATGCTGTGCAATAATCAGGAGGTAGTGGGGAGCTAATAAATGGTAATATTAAAGATTCCTGAACGCAGAATGTGCAATTTTTGCTGTGAAATTATGCGTAATTATAGTTATTGTCCTGGATGAAGACCCAAATAGTGGAGAGACAAGTTTTGCTTACTGTGATCTACAGACAAATAGGCAAAAGTACACTGGAAACAGTAAAGCTTGTTTCTTATTGTTATTTTTATACAGACGTTCTGCTGAAAGCTGGAACCCAGGCCAGAGCCTCGTCTCTCCTCACTGCAGCCCTCACTCACTCACTACAGCATCCTGCCGTACCGGAACTTTACTGTGGTTTCACACTTACCATGCCCTTCAGGCTCTGGTCAGCTAGAGGCGAGCGGTTGCCATGGAAATCTGGCCACACATGAAGGCTGGAGGTCAGCTGGTCCAGGTGCTTTTGGTCTTTGCTCATTTCCTCCAGGTAGCGATTTAAGATAAGATAAACATGCTCCCCTCTGAAAAGAGACAAACAACATGCACTAACTTCAGTAACGTAAAGAGCGGTAGTGACGTCAGGATGCTGGACGATCCCAATCCATCATTCCAGAGAACACAGCATTTCTTCCACTGCTCCACAGCTCAATGCTGGGGGGTTTATTATACCCCTCTAGCCCACGCCTGGCATTAGCCAGCATGTTGCATAAAGAGCTCAGGAAAAAATGAAGAGACCACCCAACATGATCAGTTTCTCTGGTTTTACTATTTATAGGCAGTGTGTTTTAGGGTAATTAACATTAGTGTTGTATTTTATAAACCATGAATAACATTTCCCCTAAATTCCAAATACAAATATTTGCTATTTAGAGCATTTATTTATTTGCAGAAATGACAACTGCTCCAAAACAGCTGCTCAAATAATGTAAATAAATGATGATAATAATTATAATGTAAAGAAGTTATTATTCAGATTTAATCACAGTACTAATATCTGAACTCTGAGAGCATTCAGAAATCACTATGCTCAAATAACCTCGACGGCCAATCACAGCTCTCATGTCTCTCTCTCTCCACTAGTCTTTCACATTGCTGTTGGGACTTTGTGCCGTTCATAGTCTGCAGATTCAGCTAACTCAGCTTTGTTTGATTTGATATGTGTGGAATAAAACGTCTGCCGTACATGTAGAGATGCAGATTTAAGAAAAAAAAACAAAAAAAAAACATGGTCTCTTATTTTTTTAAAGCTGAAAGTTTATGTTGATCTGCTCCAGAGAGTCCTATTCTATTGGCAGTACTTCTCTACAGGCACTAGACAAGCTGTGAGTGAACTCGTCTTGAAGCAGCTAATTGCATTCATTAAAAGGGGTGTCCACAAACTTTTTTTTGTGTAATCTGGATTAGGCACTTCTTGATCATGATCAGAGTAGAGGAGTTCGCATTTTTCCTTCCTCAGTTCACTTTTTAGCCATTTTCAATTCTCACCCACCACCTACACCTCTATACCTACACCTTCCAACCTACACCTTCCAATCACGCAATGTTTAAAGTGCACCGACAGCATGTACAGAACTGGCCACAGTCCTTCCGCCATTTTAGTTGGGGGGGCAGGTTAAGGCCTATAGTTTCACTTCCTGTTCAGAGTGACGCAAATCTTCCCAAAATAACGTCACAAGTCAAAGCATTAGGCAGCACGGTGCAAAAAAGAAGAGACTACACTACATGATCAGTTTCTCTGCTGTTATTATTTATAGTCAGTGTGTTTAAAGAAATTAACATTAGTGTTGTATTTCATAAACCATGGACATTTCCCCTACATTCTAAATAAAATATTAATATTTAGAGCATTTATTTATTTATTTGCAGAAATGACAACTATTTAAAAACAGCTGCTCAAAGAATGCAAAGAAATGATGATAATAATTATAAAGTAAAGAAGTTATTATTCAGATTTAAACACAGTACTAATATCTGAACTCTGAGAGCATTCAGAAATCACTACTAGCATTCAGAAATTATATATATATATATATATATACATATTTTTTTTTCAATTCATTTATTTCTTTATTTTTTATTATACTGCAAAGTAAGAATTTTATTGTACAGTGTAACTGATGTGCATATGACAAACTCTAGAATCTGGAATCTTGAATCTTACTGATAAACATTTTGCATGAAATGCTAAAACAATATTAAATGTAATTAAAAAAAATTAAGTGTTGTGTTTTCAGATTTGCCTCTATTTTACCATCATCAACACTACTCACAAGGGGGACATGACCCATCCTCCTCTGATCAGAACTATTAATAAAGTATCTATTAATAAATGAACAATTAATAAATAACAAAATCTGTGGAATTAATGTAAACTTACTACTGCACGCTAATTCACTGCAAACACCAGTCATATATCTACCCAATTCACTGCCTGGTCATTTTCCTCAGTCACACTGAGCCACACCGGGACTTCTGACTGCCCTCATGTTTATTAATCATGATGATCAGAAACTCTGAACATATCTCAGACCAAACAAAAGAGGCAAAACACACCTTTTCTCTGCCTGTTGTTCTAAATGAGGGAACGCTGCATGCCCCTTCACCACATGATCAATCTGAGGGAAGAAGAAACATCTGTTTTACAGCTGTTTTGGTTCAGGAGAAGCAGCAGTGTTTAAGGCTGAGGTCCTGAACTCTGAGTATTCAACTGTACCAAGATAAACACAGCTTTCTGTCCTAGGGCTCTTTTAACGTTTAAGGATAATAATCTATCGTGCTTTTAGGAACCTCAATACTGTCTAAACCACACTGAGCTGGAGTGAATTAGACTGACCAGTCCTCCAGTAGCGCTCTGTCCACCTTCACTGAGCCAAAGGCCCGGAACCATGGCAGACAGATACGGGCCCCAAACACCTGGAACAAACAGAGGCTTCTGGCTCACCTGTAGCATGCACACACACACACACACAATGAGTACTTTCATGCAGTTCATAAAACTATTATAATGAAAAATGCTCATTTACATAAATATAGTATATGTACACAATAATAAAACAGCATTATAAGTGTGTGTGTGTGTGTGTGTGTGTGTGTGTGTGTGTGTGTATGTGTGGCATGGTCAAGTTGGTGGAAAACTCACTGCCATATGACATGAGGATGTCCCACAGATAAGAGCTGCACGGCATGTGATTGGCTGGTTTTCACAGGGTAGGTGGTGTCCACTCACATCTGCCCCAATGACGCCTAGACAGGAAACAGCAACACAAAATCTGCACCAAAATATACCATTAATTATATAATCAAATTTATTAATTATGGCATTAATTATATAATACAATATAATAAATATACCATTTATTATATAAGCCAATATAATAAATATATCATTAATTATAAAATCAAACATAATATGCCATTAATTATATAAGCCAATATAATAAATGTCATTATGATATAATCCAATATAATAAATATGCAATTAATAATTACATTTAATATAATAAATATGCTAGTCATTATATAACCCAAAATAATAAGTATGCTATTAATTATATAACCCAATTTATTAATGACGGCATTAATTATATAATTCAATTTAATAAATATACCATTAATTATATAATTCAATATAATACCTATGCCATTTATTATATAAGCCAACATAAACATGCCATTAATTATACAATCCAATATAGCCATTAATTATATAACCCCAAAAAATATCATTAATTATATAACTCAATATAATAATTATGCCCTTAATTATATAATCTAATAATTGTCATTCATTATATAATCCAATATAATAATTATGCCCTTAATTATATAATCTGATATAATAATTGTCATTCATTATATAATCCAATATAATAATTATGCCTTTAATTATATAACCCGATATAGCTCCATGAGGAGAACTCTCACCACTCTCAGTAGGAGTGTTATTAGTGTTTATTCTAATACTGTATAACTACTTACACTTATAAATACTTACACTTAACCCCTTCATGTTAACTTACCCCTCAAAAAGGGTTAAGAGCAGCTTGTAGAGCATCAGTGCCGAACACGAAATCAGTGGCCTTTCAATCAGCCTCAAATTCAGCAGTCCAGCAGAGCAGAGCACTGTGTCCCTCTAGTGCCCAATCTGTAGTTCAGAGCTCTGCTGCTCCCTGAAATGACCTCTACCATCAGTTTAACTGGAGACTCACCGAGCCCTCCTGCATGGGCATCAATAAGCGACGCCCCCACAGCTGTTCCTGGATTCAGACCCAAATCTGCAGCTGCCTCCTGTGTGAGGCCTTTTCCAACTGGACTGCCTGGACAGCAAGTCTCCTCTCCTGCAGAGAACAGCGGGACACGGTGATCGCTAACCAAGCAATGCCAAAGTTTGCCTACATTAACAACAACCTGAAGCCTTTTCCACATGTACGCTATATGGACAAAAGTATTGGGACACCTGCTCATTCGTTGTTTCTTCTAAAATCAAGGGTATTAAAAAAAGAGTTGATCCTGCTTTTGTTGGAGTAACTGTCTCTACTGTCCAGTGAAGAAGACTTTCTAGTAGATTTTGGAGGAGCATTGCTGTAAGGATTTGATTGCATTAAGCAACAAAAGCGTTAATGAGGTCAGAATGCCAACTCCCCAACTCACCCCAAAAGTACTGGATGGAGCTCCACCATCCATCATTCCAGAGAACACAGTTCTTCCACTGCTCCACAGCTCAATACGGGGGGGCTTTATACCCCTCTAGCCCACGCCTGGCATTAGGCAGCATGGAAATGATCCAACTTATAGTAGCTGTATGCATTCATTAAAAAAAGGAGTCAATGGACCCTGGGAGGTCCAGCGGAATAAGGCATTGTCACTATGACCAGAGGATCGCTGGTTCGAATCCCAGTCATCCCTAGCCAGCTGCTAGCCATCGGCAGCCGGAACCCAGAGAGAGCACAACTGGCCTTGTCTGGCTGGCACTGGCGTCTGCTGACTGATGCATGGATGCCGTTGGTTGCCCAGTGACGTTGAATCAGCAGCAGTTCAGAAAAAGAGCCGCTGGCTGAGTGCATATGTCGAAGGAGGCATGTGCAGGTCTTTGCCCTCCAGTTTTGGGAGCTCAAGCGAGAGTTTTAGGGCCGTGTCTGTATTCTCGGGCTGTTTTTGCAGTGAAGCTGATTATTTTTAAGGTCATTTTCCATAAAGCTTACATGCATCAGGTGAAATGTGACAGAACTCACCAATTCTGGCATGACTGTTCTCCAGCAGGTCCTCAAGACCAATAGCGGTCCAGAAACTGTCATCCCACCCATCTGGAGAAGCGTAGGTCCACTTACAAACCAGCGTGCACAAAGACCTGAGGAGCAGACCAGCAGCATTAACACACAGATACCCCAGGGTGGCATGATCCAGAACTTCCTTTTTAAACGTCCTCATTAAGAAGAAGGTAGTGAGTGACCTGATCAAGCAGCAGCAGCCTGACATCACTGAATCTGATTGGTTCAAATTAGGATCCAATTATGAAAGAAAATCATAAACCAACACTGCCCCCCAGTGGATATCACTGAGAGGTGCAAGTTCAAGCTGTTAGATCTTAACATTTAGGCGTCTCCTGTGCTAAACCGTGTGTAAAGCAGTACACTGTCATTAGCAGCACAGTCATAATTCATGTTTATGTGTTTTCTGAACACTTCCCAAGTCTTCCAATACTGTGAGAATTGGCTGAATTCCTGAAAATAATTGTAATTGCAAGATGGTACATTTTCAGACAAACTTAAAGCAGCATTATGTAGAATTTAATATTAAATCAGCAG
This sequence comes from Salminus brasiliensis, assembly GCF_030463535.1. Classification (NCBI taxonomy): domain Eukaryota; kingdom Metazoa; phylum Chordata; class Actinopteri; order Characiformes; family Bryconidae; genus Salminus; species Salminus brasiliensis. The sequence goes on from NC_132886.1 coordinate 5,388,743, forward strand.
CTTCAGGATCATGCTAATGCTCCACTGACTGTAACAGCGAGAACGCCGTCTCCGTCATTCCCGCTCCGGGCCGGAAGAATGCTGCTACTGCACTACGGAGCTTTGGTGGAGCTGCAGGCGGAGAACCTCTCTCCAGAACTGCTAAGTAACCAGAGTCATATTAGTGTAATATCCTGTAGTATTACTCTACCGCCTCAGTCCACATGCTTCTCTACCTTCAGATCAAGCTTCTCGATTGATCTCTCAGCTTGTCCAGAAATGTGTGTGTACAGCGTGTCATTTACCAGGGACTAGACGTGTGAATTACACTTCCCGACTGCAGGGGGAGCCCACGAGCAAGGCATGCCAATTGTTCCGCATTGCTCCTTTAAAATCAGGTTCCCACAGGACACAAACTAGGACTGCTGGTTTAGCATTTTTACAAAACTGCAAATCAGCCTCTAATCACTGAGTGGCATGAGCATCCTGACCAATCACAGTAGCAGATCACATTCTGTGGGTGTTAATGCAGGCTGGTCTTCATGGCCTCTCACATCACAGGTCCCCTAATGTTTTCATGCCTTTTACGTGATACTGCAATCTCATTCTATAGAAACATCATAATTAGTGAGGTCATTGTACCAGAAATTTGGTGGTTTGGTACCAATGCCACTGAAATTTTATACCAATTTGATACCATGATAAAATAAATAAATAAATAAACATTATTTGTTTATTATTAATATTATTATTAATTATTATAATTCGTTATTATTTATTATTATTATTATTATTATTAAACCAATTATTATTGTTATTTTATCATTATTTTTTTTACCACCCACAAGAGTGGGTGGAGCCATTGGTTAATAAAGAGCTTTCTTCTCCTCAAATAATAATTTAAAAAATAAGCATAACTGTTATTTAAAATAAAATTGCGCCCAAATCCCATAGAGTTAATATGGCAGAGCCCAGCTGTTTGAAATATGGACAAAATAATGCAAATAGCCCAGAAGTAATAAATAACAAGCCAAAATTAGTACAGTTATTAGTACAGTATTAGTCTTCAGGTATTTAAAACAAGCCCTACTGTGTTATGGAGCTATGCCGCAGCATGTCAACAGTGGTGCCCACCTGGGCATTATACACAACCTGGTGACTAGAACATGAAGGGCACTGACCTGGCATCCTAGTATCAATTCCAGCACTGGCATACAACCATAAAGTGCCATCTAGAGAAGCCGTTACAGTGTCAGGAACAGCCTCCTTGTATAAAGACTCAGATCGAACTGCCGAACCGAAGCTCAGTGGAGCTCAATGTCATCAAGGGAAGCTCACCTTGCTAGAGAGCCGGTAGATTTCCAAGAGAGGAAGTCAGGAAGGTCGAAGAAGTGTGCGGCGTCCTTCCAGCAGCTCTGCCTCAGATTCTGATTAAGCAGGGTTAGGATGGTTACCGAATGCAGGGATTACTATATTAATGTAAAACAGCATGGCCAGCTCAAGCTGGTTGACCGGTGTAGCTCTTGACAAGTATGATCAGCCTGACTAAGCTGGACAACCACTATGAACAGGCTTGACCACACTGGTCGACCAGCATCACCAAGCTGCTTGATCAGCATGACCGGCAAGACTAAATATCTAATTAAGCATACAGTACGTTGGTCAAGAGCTGGTTAACCAGCTAGCCTACCAGCATAGGGCATGTTTAAGCCTGCATGAGCAGCTTTTCAACCACACTGACCATCAAAGACCAGCTTAGACCATCCGAAACCAGTGAGCAGCAAAAGCTGGTCTGGTCTTGAGCTGGATTTTTTAGCAGGGTTTTACTTATTTGTCTGTTAAAGTGCTTATAAAAACAAAGACCAGAAGGAAAACTATTGACTGGAGCACTTTAGCTTAGCAGAACACAAACAGAAACCCTAGAAAACCTGTCAAAATTTCACAAACAGGAGCGAATGTCAATAATCTCTGTCACTAATGTCTTTCCTGTAACTGTAACTGACCATGTAACGTCAATACATGTATTCCGTAGCTTTTTGGAAGTCTGTTATTAAATAAAATATAATAAATATATCAAACTGAACAGAAGTAAAAAGATACTGATGTGGGTGGATATGGCTGAGGTGAACAAGCTGACCTCTTTCAGCCACAGCAATTTGGGTGGCTGCATTTCGGGAGACATCACTCCACCCACGCTGTTCAGGACACTGTGTCCGGTGGCTGTGATGCGAGAGGCCTGTTCCAGTGCTCTGTGATCCATCCACATCACCACGTTCCTCTCTTTAACACCTGAGAAACAGAAGCACCAACAATAACACACATTTCAACCTCATTTAAGACGGTCTGTTCATTTACTGATCATTCATAATTGCCTTGGGTTTCAGTTTTAAGCCCAATCCTTTTACCGATGTATTTGAGCAGAGCGCCCTCTGGTGTCCTCTAGGTGCCAATAATGAACATTATCCCCGGCCAGCCGGCTGCAGCAGCAGTGCGGACGTTCTCAGAAGGTAAATAAAGGAGTTGAGGTTCTGCGGCTTGGAGCTATTTTACAGTGGAACCTGAAAACAGACCATAATATCTGACCCTTTATAAAACCATCACTGAAACGCTCTGTTTTACCAGCGGGAGAACCGCAGAACTGCTCGCTGGCCTTTCTCTGTTTATAAACCAGCACTGAAGAACCCTAAGAACCCTGTTAGCTAATGCTAACACACACACATGCTATAGAAACCCCAATCACACACACAGCACATTCACACACTATAAACCAGTTATTACACACCAGTAGACCAACAACCACAGATACCAGTCCAGAGTGTGTACCACTACACACACACACACACACACACAGGAAGTGATTAGACTGCAGTGTTGTAAAGGAGCTGGGAGCTGATTGGTCAGGGAGGAGAGTCAGACTGGATTAGAAGATATTAAACACTATAAAACAGTCAGTCAATCAGTCCAGAAAGTCTGATTATAGAAACTGATACTAAGATAAAGGGATTTTACTAAAAAAAACTTGAGGACAGCAGAGGGCGCTCTGAACACCATGGTTGATATAAAGACTCGGAACTGGATTGGGATTAAAATAGCCAGTACCTGATCCATTAAAATATGCCTGGATTGGCCTCGATCAGGACATTCCTGCGGCCAAAGTTTTGGACGTATAGAAATAAGTTTGATGAAATATATTTTTAAAAATAGACATTAATTAAATGTGAGCTGAGCTACTCACCATCTTTATTGACGGCTACAGGCTGGAAGTTCTGGTCCAGAACCACCAATGAGCACGTAGCATCAAAACCAATCCCTCGCACATGATCCTTCTCAACACCGCCGGTCACTTTCTGCAACAAACACATCACAATTATGCATGCCTGTATAACCATGTACACAATATGTCCTAATGTTTGTGGACACCGCTTCTAATGAATGCATTCAGCTGAAGCTTTAAGTTGCACCCAAGATGCACACAGACACACAGCTTGTATAGTCCCAGTAGAGACATACTGCCAATAGCATGGCGCTGGAGCAAATACATGAACCTATTGGCACCATGCTGCCTAATGCCAGGCCAGGCGTGGGCTAGAGGGGTATAAAGCCCCCCAGCATTGAGCTGTGGAGCAGTGGACGAACTGTGCTCTCCATTTAATACTTTTGGGATGAGTTGGGGATGATGGTCTGGTGTGGTGATCATCCAGCATCCTGACCTCACTTATGCTGCTCTTGTCACTGAATAAACAGGTGTCCCAATACTTTTGTCATACACCAGATACATGTATTAAACAGTTATACATATGATTACATTAAATTCTGCACTCAGACTACACTCCTAAAATTAAAGGTAGTGTGTTAGTACCTTCACTGTGTTGCAGCATTTGCTCCAGATGTCTTCTGACGACTGTTCGTAATAGTCAGGCTGAGGCGTCCACACGCTGATGGACTCCTCTGCCGTGGCTTTAACGCAGCCATCGCGGGTCACCAGGGCCGCCCGGACGCTGCCACTTCCCACATCCACTCCCACATAGTACCAGTCTGGAGATGGAGGGCCTGGCATTTAACTACCTGGGCATTAAGAAACCCACATTAGTCTACAACAATCAGCCACAACATTAGGACCACTGAATTGAATAACATTCTATCTAGACCAGGCAGCAAGTGAGCAGTCAGTTCTTAAAGGTGCTCCAAGGACAGGCAACCAGTGAACCGACCCAAGGCTTATTGATGCACATGGGAAGTAAAGGAACCCTTGCTGCCTGACACGGTGCATCATCATGCTGGACGCAGCTGTTAGAAGAAGGTTCAACGGTAGCCGTGAAGAGATGCACATGGTCAGCAAGAATACCCAAACAGGCTGTGGTATTCCAGCGCTGACTGATCCCACTCCATTGCACCACCTGCACTGGCCTGGACTGTTAACACAAGGCAGGTTTGGTCCATGGAGTCATGCTGTTGGCACCAAACTCTGACAGGCTGTGTTTGTCCAGTGTTGGAGAGCATGAGTGGAATCCGATGAGGTCTTCTGCTGTTGAAGCCCATCAGGGTTCAATACCCTGGTCCAGTAAGCTGCCACTGTTGGGCCCTTTCGCACTGCTCCTGGGGCATCGAAGGCACCCCCAGCATTGAGCTGTGGAGCAGTGGAAGAACTGTGTTCTCTGAAATGGTAGCTGGTGCTCCATTCAATACTTTTGGGATGAGTGAGGTTGGGGAGTTGGGGATGGATGAGCAATTCTCCTCCAAATCTTGTCTAGAAGACAGTTACTCCAACAAAAGCAGGACAGACTCAGGATAGAGAGCAGGTGTCCTAATACTTTTGTCAATATAGAGATACATTTATGAAATGCTTATATATGATTCCAGGTTTACGATGATACTGAGAGGTTGCAGCTCATCAGGGTTCAATACCCTGGTCTAGTAAGCTGCCACTGTTGGGCCCTTTCGCATGGCTCACAGCGCTCTCTCCTCCTGGGGCATCGAAGGCACCCCCAGCATTGAGCTGTGGAGCAGTGGAAGAACTGTGTTCTCTGAAATGGTAGCCGGTGCTCCATCCAATACTTTTGGGATGAGTGAGGTTGGGGAGTTGGGGATGGATGAGGTTGGTGGAGTTGGTGATCATCCAACATCCTGACCTCACAGCAATTCTCCTCCAAACCTAGTCTAGGAGACTAGTTACTGGAGTTACTCCGACAAAAGCAGGACAGACTCAGGATAGAGAGCAGGTGTCCCAATACTTTTGTCAATACAGAGATACATTTATGAAATGCTTATATATGATTCCAGGTTTACGATGATACTGAGAGGTTGCAGCCCATCAGGGTTCAATAGCCTGGTCCAGTAAGCTGCCACTGTTGGGCCCAATAGCAAGGCTTTTAACCCCTTTCTGCTCCTGGGGCTTCAAAGCATGATGTAAAATATATAAATAAATATGTATACGGTATTTATATATTTTAATATTCATAATATACATATTAATGCTTAAATAATATAAATATATAATATAAAAGTGATCATGTGACCAGTTGCTGCCTCTAAAACAGCTGACTGAGCTCTTCAGCTCTCCACTACGTTAGAAAGCGTGTAGAGCCGGGAGATACCATTAGCCCAGCAGCGGAGGGGTGTCCAGCAGCACGACTGGTACATAATCACCTCCTATCTCAAGCTAACAAGTTATTAATCTCTGTGAACTCTCTTAAATTACCAGTTTTATCACAGTATTACAGCACAAGTATTAACCCTGACAAAATGTGCACCTTTAAACAACGCACACAGTCCCCCGCCCCCCCTTCCGGCGTTATTCAGTGTTCCTCCCTCTGTCTGTGTGCGTGTGCGCGCGCGCAAGATTTCCAAGCATCGCTAAGCGGGCGGTAAAGTCAGCCCTCCGCCTTCCGCTGGAGTCTTAATTAAAGGAGCAGCGCGGATCATTCAGACAGACATATTTACCACAAACGAGGGATTCGCCTTCAATTCTGCCGAGCAGCGTCCAAACAGTGAGCTGCGAGTGTGTGGACTCTGAGCTACGGCGAGCGCGAAGGACGGCGAATCCAGCTCGAAGAAACGGCTCCGTCTCGAATGGCTCTCAGCTCCCTACATAGTGCGATATGCAAATTAGGAGACGTGCCCTATAAAGCCGAATAGTGCGCTAGACAGGCCGTCCTGCGCACGTAAACTAATATTTCGACCTATTTTGCGTTATTTAATTGCATTTAAAGTGGTGAGTTGTTTAATGTTAAGGCCTACGTCGTGCACTACGTAGGGAGCACAGAGGCAATTGAGACGCACCCCAGACTACCGCGCCACACTTGCAGATACTTTTATTTTTACTGTTTTTTTTTATTAAATAATAATAAATGTGCAGTACGGATTAATAATGCAGGGATTATAAGACATATTTGTCGATACATTTTTTTAAAAATGATATAAATTGGCTCCAGTTTCAGCTTTACAGAGAAATATAACATTTATTTCTCAAAGGTTATTCAAATAATGAAGAAAAATTCAGTATGTTACCTTAACAAAACAGGTCTTTAACAAAGCTGGTATTTTGGAAGGCAATAAATATATAATTAATATACCCCCCCCCCCCCCCCCCCAAAAAAAATGTCAATAACACTGGCAACAATTTTGTACATCCCTCACATAGATTTATTAATATTAATAAATTACATATAATTTTAACTAATATAATTTTTTTATATAATTATTTGTTTATAATGTTAATATAATTTTCATTAATAATTGTAAATAATTGAAATTAACACAAAATAAAAGTGAGGGTTGTCTATGATCTTTATTGATACAGAAGCGTTAAAATAACCAATAAAAATAATTTCTAGCTTATTAAAATAAGTAATGTTAAACATTAGCTTTTAAATATCAGTATTTCTAGTAACAGATCAGTAGATTATTTTTGTGGAGTATTTTACTGTTCTATTAATACTCAAATAGCTTTCAGCGAGCATCCCATCAGTGACTGCGTGTGCATCCTGGATTCTTCTTCCTTGATGTCCCAATGTTTTTTAATATAACATCAGTATTTTACCCCAACATAACCGATATTACACATACTAGTCTCCCAGAAGGCAATAATATCTAATATATAAAAATAATCTCACCCCCCTTACATAGACACCAATTATTTCAAAAAATAAATAAATAATAATAATAAAACATGGGGGTTGTCTATAATCTTTATTAAAACTGAAAGGTATAAATATCAGGTAATAATAAAGCTTTGCCTTATTGTGATAAGTAATGATAGCTCTGTGATTATAGATGGACCTGGCTTCGCTCATGTTTAACAGGCTGCTACACGAGCGGGATCCCTTAATGCTCAAATAGCTTTCAGTGAGCATCCCATCAGTGACTCTGTGTGTGCGTCCTTGATTCTTCTTAAAATGTTAAATTTTAATAGTTTTTCCTTTAAAAAGTATAATGTGCAGTAATTATCAATCTGTAAAGAATGCAGGAAAAAAACCTACAAACTAAATTTGCCACTTTGATTTTTCAGCTGATTTTTATTTACTCGAGGAAACAAAATAACCTCTTACACAAATATTTACAAAAGTGCAAAGATTATCTACACAGACCAAAATACAGCAGGACGTTCTGCCATCAGACCTTATGGCTATAGATCCTCTTCTGTGGGCTGAAACCATCAGAGGGGAGGCAGCTCCACATGGTCTATCAGCTATGTAAAACCATAACTGCTCCATGCACAGACACCCAAAACACACGGCTGCTATCAGCTGAGAACTGATAGATCTGAATAACCTAATGAACTTAAATGGTTTACAGAAAAGCAGATTTCACCGATTCATTTCGAGTAGACCTGATATTTAGGTCTGTGAACCAGAACAAGATACTCAAATTCTTTAGAACTTGAAAACTAGAATTCCCATAAACCATAAACTTCAGACACTACCTAGCTTTAACTATCTCAAAATAATCCAAACAAAACAGCACTTTTCCTATATAAGCTTAACTAGATTCATCAAAGCTACACTATATGTCCAAATGTTTGTGGACACCCCTGCTAATGAATGCATTCAACAACTTTAATGCTGACCAGATGTGCAGCCAATAGAATAGGACTCTCTGGAGCAGATGAACATGAGCCTATTGGCACCATGCTGCCTAATGCCAGGCGTGGACTAGAGGGGGGTATAAAGCCCCCCAGCATTGAGGAGCTGTGGAGCAGTGGACCTAACTGTTTTCTGGAATGATGGATGGTGCTCCAACCAAACCTTGGGGATGAGTTAAGGGCTCGGGGGTTGAGGTGGGGTGGTGATCATCATCCAACATCCTGACCTCACTAACGCTCTCTTCACTGAACGCAATCAAATCCTCACAGCAATGCTCCAGCTCCAAAATCTATTAGAAAGCATTCATCCCTGGACAGTAGAGACAGTTACTCCAACAAAAGCAAGATCAACTCTTTTTAATACCTTTGATTTCAGAAGAAACAATGAACGAGCAGGTGTCCCAATACTTTTGTCAATATAGTGTAGTCCTTAACTAAATTCCAAAGAAATTCCTTTAAAGCTAAAGGACTATAGCGAATGTACACATCCTGAAGAACACACAAGCCTATAAAGCATACAGTCCAGTCTTTATCACAGTACTGACCACAGTGGAAAGTGCCACTGGGTCATGCCTCGCAAACCAGCATGAAGAAGGAGGCCTAGGTCTGATATCCAGCACCTGGTAAACCAAATAGGGGCAGATTGTGTTTACAGTGCTTTTGGTCCTCAGAGACTATCAACCAGCCTTAAAAACTGTAGACGCAGCCTCCCTCAGCTGATGAGCAGACCCTCCTTGGCGGCCAGCCTCTGTCTGTGGATGTGGTCCTGCTCCAGCTCCTCGTGGCTGGGGTGCCAGAGCCTGGAGAGGATGCGCTCGATGTTCAGAGCGTAAACAGTGTGAGAGGGCATCACCTTGCGCTGCACCTGCAAATAAAGAGTCAACACAGAGGCTGATTAAAAGGCAGAGGGGTGCTGCTAAGGAGAACTGCTGTGCAGGTGCAGATACAGTCTCAGAGGTCAGTGGTCTCAGTGGTAGGGTCGCTCTCGCCCTGAAGATGGGTTCACAGAACACAGCCGTTTTCACATTTGGACCATTTATAGTTTCTGAAGGTCTGAGGCTACAGAGTTGTGGCTCCTTTTTAAGACAAGACAACCATATTGAGCATTAGTGTTGGACACAGATGGCAGCGAATATACACACACACATACTAGTGATCAAACACACAGGGGCAACGGCAACCAGGGAGCAGAGGCCTTGCCCAGGGGCTGAGAGGCCCAACAATGGCAGCTTGCAGAGTCCAGCTATCAAACCCACAACCCAGTAATCAATAGCTCGGAGCTCCGCTGAGCCTCCACTGCCCCAGATATTGTATATGTGAACATATTAAAGAGCTTCAGACCCTTTTAAATCAGACCTATAAATGGACCAACCTTCCACAGACACACACAGTTGCAGCACTTGGCACTAAAGCTAAGTTCACCCTACACAATTTCAGCCCTGATTTTCCACTCAGCGACAGGTTTTGGAAGTCGCAGAGAAAAACATCAGCAGGGAGGCAAATCAGTGTTCGCTCGGGACTCAAATATCGTCTCCAGATCGCCATGTGTGAACTGTTCAAAGAGGCGACCCGACCAACTTAAAATAAATATCTAGCATCCTAAATATCTGGACCTGTCGGCGAGTCGAAATCCTGTAGTGTGAAAAGTGTCACGACCAGGTTATGACTGGCAGTGAGTGCAGAGTGGCGATCCAGCCAATGAGAATGCAAGGAAAGAGGAAAGCCGAGGAAGATATGATAGGACTCTCTAAATCCAGCCTTATCATGCATCTACATGGTGTGTGTGTGTGTGTTAGTGTGTGGTGTATAATATAGTTTCAATCAGAACACACTGGCATACAATAAACCACACGGTCGTGTGATATGTGACCTGCTGTTGCTGAACAGTCGTGTAGGGTGAGAACCACGACCCCTTACACATTCACGATTACGAGAGACTGAGTCGTGCGCTTTAAACAGTACAGCGACCTGACGACTCTACAAGCCCTGTAGTGTTTTGAAGCCATAGTGGTGCAGGGTCACAAAAAGTGTGTGTCTAGCAAATGTTCTGCAGGAAAAACAAGCCTTTTGTCCATTTTGGAGGGACGTCCAGTCATGTTAACTGCCCTACTGTTGGCTGTGCTGAAGCCCAATGAAGATTTTTGTGGAAGGTTTGAAAAGCTGCGAGCGCTCTGTCAAACGGTCATGGTGAAAATACCCCATAACCACCATGTCAACCACTGAAAACACATATATACCACTATAAAGGACACACAAGCATCAGAACCGAACCCTGAAGTGATGGAGGATCACGATAAAGTGATGTTGGCTTCATCTCGCAACTTCTAGGACTACAGAAGTATCTGCCACGTCTTGCTGCCAGACACCAAAGTTGCCAAATATACCCAAAAGCATTTCAGGCAGGTTGTCACATAATGAGTCAAGACTAACCCATCATACGTTCAGATCTCTCATTGAGTGAAATACTAGATACAGTTCCTTGCTTCACTATTTAGCAATGCAGTAATACCTTCCCTCTGTGTTTAGTAGATGTTGCAGAGAACAAACAGGGCTATCCCAGTTCAGGGCTCGTATTTATTACAAGTATTATCTCAGAATAAGGACACTAACCCAAGATAAGTGGCCCATAAATCATGGACCAATACACTGACCATAACTGTCACTGTCGGATCCCGCATCAGCAGCCGTACTCTGATAAATATGCGCCGAGGTCTCACCTGAAAGGCTTCCAGCAGATCGTACATGTTAATGGGAGGTAAAGGGGCGGGCACTGTGTCACCAGAACAGGCCAACAGGAGGGCAGCCTGCTGTTCTGCATCGTCTGGAGATACCTGGGAAGGTGGGCCAGCTGGCAGTGAGGCACTGGGAGGAGGGCTGGAAGCACAGGGGTGCAGAATTGTAATTAGTAATTCAGAAAGCCAAGAAAGCCTACAAAGCCAAGAACGGACCAGCCCCTCCGTACTTGATGGCAATGGTCAAAAGCCGATCCGCACAAAGAGCCCTTCCAGCTTCAAGTACGGCTCGGCTCGACCCGCCATCCCTCAAAATCCGCAAAAGACGAGCGTCCAGACTTTTTTCTGTCCTGCACCGAAGCGGTGGAACGAGCTGCCCCTGGGTGTCCGAACAGCAGAGTCCAACACTCACTGTCTTCAAACCCAGGCTGAAGACCCTCCTCTTCTGAGAGGACTTGGGTGAATAGCAGAGTACTATGGTCTCCTTATTGACTTGTGTTTAGTAGAGTCTAAGATTAGAGGATCTTTGAGTTTTTAGCCTATTCAAACTAGCTGAGGATTTTCTTGGGTAAATAGCAAAGCACAATAGCAAGCGTCTGCTAAATGCCTTAAATGTAAATGTAAAGTGGAGCAGATGCTGCAGAAGGTAAAGTAACTCACCACTCTGTGACAGTATGGTAAGCGGCCAGGCTGTTTTTGAGGTAGGGCTGAGGAGTAACGTCGTTGCCAAAGGCGTACTGGAAGTGTCCGTCTCTCAGGCGGTAGGCTTTTCTCCTCGACACCACGGCAGTGATGACATCTTTTAAGTGGACCTACGCAGGAAAAGCATGAATGGTTGAACTGAACTGAAGACGGCATCATATCTACGTAGTCCACTATTTCTTTCCTTCCTTGTGTTGCAAACTTGGATGGAGCAAAACTGTGGATCATCTGGACCCTGAGATACCGCAAGCTCTACACCACACAGCCACAGAGACCAGCACACTTCTACACAAAGCCGGGTACCAAAGTTTGGTTTCTAAGATATGCTGCTTGTCACCATGTCAATCAGTGTCACTGCAGTGCTGAGAATGACTGACCCACCACCCACATACTACAGCCTGCTCTATGGTGGTCAGTCCTGTGGGGTCCTGAGCATTGAAGAATAAACAGGGTGGACTACACAGTGCTACCATGTGGTCAGTGAAGCTGATATTATGGACAGTGAGTGTAGAAAAACAAGGAGAGGGAGCTGGTGTAAAATGCAAAAGCATTTATATGATGAGGAATGGGGTCTTTTAAATTTGGCATGCTTGGGGTAGACAAGTGAGCAGGAGGTCACCTAGCTGTGTGGCACCATGGTGGGCACCATGGTGAGAGATGAACAATAGACCTACCAAACACAGCTGACCAGATTAAAGGAGCTGTGGCAAACTGGTGATTTATCACTTTGCTGAAGATGAACCAGGTCAAATTATTTAATTTAAGTGGTCATGAGTCATGTTTTTGAATGGTCATCCTTTAGATAAAGGTTATCAGTCAACTTTTGGATGTTTTACTGTTTAGCCTGTTGATGAAGCATAGAGCAATTTATGTAGTGTCCAAGTTATTCATGCTATTATAATATTTAGGAATTAATAAGATAAGATAATTCTTTGTAAGTCCCAAAGTGGGGAGATTCAGAGTGTCACAGCAGTAAAGGGATAGCTTTAGATAATGTAGATAATGATAATAATAGGTTGAAATTAAAACATGGTTCAAATAGTAGAATACAATTATTAAAGTTCTGCCCTTTGTGTATTGGAAGTATGTTGTGGGTCAAAGTGTGTGTGATCAGTTGAGAGCCCATCTATAAATCAGCAGGGATGCTACCTCCTGCATTTTATGCCATCTCACATGGCAAATACACCCATGTGATCAGCGTGAAAGGCACTCATGGCATGGTTTACCGCGTGCGGTGTGAAATGGACTTGGACCCACACACCTTGAGAGCAGAGAAGACAGAATGACAGACTGACGCACCTCTAAAGCGCAGACCACGGTGCTCACAGCATCCTCCGTCACGTTGTCCAGGCCCATCTCAAAGGCGGTCACCATCATGCGGGCCTCTAGCTGGCCCCGTGTGGGCAGCAACAGCGTGTGGGCACTGAGCTTCATCTCCTCCTCCTCTGGTCCAGGCTCACGAGGGCTAAACGGCTGGGCGCCGCTCAGCGGGTTCTGCGGCTGGAAGCGATGCTGAAGGGAAAGGGAAGGTGATCTTGGAGGTGTGTTTATACAGTAAGCGTCAGTGTTGTTCACTGAAGGTGCTGCAGAGCTTCTGCACTGTGCAGGTTTGGGTTTCCCAGAACTGATCCCAGCTGAATGAACGAAAAGCTCAACATAAAGTCAAGCCAAAAGTTACTTACGTCAAATTTTTGACGAACGGAGGAAAATTTCTTTTTGCCTTTGTTCGGCTTGCCAGGCTTTGAGGCAGAGCTGCCTGACCACTGCAGCGAGCCGGGACCCTCTGGAGGTGAAAAGAAACAGAAAATCAAACATTTTTATATTATTTTAATAATTACAGAAAAATAATAATAATAAAAAAGCCATTAAAGCAGGTTAGTTAAAAAACTAGACTGTGTCCAAATGAATGCACAAAATCAAGAAGTATTTAAGCTGTACACTGTGATTCATACCTGGAGTGGATACAATGATCTGACAGCGTGTAAGGATGGCCAACAGGAAGTCATTGTGAACGTGAACTGCAAAAAACACAAACAAACACATTAAAGCAACATTATGTAGCATTTTGACCTTAAAATAGCAGCTTCATCATTATATTGCACCAATGACTATAAAAGGGAGCATAGTGTCTATATAAAGGTAAAGGTAAAAAAAAGGTGAAGGTGCATGTATTTGTCACTGTACAGCGAAATGTGTCCTCTGCATTTAACTCATCTGTGGTAGTGAACACACACACACACTAGTGAACTAGGGGCAGTGAATACACACACACCCAGAGCGGTGGGCAGCCAACTCCAGCGCCCGGGGAGCAGAGAGGGTAAAGGGCCTTGCTCAAGGGCCCAACAGTGGCAGCTTGTCGAGCCCGGGAATCGAACCCACAACCCTGTTATCAATAGATCTATATGGTTGTCTGAAAGCTGCTACAGCACTAAGTAACTTTCCAGTCCACAGGCTTCTTTCTGTATCTCCCAGCTTGTCCAAAAATGTGCTGAAGCCTGTGTCCTTCTCAAGAAGTGACTGAAACTGAAAGCTCAAATTTCACTTCCTGACTGTAGGGGGAGCTCAGGGGCACGAAATACCCATTCTCGCATACTGCTCCTTTAAACTATTTGATGCCTGGAAAGTCCTGGAATGATCTGCTGAAAAACTACATGTAAAAGACATGAAGCAGAACATCTGAACTGTATCAGACTTTACAACCCTGAATCTTAGCAAATACTCTGGGATTAACCCATTAATGGGCATATATTACCATATGACCAGCGGACCACACACACACACACACACACACACACACACACACACACACACACACACTCAGGGAACAGAGGTCCCTCAATGTAACAATACAATGTGCAATATCTTTAAGGGTCAATTTGCAATTATCTGTAAATAATATTGTTTAATAATAATCATATTTTTATTAATAATTAATCATAATAATATGGGTTTTTGACTTCTATTATTTATATTGTGTACATAGTGGTAATTTATCAAAGTTTCCATGTAACACGACCAGAACCCGCCTAATTTCACGGCTCATATATCTTGCATATCTTCAGTGCTTCCAAGTTAAACCATGTTCATCTCCTCTGCTGCGTTCTCTCTCTTCACTGGCTTCCTGTAGCTGCTGCCCAGGTCATCAGATTCAGAACCCTGACTCTGGCCTACAAAGCCAAGACTGGACCAGCCAGCCCCTCCGTACTTGATGGCGATGGTCAAAAGCCGATCTGCACCAAGAGCCCTTCCAGCTTCAAGTACGGCTCGGCTCGACACGCCATCCTTTAAGATCCACGGAAGACGAGCGTCCAGACTTTTTACTGTCCTGCACCGAAGTGGAGGAACGAACTTCCCCTGGATGTCCGAACAGCAGAGTCCAACGCTCACTGTCTTCAAACCCAGACTGAAGACCCTCCTCTTCTGGGAGTACTTGGGTGAAGAGTGTAGAGTGTGTGGAGGACTGTGTCTCCAGACTGACTTCTGTATTTAGTAGAGTCTAAGATTAGAGGATCTTCTGGATTCTAGTCTTTATAAACAAGCTAAGTGTACTTTCTGAATGAAGAGTCGCTCTGTACTGTACTTAAACGAATTAAACGGGACTAATTATGATGAATTTGTAATGAACCACAGTTTATAATTAATGTACCGGTGGCATGCAAGATATACAAAAACAACACTGTGAGGATTTTTCATAATAATTCATAAACAATAAATAAATAAATAAATAAATACTGCCCGACCCCCACGAGGAAGCAAGGAATGTAAATCGCGGTCAGATCAAGTGAGAGAGCATTAGAGAGAATGCAGAGTATAAGAGCTCACTGTTGTCTTGTCCCAAAAGGCGTCGGGCTTCAACGTCGAACTCCTCCTTGCTGATTTTCTGCTTAAACCACAGTTTCAGATTCGCCCAGTAGCTGAAAGGGACAAATAACAAGAAGCATTCGCTTTTAAAACATTTAAAAAAGAGCTGGGAGATCAATGGTCAGGATGGTCAGTCAGATATTTAGCAGTAATGATATGTAAAGGTTTTTATTATACATATAATCACAGACTATAAACATCAGTAGCAGCAGATTCTTATAAACTACAGTTCAGATCCTCTCTGTACTGAATACAGTGATTTCTACTCAACACCTGCTGCTCTTCATCTAATTAACCCTTCAGTCTAATTACACTGTTAGTAATAAAACCTGCAGCTGATCAGTGTTTATTAAGCATGGACAGTCTCCTCTATATGATTAGAGAAGCTTATTGTTATCATAATAACTAAATTTACCACAATATGATCAAATATCAATATCATCATATTGCCCAGCTCCAGTCAGACTGGATTATAAAATGCTTATTTAATTTATATATATATATATATATACACACACACACACACACGATTGGCTCGGTATCTGATAACACTCATCCTTACTTGAATCAGATCAGGTGGCAAAACCAGGTTCACTCATATCAACTCATACACTAAATGGACAAAAGTATTTGGACACCTGCTCATTTACTGTTATATATAAACATGCTGACCCTGCTTTTGTTGGAGTATCTGTCTCTACTGTGCAGGGAAGAAGCTAGCTAGCTTTCTACCAGATTCTGGAGCTGGAGCATTGCTGTGAGGATTTGATTGCATTCAGCAACAAGAGCGGCGTTAGTGAGGTCCAGATGTTGAATGACTGTTGATGATGACCACCTCACCTCATCATCATCATCATCATCATCATACTGCATGGAGCTCTCCCACCATCCATCACTCCAGAGAGCAGAGAGCACAGCTCCTCAATGCTGGGGGGCTTCATTATACCCCTCTAGGCCACGCCTGGCATTGGGCAGCATGTCTACTCGAGCTATTGGCAGTGCTTTTCTACAGGCACTAGCTAGACAAGCTGCATGCATTAGCTGAATGCATTTATTAGAAGGGGTGTCCACAAATATTTGGACACCTGCTCATTTACTGTTATATATAAACATGCTGACCCTGCTTTTGTTGGAGTATCTGTCTCTACTGTGCAGGGAAGAAGCTAGCTAGCTTTCTACCAGATTCTGGAGCTGGAGCATTGCTGTGAGGATTTGATTGCATTCAGCAACAAGAGCGGCGTTAGTGAGGTCCAGATGTTGAATGACTGTTGATGATGACCACCTCACCACCTCACCTCACCTCATCATCATCATCATCATCATCATCCCCAACTCATCCACCCATCACTCCAGAGAGCAGAGAGCACAGCTCCTCAATGCTGGGGGGCTTCATTATACCCCTCTAGCCCACGCCTGGCATTGGGCAGCATGTCTACTCGAGCTATTGGCAGTGCTTTTCTACAGGGACTAGCTAGACAAGCTGCATGCTGCATTAGCTGAATGCATTTATTAGAAGGGGTGTCCACAAATATTTGGACACAGCTTCCATATCTAGGTCTGTGGACAATTACACGGCTATTTCACCGAGTTTACGCGTTTTAAGGAGTCCCACTCGCCTCAAGCCACACTCTGAAGTCTACCTAATGTCCATATTCCCCATTATGATCAGTATTTCTCCATAAATCCCTCTTAATCACGCACTGTTTGATATTATCGCCGATGGCGTCGGTCAGGTTCTTCTTGGCCACCTCCAGTTCGCTCGCGTGAGCTGCCATCGCGCCGTCGGCCCCAACCATCCGAGCTCCCGGCGGGGGTGTTCACGGAGGACCTGCGAGGATCCGCCGGGCTTTGGAAATTAAAACACGGCGAGTTTTGCTCAATACAGACCCCAAAACCAGGGGCTGCTCCGCGTTTCTGCTTCTTCGGCCCTGTCTGCTGAAAACACACAACACTGCCACCTGCTGTGCGGGAGTGGTAGCTACGCGCCCCTGGAGGTAAACACAGCAGAGGTGAAACGAGGGGGAGAGAATCGCCACGTTTGCTCAGAAAAGTCCATGAAATCACTCGCACTGAGCTAAAGGCATGGTTTTATAGCTTGAGACAGGGCTTATCTTTATTTTCATGCTGATATATGTGGATATTTGTTTTTACTCTCTGTGTTGGATGAGCCTAAAGAGGGCCAGGCCCTCATGGAGGCCCTCATGGAGGCCCTCATGGACAGCCTGGAGTGCATCAGAAACCCCCATGTTTACATTACAGTTTATCCAGGAGATCCAGCTCTTCACAATGGTGTAAAACTCAGTGTAGATATTAGATTGTTGCAATAGTAGCAAGTATTTAACGCCCTGAGAGAGAGAGCATATGGTCTGTCTATGATAAAATAATAAAGGTGCACGTATTTGTCACTGTACAGCGAAATGTGTCCTCTGCATTTAACCCATCTGGTAGTGAACACACACATGTGTTAGGGGCAGTGAGTACACACACACACCCAGAGCAGTGGGCAGCCAACTCCAGCGCCCGGGGAGCAGAGAGGGTAAAGGGCCTTGCTCAAGGGCCCAACAGTGGCAGCTTGCCGAGCCCGGGTATCGAACCCACAACCCTGTTATCGATATCCCGGCGCTCTAACCGCTGAGCCACCACTGCCCCTAATTTTGTCCAAGCAGCCTGCCCCAGGATTCAAACCCACAACCTTCAGATCACAGCAACAGTGCTTTAACCCACTGGACCACAATGGGCTCACTATGGTCCGCCGGCAGGCCGGAAGTGTTGTAAATGTCTAAAGAAGGGCCCCAGGAGTCCCTGTAGATGCTTAGTGTGTTACAACCACTCGATTATAACATGATTGTATATATTATCACTATTATTATTATTATTATTATTATATACAAGTGACACAACTTGTGTGGTTGATGTGCTTCACAGTCCTTGGGCAAGACTCCCAACACTTACACCACCCGCTGCATCCGCAAAGCGACCAGCATTGTGGATGACTCCACCCACCCTTCACACAGACTGTTCTCCCTCCTGCCATCAGGAAGAAGGTACCGCAGCATCCGGTCCAACACGACCAGACTCTGCAATAGCTTCTTCCCCCAAGCCATCAGACTCCTCAACACAACTCAACTTCTGAACTGATGTCTTTTCTGCTACATGTACACTCTCTCTCTCTCTCTCTCTCGCTCTCTCTCGCTCTCTCGCTCTCTCTCTCTAATAACTTTACTACCTCACTGGATTCAGTATTTATTACACACTGCATAATTTGCATACTACCGGCAATTATTTATTACTCTCTGTCTGTACTGTGTTGTGTTGTCTGTCCGCACTTGTTTGTGTTGCACTTGTGTTTTGTATGCACTGTGTCTATGCTGCACCATGGTCCTGGAGGAACGTTGTTTCGTTTCACTGTGTACTCTGTATGTAGCTGAAATGACAATAAAACCCACTTGACTTGACTTGACTTGACTTGACTACATTGGCCTGCCTCTGTAATATGAGGGACCTTGTAAATCGCTCTGGATTAGAACGGCAGCTAAATCCCATGAATGAATGAGTGTGTAGAGTGTGTAGTAATTTACACACCACCATAACCCCTTAACACGCCGAGGCTCATTACACACTAAGGGGTATTGCTCAGTACTTACAGGGACTTCTGTACAGACTGATGGGGCTGTTCTCTGGTAGCAGAAGTTTGTAATAAGACTTTTTGTAATAAGACCTGGTGGGTTGTAGGGTATTTATTGGGTTAATGGATTTGAAATGGGGCAACCTGAAGTGCAGATTTTATTTAGGAATTACAGACAGATTTTTGCAGCTGTTTAATGATGAGGTTCAGCTTAAGTTTGTACTTTTTATAACAGAAATATGGCAAATATATATGTAGAGATGCACCGATCCGATATTAGGATCGGATATCATTCCTGATATGAACAAAATTTGCTGGATCGGGTGTCAGATAATTAGGCCGATCCATGACACCGATCTTTTCACTTTAATTGGTTGGTGTTGGAGAGACTGCACTAAATGTTTAGATGTTTGCAGTGTTTGATTGCTGCTTGTAAGTTTGACCAAGTTACTGATTTATTCTCAGGTCCAGCTGCTAGACTTTATTTTAAATTATGCTAAATTATCAAGGCGTGCTAGGCCAGACCAAGATGGGACAAACACTTGCAGAGATGGAGTCAAAGAAAGCAGATTTATTAACACAATAAGACAAGCAAAAGGGGGCAAGTGAGGCAAACCATGAACAACAGTGATCAGCAAAACCTGAACGTGGCCAAAAACGAACCTGGGACTGGGGGTTGAACTGGGGGGCCAAGATTCAAGATTCAAGATTCAAGAGTTTTATTTTCATATGCACAGCAGAAACAGACAGTTACGCTGTACAATGAAATTCTTACTTTGCTGTCCCTCCATTCACCAATAGATAAAGATAACAAAAAAGAAATTAACAAATAATAATAAAAAATATATACAAAATAAATAAAGTATAATAATATAAGTTGAAGTAAATAAAATTAAAGTAAACTTTTTCCCTTTTACAATTAAAAAAATTAAAATAAAAGTTACATGTGCTTTTATGTGCAAATATGAGCAAGTATGAAGAGCAGCAGCTATAAAGTGCAGGTTGCAGGTAAGAAATGTAAACAGTAGTGTGCAAGTACCGAATGTAAACAGTGTTCTGACTGCAGCAGTACAGTGAGTGTAAGGTGCAGTTAAAATCAGATTAGAGTTTAAAACCAGTTCAGATAGGAAGGGTTGGAGAGGTAGTGCGTGAGGTGTTCACAAGCCTGATGGCCTGTGAGTAGAAACTGTTTGTGAGTCTTGTGGTCCTGGACTTCACGCTCCTGTAGCGTCGGCCTGAAGGTAAAAGTGTGAAGAGTGTGTGCTGGGGGTGTGTACTGTCCCTGATTATGTTGTGGGCTCTCCTGGTGACTCTGTTATGGTAGATGTTCTGCAGTGAGGGGAAGGCTGCTCCTGAGATGGACTGTGCGGTTTTGATCACACGCTGGAGAGCCTTTCTGTCCTGGGCAGTAGAGTTTCCATACCAGACGATGATGGAGCTGGTAAGAACACTCTCAATCATACTCCTGTAGAAGGTGCTGAGAATTTTGGCTGGCATGCCAAATTTTCTCAGCCTTCTCAGAAAGTACAGTCTCTGCTGGGACTTCCTGATGATGATCTGACCAGCTACTGAGCAAGAACGGTTAGGCCGGCCAAACCTGGAACCGCAGCGAGCTGCCGTGCCAGAGAATCCAGACCGTGAGCGAGCCTTGCAGAAAATGTGGATAGCAGGGTGCTCCTGAATGAGAACATTGAGCAGAAGCTGGCCTCAACACACCTCTAACAGTACAGGGAACCTCTTGGGCGACCTCAAGGTTCCAAACGATACAATTTTCGGGACCGAATGGCGGTGTCGAGGCTTCTTAAATACCCCCAATCCCAGGTGTAACTCATGAACCAAATGAACATAAACGAGACATTGAATCAAACATTTGAACACAAATGAACATAAACCGATACGATGAACCAAACACATGAACGAAAATGAGACGGAAGTCCTTATTTGGGCCTGTGGGCGGCGGATCGGAATCACCCCGGGGGAGAGCTCGATACCGAGGGGCTGACATAAATATAAAAAAATAAGATTGATTACTGTTTATGTGTTTGCCAAAGTGAAGATACTTATTTTCAGTTTTGGCTGATACATTTGACTCCTTTTTATTTTGAATTTGAATGCTGTGTCGAGGTCCTGCACCATTGTTTATTTCAGTGATGAAGAAATAGCAATTTAGTACATTTATATCTCTGTGTTCATGTGTTATAGTTTGTTTTAAGTAAGTAAAGTAATGTTTAGGTCAATCCTGATGCCTTAAGTCTGCCCCACATGGTGAGGTATACAGTTTATTAATTTAACAATGGTATCAGATCGGTATCGGGTATCAACCAATATGCAAAGTTTATGTATCTGTGTCAGAACCCGGCTACTCTCAGGGTTGTGGGTTCACGCCCCACGTTGGGCATAGTTTCTGGTGGTTGGTGTGGCGCAACAGATAACACCACTACCTTCCACTGAGCTACCACACCATGTTGGAAACTGGAGCTAAATGCCATGAATGTAAATGTAACTGAAAAAGCCGGATCGGTGCATCCCTATATATGTGAGTCACGCTCTTCAAAGCACAAGCTGAGTGTGATAGTGGATTTTCTAAGAGCATAAAGCAGTGAGAGTCAGAGAGTCAGACAGTGTCTCAGTGAGAGTCAGACAGTGTCAGAAACCACAAAAACAGAGATTACTGAGGAGTGTGTGGAGGTTTATCTGCTCACTTGTTGGCACTATTATCCTTAGAGCAGAACTAAAGAACCTCAAACACCCAACCTGACCTGGCTGATCAACTGCAGATGAAAAGTGTGTACATTTGATCTGATTAGTCAGACTCAGACTGACTGTCGGTGCACAGGCCCATGTTTTCCAGCAGAGGGTGCACTGAGCCTGTGGAATATTGAAGTGGTTTTCCACCAGTTTTAATGCCTATGAGCACTTTACTGAACAACAACAATAATAATAATAATAATCAAAGTAGTATTATATATATTTCATTTAACACAACAGTGTGTTTCGTGTGTGTGTACATGAGATACCCCCTTTTAATCTGTTAGGAGAATACAGCTATTTTTTTTGCAGACCTTTTTACTAACTACTGACAAACCAGAGAGAAGAGAGCATGCTGTATGGTTGATGGTTACAGACAGTTTATGAGCTTAGACAAGTCTGTAAAGCTACTTATTAAAGCTTCATACACAGAGACTGGATGTACCTGAATGTTGCCAAACTGCTGCTAAAGTCAGGGGGCGCTGGCAGGGATTTTGGGCCTGTACGAAGTCCAAAACTTGCCATTTAAATCATCCATAATATTGAAGAGCCCAGACTGTCCTCATTTTTTATCTAGAAAGCTTTGTTTAGTGTGTAAACAGACCTACGCTTACATTTACCGACCAGACATACAGACAATAATTCATCATGAAATTGTTATATAATTTAAAGAACAAATTCATAATGTCAAAAAAAAGTGAAAACATGGCAAATGCAGCACTGATATATCCAGCTTTTCGTCCCATAGCTGATGTGTCCTGCCTATTTCTATATTATTATATTGCATGTTTCAGTCCAGATTGCTTTCTGAATGATGCAGAATTCAGGGCAGCCAATCCGAACGAAGCTAATTTAGATGTATCAGCCCTTAAAGTCTAAGAAATAATAAAAAAAGGCTTAGAAAACTAATTTTAACTTTTTAGGGCACAAACCCTTGTAAATATTATAAACAGACATCACAGGAAAATATAAAATGTAGGTAAATGTAGGGTATGGGCCCTTTAAAGCCTGAAATCGCTTCACCTTCTTCAATAATCCAGGCTTGCGTTACGTGAACACATGAACGAAGACAAAGGAAAACATTCCTAATGCAGGCTAACGCACAAACAGACGGCAATGCACAGCAGTTTCTGCGGTGTCTCAAACAGTCCGAAGAGCCTGAGGAGGTTTCAGAGAGGACACCGGATTTTGGCAGGGGCTTGTTTTCAGCGGCTTGTCCGTTCCTCTTTACTGGGTGAAGAAGAGGCCGTAAAACTGCAAACGAAAGGCAGATGCTAGTCTGGAAAACCTGGGTTGCGAAAATGATTAATATGACAACAAAGGCTCTGATTTATCGCCGGGCGAGGACATTTTGTTTAACAAATAACACCCTGCTGCTGAGTTTAACCATATAACTACAGTGGAGGGTTTTGGGGATTATCATAGAAGGATTTGCCTTGGGGATTTATGGTAATACGTTATGCAGACTTTCAGGTTCACCACACAGAATGAATGGACTACACTGGAGAAAGAGGGAGACGCTGGGCCTAACATCAGTCAAAGCTGCCGTAGCTTCAGCCTGGGTTTGTATTCTGTCCAGGTCTTTACCCGCAACCCATGAGAACAGTATGAGAGTAGGAACCCAGGCTGGATTACTGGTAGAAGCACAACAACAAACTGCCAAACCTCCAACACTGACGTTCCTCCTTCAAAAGAACATCTAGCAGAACTGAAACAGCCAGGAAGCAGGCCGATTCCAAAACCCCCAAACTGTTACATCACAGTCTTGGCTCGTTTTATTTACATTTACGGCATTTAGCTGATGCTTTTATCCAGAGCGACTTACACAGTTACTGGTATTACAGAGGTGGACCAATATAGTGTTAGTAGTCTACTGGTGTAGCACAGCACAGTCACCTAGACTGGGAATCGAACCCCAGTCTCCCACATGGTGTGGCAGCTTAGTGGCAGGTACTGGTGTTATTTGTTGCGCCACACCAACCACGCCATTTGCACCACCGAAATGTACATAAACCCCACCCACTCGAAAAAGCTCTACTCAAATCTGGTGAACCGGTTAAAACGTGACGTCGAATTCAAGAATATGGTGTTGTTGATACTGGAGAGCAGCTCGTCACCAGACTCCAGGCTAGTTATGAAAATACAGATTGCTACAGGAAGCAGGCCTCGTTACGGCGACGTTTCCTGTGCCAGTGTCCGCAGCAGAAGAGGAGCTTAAACTCTGCAAGCGAATAAGTCTTCATGCTAGGCTAAGATAGCCAATGTTAGCTTATTACCATCCCGTCTCTTCGCCGTCCAATCCCTCGAAAACAAACAGGACTCCCTTAGCTGAACCAAACCGAAGTGAAGGGAAAGCGCCGGCTTATTTTTTTTTAAGTCAAACCCAGGAAAGCGAGTGTAGGCAAGGCTAAAAGCTAACAATCTCTTCAGCTTGCTTACGACACATTGCACTGAGAGGACACAGCTAGAGGACAGCAGCACTATCTGGTAAGACTCTGGGATAATAATAGTGTTTTAGTTATGTTAACACTATGCTATGATAAGTGGCCGCAGTGAGCCATGTTTTGTTTTTTGTCCATAAAAAAAGCATTATTGTGCTTCAGTCTGAGATAAAATAACAGGGTTGTAAATCGTATATTCTTGTATGTTCATTTCTTACCCCAACCAAAGTCACATACCTCCTGTTTATGTGCCTGAAAATGCTGAAGACGACTGCAACAATCTGTACAAACCAGACAGAACATAACAGCACATTTTGTATGGTTGATGGTTGGTGGTTGATGGTTAAACTTTTATGAGCTTAAACAAGAATGTAACTCATTAAAGCTACTTATTTTCTTCCTGCAAGTCCAGGGCCTTGAACTGGCAACCTTCCTGGGCCAAGCCTGCTTCTCCAACCTTTAGGTCACAGCTGCCTCTTATTATGCCTTGTTTACACCTATATCTGGGACTTATTATGTGTTAATGATAAGTGAGGCATGCCAGCAAACAGAAGGTTGTGGGTTCAAATCTTAAGACTGGTTGTGCACTTGGCTAGGACACTGAGCCTTCTACTGCCTTGCTCTGTCCGTGGCACTGTGCTCCTCTCAGACTTAATGCAAAATGACCAATGTTTCTATTATGATCAGATCAATACTGTATTAATACTTTTTTTTATCAATGAATATAATAAATAATATCTAAATAAAACATTACCTAACTCTCCAAGCAAACAGATATAACTCCCTAAATAGCATGATGGTACATTACCCAGCTCTTACTGTCATACAGCCACTGACAGTCCACTTTCAGCTCAAATGGCTCACAGCTTGCTTGTTTGTCAGCTCTGGTTGTCTTCCTCGTTTCCAAATCCAGCTATAAAGCCAAGCTTTGCCTGCTCCATGACCACAGGGACAAACATCACACACACACACTCTGTGAATGCTAATATAAAAAAAAAGAAACCCACACAGAGTTCAGCCATGACTCACTCAAACCCTCAACAAAGAACAAACACCAGTGAAATCCTTCAGAGTGAACAACAAGCACTGTGTTGGAACTCCAGATGAATTCAACACACAGCTCCCTCCTGATTCACCGACCTGCTTGGTTCAGCTGTAACCAGTGTAGTGAATGACTTCACACTGCAAATATGAGATAACTATCAGAGATTTGCTCATTTTCTATTGGTCTGGGGTTGTTCTGGGGTTCATACTGTGGGATCAGATGGTCTCAAGGTCGTTCGCACCAGCAGCAATGCGGCGTGGCAAATTTGGCTGGTGCTGATTCAATTTTAGCGAAACCCGGCGATCTCTAGAAGCACTAGAAGCACTAAAACCTATAAGCACCGCAAACCTTGGCGATGTGAAGTGGGCGGAATCAGTGACGTGACAAAGACTGTGTCTGAAATCTGGTCTGAGCCTCGTTTGAACAAGCCAATCACAAACACAATGACCAAGACATTCAGGTTTAGCGTAACCTGGTTATTTCTAAAAGCACTAAAAACTAGTGGGCGGAGTCAGTGAGGTGACAAAGGCTGTGTCTGAAACATAAATGCTGGCTACTTAGACAGTATTTAAAGGCAGGAAGGTACAGAGTCATGTCTGAATCCAATTTTTGTATTAAATGCTGCCTGCTCCGGGGGTCATGGGTTTGAATTCCGAGTCATTCTGCTTCGCCATCAGCAGCCGGAGTCTCAGAGAGCACAATTGACCATGCTTTCTCCCATTGGGTAGATGGGGCCTCTCTCTATTCTCTCTATTCCCCGTTATCTATTATGTTGCCAGGTGTCTGTTAGCTGCTGTGGTGGAGCTGGGGAGCTGTGTCGGCTGCCTGGCGATGCCGCATCAGCAGCAGTTCAAAAGAGGCGGTGGCTGGCCTTATCCTCTTGGAGTCGGAAGCATTGCTAGTGCTAGGGGAGCCATGAACAGATGTTTATTTAAATATATACATGTAATTTTATCTAGATAATAAATTATTTTGTAAGTGGTGTTTCCAAAACAGTGGTCCTACTGTATATGGATCCCTCAAAGAAAGAAAGACCAACTCTGAGAAATGCATGACTCATGAAATCTGTTTTTTATTTCTGATGCTGACAGCTTCATGGGTCACCAAAAGTCTGAGTCAGTGGTGTTACTCATAAGCACTGATAAATGTCTGCATAAAATGTGTCTATAAAGTGAATTCAGTTCAGTTCTCATTTTTTTGTCATTTTTTACTGTTTGTCATAATGTGAATCTGAAGGTTACACATAATGAATGGACAGTAGAAATGCTCCAAATGTCTCGGAATAAAACACTTTAACATTGACTTTAATTCAAATGATTTTTTTCTTCTCCTGTAAAGTTGATATTCTGGAGATTTACAAGCATGCAGTATGAACAAATGCATCCTGTTGTGAAGAGCAGAGAGCCAGAGAGCCCTAAAACACTGAAAAGAGAAACTAGAAACTGATCCAGAGGGCAGGCAAGCAGCAGAACCCAGTCTCAAACAAGTAATAATATAAAGGCCTTGCGTTACCACTTTACTGTGTTTGATCCGTATACCACAGTTACCATATTTGTCACTCACACTGCTCTGAAGTCCATATCACAATGAAAAGTCATGTGACTGTCCCGATTCATTACATCACACTGTGTTTTCCTACATTTTGGTACACAACTAAAGAAGTACGAGCTGCTGAGAATATCATGTTTTGACCCGAAATGATTCTAAACTAGAGTTGGAAATCAGATCTCTGATCCTGGAACTGTGCTTCTTGTCCGAATGACACATGACAATATTGCCACACCCTCATAAACTTAAGAGATCACCGTCATTGTCATTTTCTATGGAAATTAAGTCATTCATTTCTTGATTGTTATTCACTTTTTATTAAGCAAATTAAAGCATTTTCCAAATCACTACAATAAAAACACACACACTTCAGTTGTCTAGAAGACAGTGGTTGATGTTTTGACTGCTGATTGTCCACTAGATGTCACTGTGGTGCGATAATTTAAAAGTTTCACAAGAACCTACAGCGTCCTCCTCCCGTCCTCTGGAGTTTGTATTTGTGAGTCGAACTTGCCAAGTCTGTCCTACTAAGGTTTAAATACAGGTGCTGTGAGTTTAAACTCAGGTGACACTGATCTGGCCACCGAGGGCTGATTAGCTAACTTAGCTAACTAGTCATATGACTGGCTGCTGCATTCTGGGAAATCGACACAGAGTCCATGGGACGATTGGGAAGTATGACTACTAAAGCAGTGGCTCAAAAACCAGATCCCGCTCTTACGTCATATATAATCAATCAGCCAGGTCGTGTTTATTGTTAGAAATTTGATGGCTTGGTTTTGCTAAAGAGCCTGGGAAGCTTATACTTCGCCAATTTGCATTGTGTAAACGATGTGCCACCCATGTCAGGTTGAATACAGATTGCTGCTTGATGGAAGCATTCCCTTCTCCTGTGGTTTTATTCATGACGCCATCAGTGATTAGTCACAGTCACACTCGACTTTCATCACATAACTCTTGGCTTTAAGTCACAACCCCTAGTGTCCACTAATCAAACGGCATCAAATGTGCCGAAAAATATGTACTGCCTCAGAGTTTAGGACTTGGACCTCAGAGACTTCAAAAATCTCCAAAATCTACTGACTTCTACTGTAGCTCGTTCAAAAAGTGGTCCAAGCTGAAAGAATGAATGAAACTGCCATAGGACAAAAGTATTGGGACATCTGCTTATTCATTGTCTCTTCTTAAATCAAAGGTATTAAAAAGAGCTTATCCTTTTTTTGTTGGAGTAACTGTCTCTACTGTCCAGAGAAGGACTAGATTTTGACTAGATTTTGGAGGAACATTGCTGTGAGTATTTGATTGCATTCAGCAACAAGAGCTGCGTTAACAAGGTCAGGATGTTGGATGATCACCACCCCACCTCATCCTCCCCAACTCCCCAACTCATCCCAAAAGTACTAGATGGAGCTCCACCATCCATAATTCCAGAGAACACAGTTCTTCCACTTCTCCACAGCTCAATGCTGGGGGGCTTTTTACCCCTCTACTAGCCCACACCTGGCATTAGGCAGCATGGTGCCAATTGGGTCATGTCTATCTGCTCATGCAGAGAGTCCTATTCTATTGGCAGTATTTCTCTACAGGGACTGGACAAGCTGTGTGGGTGCATTTGTACCTCTGTGTCGGCAATGGGTACAACTTAAATGTGAGTTTGGTAATGAGTGAATGGTAAGCTTTGGGACATGGTAAATTAATATCTGACACCCTCATGGTCCAGTGGTTTTAGTGGACGGATCTCAGTGGACACCCCAGAGGAATCTCAATTTGGCATCTCTGAAGTCAGGCTGTGGTGAGCAGTATTAAATGGCAGATGTTTGGTGGAGTCGTGTTCTGCTTTACACAGCGGAGAGCCTTTATAAGACGGTAGGCACACACACACACACACACACATACACACACACCCTGGAAAACCCCAGAGCCTTCAGGCCGGCCGTGGCTGGGTCCAGCATCATGGAGGTGTCTGAATGCACACACACGAGCGGCACACACCCATACAGAGCCATAAAAAGCGGAGGAGCTCCTCACCAGCAGTGTTAAGCAGACAGAGCAGTGCTGGATGTGTGAAGCTGAGCTCAAGCCCAACTGCAGCGCTACACTCCTCTACAAGAGCTCACTGAGGTAAGATCCACCTTCTACATCTGTGTTTTCTGAGAATCTAAATGAGATGATTTTAACTTAAACTGAAGTTGATCGGACTTATTGGATGTTTTAGCTTGTTTGGGGGCGTTTAAACCAACAGAACCCGTCAGATCTGGGAAATATCCGTAACTGTGGGGTTTAAACAAGTTTATGTGGGGAATTTAGGAACACACTGCTTGTGGCTGATACACTAAGTGTGTTAAAACAAACACACAGAGTTTTTTCAGCACATCTGGATTGTGGGACAGATGTTGAGACATATTAGTCTGCTTAGACTGCTGCCTGCCTAAAGACTATGCTAAAATCTACATGGACTCTTCGTTATCTGCCACTTTATTATTATTATTATTATTATTATTATTATTATTATCACCATTAACCATCATTAACCAGGTTCTTATATTATGATATTATGATTTTTTTGCACACCTGAGCAGTAGATCAGACTTATTTGGTGCTTTTGTGACGTTTATCAATAATTTAATAATAGTTCTAATCAGAGGAGGATGGGTCTTGGTTCCTCCCAAGGTTTCTTCCTCCAGCTCTGGGGGAGGTTTTTCTTGCCACTGTGGTCTTTGGCTGCTCACCGGGGGTCTTATGTCTTTATGTTGTTGATCTCTCGTCCTCTTACTGATTCTGTTAAGCTGCTTTATGACAACGGCAGTTGAAAACAGTGCCATACTAATAAATTTAATTTAATTAGCTATTAATATTTTAATATTGTTCAGCACCTCAAATGTTTAATTAAAAATTAAGCATTTTTTGTTTCTTATTTCACCATATAGCATTATTATAAATCTAAACCGGTCTCAAACTCATTGTTAGGTCTGAATGGACAGTGTGTTATTTATGAAATTATGGCTTAAAAAGATTTTGAAAATGAGATTTTTCACAAATGTGAACAAGTGAAACCGATTCAGTTCTGTTTAGGTCAGTTCAGTTAAATTCAACTCAAATTATTATGATTATTATGATTATTATTTAATTCCATTCTATTCAGTTTGATTGAATCCAGTTCAGTTCAATATAATTCAGTTCAGTTCAAATCATTTTAGTTGAACTGATTCAATTTAACACACTTCAGTTCAATTCTACTGTGTTTAGTTCAGTTCAATCTGTATAATTCAGTTGGACTGAATCCAGTTCAGTTCAGTTAAACTCCATTTAGTTCGGCAGTTTGGCAAATTTAGTGCAGTTCAGATTAGTTCAGATCATTTTACTTGATGATTCCATTCAGGACAGTTCAGTCAAATTCTTTTTTTAGTTCAGTTCAGTTTAGTTAAATTCAGTTCAGTTCCAATTAGTTCAGTTCAGATCATTTTAGTTCAGTTCAGTCTATTTAATTCAGTTTGATTCAATGCAGTTCAGTTGACTTCTATTTAGTTCAGTTCAGTTTAATA
The DNA here is from genome assembly GCF_030463535.1 of Salminus brasiliensis. Taxonomy (NCBI): domain Eukaryota; kingdom Metazoa; phylum Chordata; class Actinopteri; order Characiformes; family Bryconidae; genus Salminus; species Salminus brasiliensis. The sequence continues at coordinate 5,419,046 of NC_132886.1, forward strand.
TTTGTAATTCAGTTCATTTTAATCCAGTTTAGTTTAGTTAAATTTCACTCAGTTCATTTTAATTTAGTTGAATTCAGTTAAATTCCACTTAGTTCAGATCATTTTAGTTCAGTTGATCAATTCAAGTTCAGTTCAGTTCACAATTCACTTCTGGTCAGGTCATTGCAGTTCATTTGGATTTGATTGTATTCGGTTCAGAATGCTGGTTATTTTACAGTGTGAGTTTGGTGTCAGGGCGTTTCTGTCTACTGACAGAAGTAACGTTGCCCAGTGTTCGTGGTCGGTCTAACTGTTGCTTGAAGAACACATGAGTAAGTTGTGTAGTCTGGCGATGGAGACGGAGATGGATCTGGTTAGGAACGGATCCGTGTCTGTGACTCAGGTTTCAGACCAACGCTGAACAGCCCCAGGCCGGCGCTCATGGTTCTAATTGAGAAAATCTTTGCATGTGACATATTTTGTTTAACCAAGTGACTTTTCAGGCGGCTGGAAATGAAAAGCAGAGGAACCCACTGCCCTTTACTAACCAGCCACTGCTCATGTGTCATACTAACATACTGTCTGAAAAAACGGAGCTTCCAGAACTAAATTATGCAGTGTGCAATAATATTGAGTCCAGTGAGGTAGTAAAGTTATTAGTGCAAATGCTTCCCATATTGTCTGGGGTAAATGGTTGGAGAGAGAGAGAGAGGGAGAGAGGGAGTGTGTGTGTCTGTGTGTGTGTGTAAGTGTGTATGGAACAGGTAAACCATCAGTTCAGTCTCTGGAGTTGAGAAGTCTGATGGCTTGAGGGAAGAAGCTATTGCAGAGTCTGGTCGTGTTGGACCGGATGCTGCGGTACCTTCTTCCTGATGGCAGGAGGGAGAACAGACTGTGTGAAGGGTGGGTGGAGTCATCCACAATGCTGGTTGCTTTGGGCTATTGCTGGATGGGTGACACTGACTGACAGGATGGTAGCGAATGTGTGTGTTAGTAGTGTAAGTGTTGGGCTGGTGGTTTGAGTGGATCAGACGCAGCAGTGCTGCTGGAGTGTGTAAACACTGTGTCTGTCCACTCTCTATCCACTCTTTACTAGACATTCCTACCTAGTTGGTCCAGCTTGTAGATGAAGGTAAAGCCAGTGTGTGTTGGTCATCCTCTATTCCGACATCAGTGCTCACAGGATGCTGTTGGCCGGATATTTCTGGTTGGTGGATGGTTCTCAGTCCAGCAGTGACTCTGAGGGGTTTACACTCCACTCCAGCAGCACTGCTGTGTCTGATCCACCAGAACAACACTTACACTATTAACACACTCACCACCACCATGCAGTCAGGGTCACTGCAGTGCTGAGAATGACTGACCCACCACCCAGATACTACAGTCTGCTCTGTGGTGGTCAGTCCTGTGGAGGTCCTGAGCACTGAAGAATAAACAGGGTGAAAGGAGGCTGATGGAGACAGTCTGGAACTATAGACCTCCACAGTGCTCCTATAGGGTCAATGGAGCTGATATTATGGAGTGAGTGTAGAAAAGGAGGTGACAAGGAGGTGGTGTTAATAAAGTAGCCGTGAAATTTTCATTTCTTCTAATGTGGCCTTCAACTTTTGGACCCCAGACTGGGTTGTTTGAGTGATGCCATAGAACTACCATTTTTGTGAAAGAGATATTTGTGTAAAGAACCTTGTAAAGGTTTAAATAAGTGGATGGAAAGGTTCTTGGCACCCCCTTCCCCCATATTTGGCATCACTTAAAGAACCGTTAATATTTAAGATTGAGGTGCTGGACAATTGATCAGCCCCCTGTTTATCACCCCTTTTTAACGGCGGAAAGAGCCCACCATACTACTGGCCAATTGTTATTTGGATGGTAGACCATTTGCAGCCTCTTGTTAGTCTCTGTGTGTGTATGTGTGTGTGTGTGTGCTGGTATGAGAGTATCAGGCTCAGTGCTGTTGCTGGGACTCATAGGACAGCCTTAGAGTTCTAGAGGAGCTATGAAGGATCAGGGAATGATGGAGAGTCCTGGTTCCTTGGCCAGGAACAGCCAGTCTTTGAGTGTTCTTCCACAGGGATTAGGTTTGCAAATTCTGGGTGGTGATTTTACACACATACCCCCTCCCACACACACACACACTCACACACACATAGACACAGCACATCTCCTGAGAGGAAAGCCCTGCGAACTCTGCGATTAATGCTGGAACGCCACCGGCAGACGACAGAGTGTTTATGAAGACTGAGTTACGCCCCATTTCCAATCGCCTACCCTCCCTCACTCTTTCCCCCTTCAGACTAATAGAGTAATACGACTCTTATATTAAGCGCTTGGAGACGGAATAATAGCTGCCTCTTCATTTCCCAACTCCCAACTCCCAGCACATTACACCATCCTTCCTCCTGCTGCTTCAGCAACGCTAGAGAAAGAAATCCTGACCGTGTTTTAGGACACTGTGAATGATGTACTGTTGATTGATTTGACCAGGCCACAATTTACAGCTGTAATTACTTAAAAAACACCCCAATACAGTTTTAGTACCTGCTGCATGACTGCTCCTATTCTGTCTGGTTTCACTCACCAATAACCATTTCCACCAGCAGGAAACTTTAAATCAGTCAATTCAGTCCTTGTAAATCCCTCAAACCAACAGCAAAATCAGACGCTCTGACATTTTAAAGATAAGCCGAAGTCAGAGCGGTGGAATCAGTGTTTTTAAGTTCTTAGGAAAGCTGTGGATCATCAATAATGAAGAAATAATGAATTAATATCCAGAAAGCATCATACACTATATGGACAAAAGTATAGGGACATCTGCTCATTCATGGTTTCTTCCAAAATCATGGGTACTAAAAAAAAAATCTGATCCTGCTTTGGTCGGAGTAACTGTCTCTACTGTCCAGGGAAGAAGACTTTCTACTAGATTTTGGAGGAGCACTGCTGTGAGGATTTGATTGCATTCATCGACAAGAGCGTTAGTGAGGTCAGGATTTTGGATGATGATCACCACCCCACCTCATCATCCCCAACTCATCCTAAAAGTACTGCATGGAGCTCCACCAGCCATCATTCCAGAAAACACAGTTCTTCCACTGCTTCACAGCTCAATGCCACTGGGGGGCTTTATACCCCTCTAGCCTACGCCTGGCATTAGGCAGCGTGGTGCCAATAGGTTCATATATGTCATATCTGCTCCAGAGAGTCCTATTCTACTGGCAGTACTTCTCTACAGATATTAGACAAGTGCATTTGCAGTGGGTGCAACATAGCAAAGTAGCTGAATGCGTTCATCAGAAGGGGTGTCCACAAACTTTTGGACATATAATGTAGGTCAACGTAGGAGTGTTTTCTGATTAACAACATCACCGCTAGAAACAGAGCCGTGGCTGTTTCTGGGACAGGGTTGTCGAGCTTGTTCTTCCAAAGGCAATTGACTTTGCTTTTCCAGGAAATTGAATAATCAGAGAGGCTTGATGAGGCAGGATGTCTTCTTCCTTGGCCCTTGAGCAACCAGTCCGGGTCATTTTCTCCACAATTTCACAGTGAACCTGTAGAGAATTATGATGGACTGCCCCAAGGTCTTCCTTCAGGTTTCCTTCAGGTTGTATTACTAGAAATAACATTCTGCAGTTTCCTCCACCAACAGAACTGAGTCAGAGAATACGTACAGGTACAGTTCTGGTTCCTCAAGGTAAAAACAGAGGAAATATACCCTCTAAGATAGAACATGGTCCTTAAAGTCCAGTTCTGCACCTTAATGCTACACTGGACTCACTTTGGCTCTACATGGCTCTACATAGAACTGTACAAAGGGTTCCTTAACTCCTTACAACAGTGGAACCTTTTTAGTGCTACAGAGATGTGTATAAATGTATGTTTCATGCATATAAGCAAACATTTAATCAGGTAACCATTCAAATGTATGTTTACGTATTCAGAGTTCTAAATATGACTACTTTATAAAAGAACCTTTACTAAAGAACCTGTGAAGAACCCTTAAAAAAGTAACGACGGTGTAGCGTGGGCTAGAGGAGCAGTGGAAGAACTGTGTTCTCTGGAATGATGGATGGTGCTTTATCCAGTACTTTTGGGATGAGCTAGGGAGTTGGGGATAAAGTGGGGCGATCATGGGGACCCAATGGGCCCCAGAAATGCATTGTGGGGCCCAGAAACATCTTTTCGTGGGTTTCATAAAATCCCTGACAAATGGTGTTCATGCAACATCCTGACCTCACTAATGCTCTCACCACTGAATGCAATCAAATCCTCACAGCAATGCTCTTCCAAAAAAATCTAGTAGAAAGTTAGCTTCTTCTCTGGACAGTAGAGACAGTTACTCCAACAAAAGCAGCATCAGCTTTTTATTACCCTTGATTTCAGAAGAAACAATGAATAAGCAGTACTTTTGTCCGTTTTTAAAGATTTGATTGGTGCAAAAGCTGAAATACACCAACTACATTAAAGCAGCAATATGCAAGAACTAGTGTTTTCTGCTCCTGCGCTCTTCCTACTGTTGAGGAGTGTAATTCACTTTTACTCCACTGCTGTAAATACAAATCGTGCTTTGATCGCCCCCCTCATGGACAGCTGTACACGTGCATTTGTGGACAAGCTGAGAGCTCCAGAAGCTTGATCTGAAGGTGGAACCATGTGGGCTGAGGCGGTAGAGTAATACTACAGGATTTTACACTAGTATGACTCTATGGGTTATGCAGCGTTACACAGCAGTTCTGGAGAGGGGTTCTCCTCCTGCAGCTCCACCACCAAAGCTCCACAGTGCAGTAGCAGTAGCAGTAACATTCCGGCCTGGAGCGGGAGCAGTCAGTGGAGCATCAGCATGATCCTGATGCTGCTCCTTTAAGGTAAAAATGCTGCATAATGATGCTTTAAGACACAAGAAAACATCTGACCTTATTTATTTTCCTCGACTTCTAATGGTAACAGAACCAGCCTGTTTTCCCTCCCGTCTTTTTTCCTGAAAAATGATGAAGTGGGGAGTTTCGCCACAGCAGTGATTTTAGGCTGGGAAATGAACCAAAGTCTTTCCCATTATATCTTTTCAGACAGCTCAACAGCCTGGATATTTTCACAAAACCACTTAAATAGAGACTACTCGTGTTTTTTTTCTTTCTGTCGGGTTGTTTATAAGCGCAGGGCTTTCGCTTAATTCTGCAGATGATTTAGTCGTGCCAGGTCAGTGTCTGTTACGAAAGTGGAGCTGGGCCTCTGTGGAGCCATTTTTTTTTCTCTCGCGCAGTCGGCCAAACTCACGTCCGTCGAGTGCGTGCAATTACTCCAATTTTCCCAACAAGCTACGCAGACACCCTCGGATTCGGATTCGGACAGTTATGCTAGCCTCATTCCCTTTTTTTTTTAAAGTGGAGGGCTGTCAACGGCACAGCCAGACTTACTCATGGAAAATAGAGTGGCAGGAGGCGTCTCTTGGCAAGCCTGTTTCTCACATGGTCCAGGTGCCTTTCGTTGCGCCTTCAGAACCACTTACTCAATGCAAAGCCCACAGAAATACATTACAGAGCCCAGCAGATGCATTATTCACACACACATAATACAACTCTCTGCTACTCCTTTGGTTTTATTTGGAGCGATTAAACAGTTTCCAAATGCCCCCATTTATTAGAACCAGCGAGGAACAGCAGTTTAGTTCTATTCTTCAGCAGAAGAATAGAAACTGTTTAGTCTGGTGTGATGAAACATGTAAGCATGGGGGTCAAAAAGTTCATCCTCAAACAAAAGCCTACGATCGTACTTCTCACCTGGACTGAACTGTTGAGGGTAAGCACTGACCTCACATTCTCACTGGGACACTTTCTGCAGGGTTTATTAGGGAAAACGGCCAAACCGGGACTGACACAATCGATTATCTGCTCAAGATGAAGGCAGCTGGACTCAACAGCGATCCAGCCACATTACTAAAGAACTAATAGTCCAGGGACAGTGACGTGTAGCCAGTAATGTCCAGCTAACTGAGGCTCAGATCACACCTATTTAGAGGATAAGGTCTCATATCTGAGGGAATGCTCCGAGGGAGTGTTTTCCACTGTTTTCTGGCTCATCCAGGTTTGCTTGCTTTTTCTTTTACTTGACATACGTTTCAGAGCCTGGATTCCTGCTGTTTCTGTGAACTGCAGCAAATCCATTAGTTTCTCTGCTCTTCTGTAAAAGGAAGCTCTGAATTCCTGCTGAATTTGTTTGTACAGTCGCTCGAACAGCAGCTCTTTATCGTTCTTATGTTTTAGCAGAGATCACACTGAACGCTAATGCTGCCACTCGCGCAGTCTTTTGCCAATCAGTGAATCCGTCACCTGTTGACGTCACGTGGATACCTTCTATTACCTCAGGTGAAGTCTATCAGTGAAGGCATGCATGGTGTCCAGATTTTGCCTCTTTGGTTTCAAACTGGAGCTACGATACTGATGGCAAGCACAAAGCAAAGCTCAATAGTCACCAAATTGTCTCCGTAAATTCGAGCTAACACCCTTTTCTCCACTTGCTTAAACCACTTCCAGGTCTTCAGAAACGTTGCACAGACTTATTGATGAGGTTTAGGACACAGTGTGCCATATTGTGAACTATAACAACACAACAGGTCTCCACATAGCCGCTATTTAGACAGTAGGAACTTTTTTAAAAAGCTATACGTCTGCATGATGAACATGAAGTTGTGGCATTTTGAGTCATGTAACATTGCTGACGAGTAAAAGTGTGTCTAGAAGAGAAGCCAACCATCTAATTTCATATACAAAAGTCATGTCTCCTGGGCTCCCCCTACAGTCAGAGAGTGTAATTCAGGCGTTGAGCCGCCACTAAAGAACACGTTTTTCTGGACGAGCTGAGAGATACAGAACCGTCAGTGAAAGTGAAAGTAGCATGTGGACTGAGGTGGTAGACTAATTGCACAAATATTACTCGGGTTACGCAGCATTACGCTGTACCCAATAGCCGGGCTATTGATAACAGGGTTGTGGGTTCGATTCCCGGGCTCGGCAAGCTGCCACTGTTGGGTCCTTGGGCAAAGCCTTTTACCCTCTCTGCTCCCCGGGCGCTGGAGTTGGCTACCCACTGCTCAGGGTGTGTGTGCACTCACTGCCCCTAGTTCACTAGTGTGTGTGTGTGTTCACTACCACAGATGGGTTAAATGTGGAGGACACATTTCGTTGTACAGTGACAAATACATGCGCCTTTACCTTTACCTCATGAGCTTTGTCCTCCCTCTAGCATTACATAGGGCAGCTAGCAGTGCGCTAAGCCCGAAGTCGCAACAACAGCGATCCTATTCTTTCTATTACAGTCAGTGAAGCATCACACTGTTCTGAAGGTAACAGTGCTACACAATGTTGCTTTATGGTTTAAATAGGCAGATTAAATTGGTTGAAGATTAGCATTTGTTTAGTTAAGCATAACATTTAGAAAAGTTATTTTTTATAGCTCAATGTAACCTTAAGGACGTCCTGGATGCAGTAGTAGCAGCCTGAGAGAAGTATGTGAGCATGTATTCACAGATAATGATTTGCTACATCAGCATGTTAGCTATATTAGCGTCATAGCTCTGGAAAGATGTACACTCCTAAAAGTAAAGGTGCTACAAAGGGGTCTTGAGTGATAGGTGATGCCATATAAGAGATGTGTTCATAAGGTTTAACAAAGAGGATGCAAGAGCCTGTTTACACCTGGTCAGTTTATCCATCTTAAAAACAGATCTAAATCCGATCACTCAAACGACTTCAGGAGGAGGTCTGAGACGCATTCCCCAACCAAAACTCCTCCAAATACAGCCCAAAACACCAGTAATAACTGCAGCACAACAAGTGGATTAGCATAGTCAGTGTGGCAAATCGTATTTTGTGGACTATAAAAATTGAACAACTAAGGAAAGAAAGATGTCCTGGCTGATTTTAGGTGAAGGAAGAATTATGTAAATTAGATTTTTCACCCAACCAATGCCCCTCCAAGGTTGGATCCAGATCAGATCCCCACACCTTGCGTGAGAGGGTGCTGGGTAGCATTTGAAAGCCCTTATACCGCAGAGGAGGGGGACTAAACCACACTCGTTCTGGCCTGAGATGTGATACCCTGTTGTGGGGGTTTTCCATCTGGGAGGGGGTAACTCCAGGATGTGATTGCAGATTCTTGGTATGCTGCAACTGACCACAGTTTGTCTCCATACAGATGTTTCTTGGTACAGAAAACTCTTGAATCCTGTGGAAAAAACACACTGCATGAAAATGTGAGGACAGACAATCTGTCATGACTCATGAGTCTCATTTGTCTTTGGAAGGTGACAGTTCCAGTGCATTTCGCCAGCAGCAACTGGACAAGTCGCCATGGGTGCCAGCACCTGGAGCCTGTGTGCTTTGTTCCTCACCTGGACGTGGTGTCAGGGCATGGGCTTGAGCCGGAGACGGAGGGCCTTGGAGGATACCGGAAGTGATGGGCTTCCTAAAAAGTGCTCATACACCTTCCTGGTCCCCGAGCAGAAGATCACCGGACCCATCTGCGCAAGCCGCGGACCTGCACTTCCAGATAAGGACCGCGTCACAAGGTTGGACATAGCGGACGTGCGCGAGCTGCTGTCCAAGCAGAGGCGCGAGATGGACACCCTGCGGATGGTGGTGGACGTGGATGGCAACATGGTGAGCGAGATGAAGCTTCTGCGGAAGGAGTCACGCAACATGAACTCAAGGGTCACGCAGCTCTACATGCAGCTGCTGCACGAAATCATTCGCAAGCGGGACAATTCGCTGGAGCTTGCGCAACTGGAGGGCCGCATCCTCAACGCCACAGCTGAGGCCCTGCGCCTCTCGGCCCGCTACAGGGAGCTTGAGGTGCGCTTCTCTGCCCTCGCTTCCGTGGTCAACAATCAGTCCGTGTTGATTGGGGCTCTGGAAGAGAGGTGCCTGCAGGTGTACGGGAGCCGCAGGCAGGAACCCATCGCCCCGCCGTTGGTCCAGGTTGTTCCTGAGAACATCCCGGTGCATGTACCTCGCTTTTTCAATGAGATCCAGAGGGATCACAGCCGGTCTTTCTCCAGAGAAAGAGGTTCCAGAGCAGGCCCAGAACCTACCGGGAGTACCCTGGAAGCAAATCGGCCACCGGACGGCAACTTCAGCTCAGAAGGTAACTCAGAAATAACACTAGAATGATGAATTAAACATCTGTGGGTCTTTATGGCTTAATTACCATTCCAGCAGCTTAATATGGGACGAGAGATTGCTCACACCAAACAGAGTGTTCTCATACTGGTTGCAGCAATGCGCTGGCTCAGGTACCTTGAGACAACTTAGCTGTTAGTACCATCAACATGCCAATAATTCTTCATAATTCATTAGGATTTTAGAAGATGTAAGAACTATAGTTTCTGAGTAATAAGACTGAGTGTTGACAGCGCGGTGTTGGGGGCGCTGTTCATAAAATCGGAACGGTTTCTGATAATGATTCATCTTAGTGATTTACAAACAACCTACATTTACATTTACATTTAAGGCATTTAGCAGACGCTCTTCTCCAGAGCGACTTACAAAAGTGCGTTGCTATTTACTCAAGAAAAAAATCTTCTAGTTTGAATAGAATAATAATGCTCCCATCATCTTGTCGTTTGGTGGAAGTGGTCAGATTAGCCATATTACTCCTATGCTGCGTTCTCTTCACTGGCTTCCTGTAGCTGCTGCCCATATCAGATTTAAACCCCTGACCCTGACCTACAAAGCCAAGACTGGACCAGCCAGCCCCTCCGTACTTGATGGTGATGGTCAAAAGCTGATCTGCACAGAGAGCCCTTCCAGCTTCAAGTACGGCTCGGCTCGACCCGCCATCCTTTAAGATCCACGGAAGACGAGCGTCCAGGCTTTTTTCTGTCCTGCACCGAAGTGGTGGAACGAACTTCCTCTGGGTGTCCAAACAGCAGAGTCCAACGCTCGCTGTCTTCAAACCCAGACTGAAGACCTTCCTCTTCTGAGAGGACTTGGGTGAAGAGTAGAGTATTATGGTCTTCTTACTGACTTGTGTTCAGTAGAGTCTAAGATTAGAGGATCTTTAATCTTAAATCGCTCTGGAGAAGAGCGTCTGCTAAATGCCTTAAATGTAAATATAAACAGCCATTAATATTATTCCATGTTTTAGTATTGGCTCATGCAAATCCTCACATGGACATTGTGAATTAACAACAGGTGAGCTCTCTCCAGCACCAATCAGGAAGCAGCAAGGGTTGTGTCCAAAATTTTTTTATATATCTGGATTATATCTGGATGTAAACACACTAAAGTCTCGTTTAAAAGAGACTTCAGCAGGTGGTCTGAGCATATGAGCTACGTTCAGTCTGACTAACCAGAGACACATTTGACCACCAAGAGTAAATGCATGTGGCTAAAATCTTATCAGGATACAATCTAAATACTGGACACAGGAAGTGACCTTTCCTAAATGCTTCTCTGTGACCAGAGAAACTTTACGAGTACGGACAGATTGTCCTTAGATGTGAATGTCGGAGTGTCGGACTTTAGTCTTTTTAAACTTTACCTACTCACGAGACTGAGGTCCTTTGGAGTGCAGGGAGCACTCCTGAGGACTTACTTCGACACAGTGGTGGCATCTGCCATCTTTTATGGAGTGGTCTGCTGGGGCAGTAGCATCTCGACGGCAGATAAGAAGAGACTGGACAAACTCATAAAGAGGGCCGGCTCTGTCCTGGGGTGCTTCTTAGACCCAGTGCAGGTGGTGGGAGACAGGAGGATGACAGCCAAGCTGGCATCCATGCTGGAGAACAGCTCCCACCCCATGCATGAGACTCTTCATGAGCCTGCTTCACCCCAAGTGTGTGAAGGAGCGGTATCGAAGGTCCTTCCTTCCTGCTGCCGTCAGACTCCACAACCAGCACTGCTCCCATCGGACCACATACACACACACTTAACTACACACACATGTTCAGGAAACAGAGGTCCCTCAATGCAAATATACTATGTGCAATACCCCCCCCACACACACACACACGTGCAATTAAGAGTCATTTGCTGTAAATAATATTGTTATTGCTTTTTAAATTCTTATTTATATTGTGTTTATAGTGCAAATTATTTATCTACATTTTTGTAACTGAGTGTCTTGCTATCCCTTTCTGCTGTGACACTGAGAATTTCCCCACTGCGGGACTAATAAAGGATTATCTTATCTTATCTTATCTTATCTTAAAGTCTTCTAGCGAACGGTTAGTGTCAGTCTCCAAAATTACAGCCACGTTTTGAGTAGTTGACTCCGCCTCTGCATTGGAAAGCATTACCACTCATGAAGCAATGGCCTAGAATATCTATTTTCTGTGGAATTTTAATTTCACTAATTAAAACATACTTACACACATACTGTGTCACAGCTGTCTAAAAACATCCTCATCTGCAAACAGGTCTAATAATAATAATAATAATAATAATAAACCATTCTTATGTCACTTCCTCTGGCAGGAAACATGTGGAAGGCAGTGAGATATGTCAAATTTCTCTCATAATTGTGTATAAAATGTTGAGGATAAATCAACAGTATGTTAACTAGTGGTCAGATCTGTTATTGTGATATTGGGTAAATCTCCAATTCAGTTTTTAATTACTGTAAAAGGTGCATTTTTGCTTTGTACTCAAAGGAGGTGGTAATATTGATTGTTATGGCTGTTTAATATATAATCATTTACTCATTTGCCAACAATAATAATGTTCATTAATATAGTCACACGTTGCAATGGTCCTACAACATGGTCCTACAGCTTGCCTGCTCGAAGCCCTTTAGACATAAAATCCTATACACAGCCTTTTCTCCAAACCAAAATATGGTCACCCCATGCAGTGATGCTTAGTTATGAATCCCAAACAGGTCATTGCAAATCAGGGCAAACCGGGCCATTTTGGAATGGGACGTTTGCTCCTAACATCACAGTAAATCTGTCCCATTATTTCAGACAAGATTCACAGACTGGCCGAAAATTCTTCCCCTTTGCAGGTCCGCTTATGAAACTGGAGCCCATTCGCATTTCAACACGTCAGACTGCAGGAAAGTAGAGCTTGCACATTTTTGAAAGGTCTTGCCTTTCTTGGTCCGACCGACCACAAAGAATCTGATATCCGTGCTACTTCACCTTCACACAACCAGCCAGTGCTGCTCTTAAAACACTGAAACCACAAGAGCCGACGCTCCCGTGTTTGTTTTTACAGCCCGGCCGCCTGCTGTTCCTCCCTTCATGCCAGATGAAGGATTTAACTTTAACACACTTAATGACCTACATGCATGTACAGGCTGATGGGAAACACTGTAATTACATTTCCCCTGTAAATAAGCTGCCCTTTCCAAAGCCTTTCAACTTTTAAATGCGTATTGTCGTTCATCTGTTGCTCTCTTTTTGGGTTCGCAGGACCTTTCCGTGACTGCCTCCACGTGATACAGGCTGGCCATGCCACCAGCGGAATGTACCTTCTGAAACCAGATGGGAGCGAGAGGCCGTTCCAGGCATGGTGTGAGCATGACCTGGACAACGGAGGTTGGACCATTATCCAGAGGAGGAAGGACGGATCTGTCAACTTCTTCCGGAACTGGGAAAGCTATAAGGTGAAGCTTGGCTCTAAGAATTGCCTTCCAGTAATTGAACACTAGAGCTGACCTGTGGGGTGAAATTCGGCCTGCTCAAATCGGTCAGTTCTGAGATTTTGGGCTATTTTGCTTCTCTACTGTTATCTTCTTTTACAGGATTACAGATGACTTTATTGTCATGTCAAGGCCTTACCCTCCTACAGTCGGGTGCGTTGCTAGCTATAGGGGGAGCTACGAACGGGTGGGCTAACTGGCAGTACCCAACTGGTAAAAAAGGGAAAAAATATATAACTTTTTAAATAAAAATAAGATATAAATAATTACATTTTAAAGTTTGTACTGATGGAATAAGTCATTTATGCCTGAAAACATGACGAAGATTATTTTACTGTCCCGTACAATACCATCCACAGTGGTGGTGACGTGGAAGACGTTACGGCAGAGAGATACATGGAGGGCGTTTTGTGGCTAAATAGACTTTTATTACCCTTTTATTTTAGATTTGCCTCTATTTTACCATCATCAGTCTTACATATATTAGAAACATGCACTGTAGGTTCACTGGGTCTGCATAGGAAATGCATGGCTACGGTATATTGAGTTACAGACATCATCGTCTGGTTCCTATCACCGCCACTGTAAAGAAATCTGAGTTGGGAAGGTAATTTTGGAAAATCGGTGGGGTTCTTTTTTGGGTAATCATATAAATCTGATTTGATGGTCTATTTGCTCAGAGATTTAGGACTGGTTCTTGACTGTTGATTATTGGAGTGGCTCATTTTGTCACTGGAGAGTTCACCAAGTTTTCACCACAGATTAATCAACAGCGAAACTGGAGCTCATTTCACAAGTTTTACCAGCAGTGCTGAAGAATGCACCCATAAAGAATATGCTGATGTAATGACCCATTGTTTTTACTGCCATAAATTTCTCCATCCCTACATCCTAAAGTTGCATAGCCGAGATTCACTGCCACAACCAAAGCCAAGAAAGGATGTAGCTACGCTAGTCTGTGCTTAAATATCAGTTCTGAACCCAGCAGATGGGTTCACTGCACTGGCTACATCAAACTGTGGGGAAAAGATGGGCGCTATCTGAGCTTCCACGGCTGATTGAGTGTTTCTTCGGACTCTGCCAGAAAACCGGCACCCCATTATTCTACCAAACCCTGACTCTCAGCACACTCTTAGCTCCCCCACAGATGGCCCACCAAGTGAAAGAGGCCCCTAGAAACCTCAGGTCATTAGTCAAAATAGCAGTTGTTAATGGAAAAGCTCATTCTGAATCAATAGATTTAGGTTACTCCTGTGTTTTCGGGGAAGCAAGTCGGCCACAAATTGAGCTCACTTACGCAGAACTGGACGTAAAGCAGAATGGCCGAGATGCGGAATTCGTTTGCGGTTGAAAGACAGCTCTGCGTAGACTGAGACTTCAGCATTTCTGCTTCAAAGAAGAACCTTTCTGAACCAGCTATTGAGCAGTTAATCAAAGTGCCCCCGCTGCTTGATTATGCGTGTGTTTTCTGAGTAATTCAAGCTTTCACCAATCCCATTGTTCACATGCCAGTCGAACAGTTCGACTTCAGCAGGCATCAAAAGGAGGTTAATAAATAGTCAGTGAAGCCCTAGTAAACAGTAATGAGCCTCCGCTTCCGCCTCAGCTTCAGCCAGCGTAACACAGCCCCACTCAAAACAAACTCTCCTTCCTTTTCATCCTGTTCCAGAAAGGTTTTGGCAACATAGACGGTGAGCACTGGTTGGGGCTGGAGAACATTTACAATCTGGGCAAGCAGCAAGACTACAAGCTTCTGGTGGAGATGCAGGACTGGATGGAGAAGAAGGTCTACGCGGCCTACAGCAGCTTCCATCTGGAGCCCGAGAGCGAATCGTACCGTCTGCGCTTGGGCACCTACCAGGGCAATGCTGGGGACTCCTTAACCAGCCACAACGGCAAGCAGTTCACCACCCTGGACCGGGACAAGGACACCTTTTCAGGTTAGCATCTACCTACACTACACAGGAATCAACATAACTACTGGTTGTGGAGATCTGACACTCTGTAGGGTTAAGATCCAACACACTTGGCTTCAAGATTCAGAAGCTGTTTAAGGTTTCCAGGTGTGAGGGCCCCGAGTGTTCCACTGTCACTATGATCTGAGGATCACTCGGGTTGAATTGTGAGCCATCGGCAGCCGCAGCCTTGTTCTCAACAGGGTGGGTAGATGGAACTCTTCCCACATCGATTCGGTGCGGTGCTGGCCGTCACTGGTGTCTGCTAGCCGATGCTATGGAGCCGGGTATACAGCGCCTCCCTCCAGGCGCGTTGGTTGCCTGGTGAGGTTGCATCTGCGGCAGTTCAAGAAAGAGGCGTGTGTGGCTGCATACGTGGCGAAGGGGGCGTGTGCTGGTCTTCAACCTCACCTTGTGTAATGGGGGGAAATACAATTTAAAAAATTAATAAATTAAAAATTTAGAAAAATGTTAGATTAGAATTGGTGCTAAACTGGTAATGCAAGATATAAGTTTTGCATCATGTGTTGCTTTGGTGATGGAGTACTGCATGTTGTAGAGTTGGCCTTGATGTTTACATTATCTGAAGGATTCATGATAAATGAACCATTAGTCATGATTCAAACTCTACTGGGATGAAATATTGAGGACCTGCCTCCAATGGAATCAGTCAGTTCTTGAAGGTGATGTTGGTGTTAAAAGCAGGAGAAATGGGCAAGCCTAAGAATCTGTGATGTTCTAGACATCTGGGTCAGAACATCTCCAAAACATCATGCGGGTCTTGTGGGGTGCACCCAGAATGCAGTGGTCAGTACTTACCAAACGTCCTCCAAGGAAGCACAACCGGTGAACCAGCAGAAGGGTCATGGGTGCCCAAGGCTCATTGGTGAGATCCATGGAGGCCCATCTCCCAACCCAAAACTTGCTAATGTCTTGGTGCCAGATACCACAGGACACCTTCAGAGGTCTTATGGAGTCCATGCCTCGATGGGTCAAAGCTGGAGGGGGACATTAATGTAATTTGTAATGGTTCTGAATGATGAAATTACCCCAGGACTCTTACATCTACAGTTTTACCAGTGAAGATGCTGCAAAGGGTTCTTCGGATGATTCCACAGAAGAACCACTTGGGTTCTTTATGGAACCAAAGGTCGTTCTATTAAGGAACCACTCAAAGAACCTTTGTCAAGTGTCATCCTGTCCAAATAAGGCTACAGACACTCTCAGTTGTCTTTTGCTTGATGTATATCTCTCTCTCTCTCTCTACACCCATGTCTCCTCTAACCTCTCTCAGGTAACTGTGCTCACTTCCATAAAGGCGGCTGGTGGTACAACGCGTGCGGACAGACCAATCTCAACGGCGTTTGGTATTCCGGAGGAGTTTATCGCAGCAAGTTCCAGGACGGGATCTTCTGGGCTGACTATGGTGGAGGCTTCTACTCCATGAAGGGTGTGCGCATGATGATCAGGCCCATTGACTGAATTCAGACCACAGCTGAGGACTGAACGCAGCTACACTCCTCCATGCATGTACAGTGGCTAGGTTGTCACGTTGGAACGTCCAGCTCTCAGTTCTATGTTTTAAATGTACCTAATAGCTCAAATGGCAGACCTTGAGAGCAGGAGACGTTTTGGTTGTTTAGAAGATGGAGCTGCTGGTGTAGCTTTGGTTGCCTGCTGCCTGATGGTTTCGACAGTCACATTTCTTTGCCTCTTTATGCTCCTCTTCAGGCCTGTGCACAGACATTATTGGGAGGCAGGAGCTCAAGAGAAACAAGACTAACTGGGCAAGCCTGGTTTTGCTGGGCCGCCATCGTCTGCATGGTATTGGTGTCACAGAAAGTCTATGGTAGAGGCTGCACCTCAACTCAACTCCAAAGCAGCTCAAGCTGAGTTACAGGCAACCAAGCAGTGTGCAAAAGTGCTCATGAAGGTTGATCTTCTGATTGAAACTCTTTGTTCTCCTTTTACTTCTCAAAAATCAAACCACCCAATGTCCTTAGGTGCCCTTTGTGAGGAGCCAGGACTAACAGCCTGTCTCAAATCACTCCCTGCTCCCTATATAGTGCACTGTATAGTCTTAAAAATATGCCATCTGCACCTAAATGTCATATATATATATATAGCTCAGACAAAAATGAAGAGACCACCCTACATGGTCAGTTTCTCTAATTTTGCTATTTATAGGCAGTGAGTTTTTAAGGAAATTAACATTAGCATTGTATTTCATAAACCATGGACAACATTTCCCCTAAATTCCAAATAAAATATTTACTATTTAGAGAATTTATTTATTTGTAGAAATGACAACTGCTTAAAAACAGCTGCTCAAATAATGTAAATAAATTATCATAATAATTATAATGTAAAGAAGTACTAATATCTGAACTTTGAGAGCATTCAGAAATTACTATGCTCACATGTCCCACATTGCTGTTGGGACTTTAGGCCATTCATAGTCTGCAGATTCAGACAACTCAGCTCTGTTTAATGAAATGCCTGGAATAAAACCACTGCCGTACACGTAGAGATGCAGATTTAAGAAAATAAATTAAGTGGTTTCTTAATTTTTCCTGAGCTATATATATATATATATATATATATATATATATATATATATATATATATATATATATATATATATATATATACCTTCAGGTCCCAAAGACATGTGGTTAATATTATTCATTCAAAAAATCCCTCAAATGTGACTCATTTTATGTAATACATGAATTTATTTTAATATCTTTAGCATGTGACACTAAATCTAATTCATTTGAAATGAATTAATGAATTAACATTAAAAACATGTAAAACTTTATTTGCTGACAGTTATCAGCATCATGGCATGTCCCCATTGATTAACACCTTATTTGAGTAAATTATTAAAATATTAAACTTTTTTTGTTTATTTACATTATTATTAAACTCTTCTTGTCACAAACATGCTTTTTAAATTATGTATATATTTCTAAATATTGCATTATATATTTTCCTTTTTATATCAGTCCCATTCCACCCCGTAACACCCTGTAAAAATGGTGGTTGGTTCTTTTGCTTGGTTTAAGCATTTCTGCTTTCAGATCAAGCTCTGAGTTTCAATCCTGTTTATACTTAAAAATTCAATTTTTTCAAATTTTCTCATGTGATGTAAAAACACCAATTGGTTCAATACCGTTTGCTAGCATTGAATGGCATTAGCTATTTTAGCAAACGTCACGTTCAACCCTGTGCCGTTTTTAATTGTGATGGTTGTCACTTTTTTGTCTTCACAAAGGGCACCGGTTCCTGAGAATCGCTCATTTACTCAACCCAGAATGCACTACTTGGATGCAGTAGCTGCTATATTTTATGACCTCCACCATACAACACACATGGAGAAGGGAGGACATTGAAGACATTTAAGACATTCTACCTGTACTTCAGCTTTAGTTGCTTTGAGGAAAATGTTGCAAAATTCCAGTCAAAAGCGGCAAAAACCACTCCAGCTGCTAGCATATAGGCTAATGCTAACAGTAGCATTACTGTCTCAGGTGCCAGTGCATTTCACATTTTCAATTCAATATAACACACAATCTGGAGGACACAATCAGACAGTCCAATCCTGTTTCAGAGGAAAGTAAACATCAGTTTTCCCCTCAGTACTAACAGTATATTTGCCTGAGCCTGGAGTTAAACCCCTTCACCTTCTTCAGTGTTGACCACTACACTATCTAATCTCCTACCTCTATGGTCAGGAGATCTTCGGCTTGATCCCTGGTGATGCCACAGCCATTTGTGGCTGGGAGTCCGAGAAAGTACTACTGGCCCTCCCTCTCCCCCCATCACTTAGCGTGATGTAGCTTAGCTGATGTAATGCTAGAATGGTTAGTGTTACAGTTAGTGTTCTTCAGTCCAATGGTGTTGGGTTTGAAAGGATGGCTGGCCTCATGTGACTAGTCTGCACCCTCTTTCCAGCACTGGTTGCACTGTATGATATGGGGTGCCATAGATAGCGACTAAAATTAGGCAAGATTTGCTCAGTGAAAAAGCATAGACTTGCTTAAAAAACCTTCTAGCCATTGAACACCCACTTGTGGCAGTTGGGGGTTAGGTCTCTTGCTCAAGGGCACCTCTGTCATGAACATTGAGAAAGGAGCTAAGCATTGTCCCTATACTAGCCTATACGGCCTTCCAGTCCCAAGTCCACTTCTCTTACGCCTAGGCCATGGCTACCTCTGGATCACACATATAGAGCAATGCAACTGAATTGGGTAGCCTCTAAGACAGTTGGTTGAGTAATGTATACTGTTACAGGTAACAGTTATCAGTTTAAGATCTTCAACACTTAGTTTGGTTGTAGGATTTAGAGACACTGCAGCTGGGAACACCAGAGCAATGACAATAATTAAGATGTTATTATTATTAGAGGAAGAAGATTCTCACATGTGTAGGTAGATTAGGGGAAATATGCGATTGTGGGAAGCCTAGGTGAACACCTTCAGTGGAAACTCTATTTATGGTCGGATATCTAAAGCAATATATGCAATTTACTATCTACTGAAATGTCCACCTCAGGGATGTAGGTACAGAAGAGCTTCCAAGATTTCAGCCTGTTTTAAAAGCTGATGAAATGTATGGTTCTGCAAAGTTCTCGTATCCTTGTGCCTTTGTCCACCCAAAATAAAAGACAGTGCTAAAGTTCTTCCTAGAACGTCATCGGTTTTTGGCTGAAGGCTTTCACCATGACATGACCTAGCTAAAATGAAGTAGGCAGTTGCCAGCAAGCGCCTCTTTTTCCAAACTGGCGCCAATGCAATTGCCTTCATTGTACTGGAGTGAAATGGGGAAAAAAAGCCATCTACCCACCCTGGAGAGAGCAAGGCCAATGGTGGTCTCTCAAGGCCTCAGCTGCTTATGGCTAGCAGTATGACCAGGATTTGAACTAGCGATCCTCTGGTCATACATAACTCAGTATTCAGCTGGACCACTCAGGGCCCCTCAAATGATTATGTTAATAAATATATTTACATAAACTTCCATTACATGTAAACCTCCATGCCTCTTTTCTTTAGCTTCTCCTGTGAATGTACTAGTCAGGAGATATAAGTAACTGGTCCACCCCAGCCCCAAACCAGCATACACCAGTTTAGACCCAGGAAGACCATGGAATTCATGCTGCCCCCCCAAACCTTTTCAATACTGGTTTTAATAAGTCCTTGTTCCCATGGCCTCATCATGTCTTCTTGTGGGGAGGTTCCTGGAGGGGTTGATGGGGGTTGATGGGGTTTGATGTGGGGTGGGCGGGGCTTACGGGCATGCCCTTAATCAAATTGTTGTTTTTTTATTTGACTAAAACTTGAATATATTTTCTAATAATTTAATAAATTTGGTTAATTTGATTATACGTAGTCCTGAAATCAGTGTCCTGTGAGTGCATTCCTCTGCTTGGCTGTCGAACAGAGAGCCAATATATGAGCATGCCACACCCCATCTGCTTTGCTTGACGGCTAATACAGCCTTACAACACTACAAGCTAGCTAGTTAGCAAGCTAAAGGCTACACAGCTACCGACAACCACCAATAAAGGCAATACATGATGGTTTTAAGCCAAATCAGCCAGAATAAACAATTATTTACTGAATGTGTGACCCTAATATTACAGACTTCTCAAAAAAGTGTAGCTGATTAGCACTCAACAGAGCTGAGGGTGCATTCTGGCCTGCTTGTTTTTCCTCCTCCCCTGTGCTATTATTGGCCAGCAGGTGTGATCCACGTCCAAGCGGTGAGTTGAAGTTGGCAACGGCCTGCTTAAAAAAATGCATTGAAACAAGGCTTATATCTCCGGGACATACTGGTTTTTAGCCCCCCTCCCCCCAAAAAAAAACCCAAATTCTCGCTACACTGCTGGTCCATCTACTTTTACTGTACTGATGGGGGCTATTAAACTATAATGTGTTTGCTCTCTGCTTGTTTGTCAGATGCTGAGACCAGAAATGAACATTTGCATCTGGTTGTAGAACTGAGTGAATGGAAAGACAGCTGCACATTCTGGCAAAATGTGGCACCGAAAGCCGAAGGGACGTCATAAAACCGACTCCACCGTTCCCTAAACAGCAGGAAAAGTGCAAAGTTGAGCGTCGGAGGCAGCAGGTAACGACATAAGTAATACGTTTGACACTCGGACAAGCTCTGGATTGGAGCGTAGCTTCAGTTCGCAGACGATTTCCCTCACAAAACTCCTTCTGCTGCTCACTGTCAACTTTCTAGCAGCAGTAGCAGCAGAGCGACGGCCCGGCACTTCAGAGAAACACACAGGAGCCGTTACTCAACTTGTGCCTGTCACTTTGGACATGGAAACAGAAGACGTTTCACAGATCCTGTCTGGACCACGTCTGCGCTCGAATATGCAGAAGGAAAGGCGTCCTCTGTTCAGCCTTAACCATGCAGACCCCTGCTTTATTGCCGGGGTGTGTAATTATTTACTCACTATTTTGAAATGGTGCCTCGCACCCTTTACACCTCCACCAGGGCTGGCCTGCCTGCCCTCTGAGCCTGCCTGCCTCTCGCTCTGATGAAGTTCGACCACTGTGAGCAAAAACAACACCTTTTAATGCAATTAGTGCAAATCAAGCTGCAGGAGATTACTGGATGTTTCCATCCACTGAACCGAGATGGATCTCCTCTGTCTGAGCCCCTGAAAAACACTGGCAGACAGACATGGAAGATTTACGGCCTGTTTTCGGTGGTTTCTAGTGATTTGAAGGAGAAACTGCCAACTAAGCAAAGAGGAGGGAGGGAGAGAGAGAGGGTAGGAGACTGAGAGACCAGAAGCGTTAGAGCGAGAGACAATAAGAGCAAGAGAGAGAGAGAGAGAGAGAGAGAGAGGGTAGGAGACTGAGAGACCAGGAGCGTTAGAGAGAGAGACAATAAGAGCAAGAGAGAGAGAGAGAGAGAGAGAGAGAGAGAGGGTAGGAGACTGAGAGACCAGGAGCGTTAGAGCGAGAGACAATAAGAGCAAGAGAGAGAGAGAGAGAGAGAGAGAGAGGGTAGGAGACTGAGAGACCAGGAGCGTTAGAGAGAGAGACAATAAGAGCGAGAGAGAGAGAGAGAGAGAGAGAGAGAGGGTAGGAGACTGAGAGACCAGGAGCATTAGAGAGAGAGACAATAAGAGCGAGAGAGAGAGAGAGAGAGAGGGTAGGAGACTGAGAGACCAGGAGCGTTAGAGAGAGAGACAATAAGAGCGAGAGAGAGAGAGAGAGAGAGAGAGAGAGAGAGAGAGAGAGAGGGTAGGAGACTGAGAGACCAGGAGCATTAGAGAGAGAGACAATAAGAGCGAGAGAGAGAGAGAGAGAGAGAGAGAGAGAGAGAGAGAGAGAGGGTAGGAGACTGAGAGACCAGGAGCGTTAGAGAGAGAGACAATAAGAGCGAGAGAGAGAGAGAGAGAGAGAGAGAGAGAGAGAGAGAGAGAGAGAGGGTAGGAGACTGAGAGACCAGGAGCGTTAGAGAGAGAGACAATAAGAGAGAGAGAGAGAGAGAGAGAGAGAGAGAGAGAGAGGGTAGGAGAGAGAGCTGGAGAGAATGACAGAATTAGAGAGAGAGAAAAGTGAGAAAAAGTGAGAGAAAGACAGAGAGAGTGAGAGAGAAAGAGAGAGTGAGAAAGAGAGAGAGAGAGAGAGAGAGAGAGAGAAGAAGAAGAAGAAATGAAATGAATGAAATTAAGTGGAAAGGGAGGTGGGGTTGGTGGAGTTGATGTGGGAGGAGGAGTTAGTGGGGGAGGTCGAGTTGGTGGGAGATGGGGAGATACGGGAGAAGAGGTTGATGGGGTTGGTGTAAAAGACAGTGAAGGTGGAGTTAATATGGGAGGTGGAGTTGGTAGGTTGGTGAGAGATAGGGAGACATGGGAGGAGGGGTTGATGGGGTTGGTGGGGAAGGAAGGGGAGGTGGAGTTGGTGGGGTTAATATGGGAGTTGGAGTTGGCGGGGGTGCAGGGGCTGCTGGGGCAAATGGGGAAGAGGGGGAGTTGAAATTGATGGAATTGGTAGGAGATGGGGAGACAGGGGAGGAGGGTTTGTTGTGGAAACGGGGAGGAGGGGGATTTGAATTTGGTGGAGTTGGTAGGAGGTGCAGGAAACAGGAGGAGGTGTTGATGGGGTTGGTGGGAGATGGGGGTTGGAGTGGTTGATGGGTAGGTGGGGTTGGTGGAGTTGATGTGGAGGTGCGGTTGGTGGGGAGATGGTGAGGAGAGCGAGGTGGAGTTGGTGGGGTTGGTGTGAAAGACAGTGAAGCTGGAGTTGGTGGGAGGTGCAGGCGATGAGAGGAGGTGTTGGAGGGAAATGGGGGGGTTGGTGGGGTTGATGGGAGTGTTGGTGGGGTTGATAGAAGTTGGTGGGGTTGGTGAGAGGTGCAGGTGACGAGAGGAGGTGTTGGAAGGAAATAAGGGGGTTGGTGGGGTTGATGGGATTGTTGGTGGGGTTGATAGAAGTTGGTGGGGTTGGTGAGAGGTGCAGGTGACGAGAGGAGGTGTTGGAAGGAAATAAGGGGGTTGGTGGGGTTGATGGGATTGTTGGTGGGGTTGATAGAAGTTGGTGGGGTTGGTGAGAGGTGCAGGCGATGAGAGGAGGTGTTGGAGGGAAATGGGGGGTTGGTGGGGTTGGAGGGAAATGGGGGGTTGGTGGGGTTGATGGGAGTGTTGGTGGGGTTGATAGAAGTTGGTGGGGTTGGTGGGAGGTGCAGGCGATAAGAGGAGGTGTTGGAGGGAAATGGAGGAGACAGGGAGGAGAGGTTGATGGGGTTTGTTGTGGGAGGTGGAGATAGTAGGATGTGGAGCTGGTGGGGGGCACTAGGTTCGGTGGGGTTGATGGGAAAGATGGAGTTTTTGTGGGGTTGTTGGAGTTGGGTGGAGGTGGGGGTTCACTGAGAAAGGAACTGGAATGGATCTGCTCCAGATTTCGGTCCGCTTCCCTCCCTCCCTCCTTCAGCCGAGCCTCTACATCCACATCCATTTACATTCTTTCCGAGTGAAAGTGCTGCGAGCGCTGGATTTGGTTGGAGCGGTCCCGTCTCGCTGTGGTCAGCCACCTCAAGCCAGGCTTTCTGAAGCGATGAGCCCGAATCATGGACCACAGGGACGCCAGGGAGCCCCGCTGAAGCTCTGAGGGGAGGAAGATGGAGGAGATTTGGAGCGTTCCCTGGTGGCAAAACACTATCCATGTCCAGCCTCAGCGACGCTGCTGGTGGGATCCTGTTCCCTGAAACTCTGATAAAGAAAATAAAGTTGTGCTGGAGCAGCGTGGCGGATCGCTAAGTCAATACGCTCAGGTTATTCATACACGCCCTGAGACCCCGACGCGTATCCATCCACCATTCATCTCCACAGGACTAACCAGCGTCTGCACTCTTAGAAATAAAGGTGCTACTAAAGGTTCTTTGAGCTATTCCATTGAAGAACCAAGCTTTGCTCCATAAAGAACCATGTTTATAATAGAGATACAGTGTGTGTGTGTGTGTGTGTTCTTGAAACCTTCTTCACACTCACGCATCTCTTTTACAATCATGGTTCTTTACGGAACCCAAATTGGTTCCCCTACAGCCCTGCTCAGAGAACCCTCTCTATAGCACCTTTTATAAGTGCAAGCAAGTCTTACATACATTCAATTTCTCATTTTTATATTGCTGTAAACATACTACACCTTTATTTAATGTGCACTAAAAGGACAAAAGTATTTGGACACCTGCTCCGACTCTTCATACGATTCCTTCATTTCCTCATTAGCAGAAAGTGACCCAAGATCTTTATCCTCCTCTATTATCAAAGAGTTGATCCTGCTTCTGTTGGAGTAACTGTCTCTACTGTCCAGAGAAGAAGGCTTGTTACTAGATTTTGAAGGAGAATTGCTGTGACGATTTGATTGTAGTCAGCAACAAGAGCGTTAATGAGGTCAAGATGTTGGATGATCACACATTCTCTGTTCCATATTTCATCCCGAAAGTACTGGAGGGAGCACCACCACCATCATTGTGTGTGTGTGTGTGTATCTGCATGAAGTGAAGGTTCTTGAAACCTTCTTCACACTCACGCATCTCTTTTACAATCATGGTTCTTTACGGAACCCAAATGGATTCCCCTAAAGCCCTGCTCAGAGAACCCTCTCTATAGCACCTTTTATAAGTGCAAGCAAGTCTTACATACGTTCAATTTCTCATTTTTATATTGCTGTCAACATACTACACTTTTATTTGATGTGCACTAAAAGGACAAAAGTATTTGGACACCTGCTCCGACTCTTCATATGATTCCTTCAAGCGACCCAAGATCTTTATATCCTCCCTCGGATCTGTAAAAATCAGCTTCCCACGCTGCCACTCTCTCAACTCCTCAAGCTGGTTGTAATCCAGAACCAGATGGAACCCTATTAAACCGTTAGCGGTTTATGGAACTGTTTATTACCACGTTATTGAGATGTAGAACGGGTTCTTCAGCAGTTTTAAGGAAAAGCTTTTACACGAAAAGTTTCACAATTAATAGACAACGTTTAATGGAGTCGCTGCCTGACAGAGGATACAAACAGAGTCGAATGCGTCACAGATGTTCGTGAATGACACAGAACAGGATGGGCCTTCAGAGCGAGGGGCATAAATGGGTCAACATGTTTTTTTAATACACTGAGAACTCTTCCCCCCGCTGAGCACGACTGTTCTGGTTGTTCTTGCTGTCGCTGCAGCTTCAAAACACTTGACTTGGTTGGAAAGTTTGATGTGTTTTCACAAAACCGGCCAACAAGACAAACCGCCGGGAACGCTCCTGCTGTAGCTTAAGTTTATTTTAGCATTAGCATTAGCATTAGCATTTCCTCATATTTAAATTCAGAAGCTTCAATCAGAAGTTCAGGTTACCTGTTGTTTTTAACTCTGAGTGTTGAATGAATTTTCCAAGTAGTCCTAAATGAAATAAACCATATGGACAAAAGTATTGGGACACTTCCTATATATATATCTTCCTATATTACACACTTCCTATATTATAAATCGAAGGTATTAAAAAGAGCTGATCCAGTTTTTGTTGGAGTATCTGTCTCCACTGTCCAGAGAAGAAGATAGCTTTCTACTAGATTTTGGAGGAGGATTGCTGTGAGGATTAGATGGCAGTCATCAACAAAAGCATTAGTGAGGCCAGGATGTTGGATGATCACCCATTCCCCGTTCCTTATTTCACCCCTAAAAGTATTGGATGGAGCACCACCATCATCATTCAGGAGAACACAGCTGGTTTCACTGCTCCACAGCTCATTGCAAGGGGGCTTTCTACCCCTCTAGCCCATGCCTGGCATTAGACATGGTGCATATATCTCCAAATGTACACGAGATGTTCAAAAGTATCGGGACACCCGCTCATTCATAAGGGTATTATCAAAGAGTTGATCCTGCTTCTGTTGGAGTATCTGTCTCTACTGTTCAGGGAAGAAGATAGCTTTCTACTAGATTTTGGAGGAGGATTGCTGTGAGGATTTGATTGTAGTCAGCAACAAGAGCGTTTATGAGGTCAGGATGTTGGATGATCACCCATTCCCTGTTCCATATTTCATCCCAAAAGTACTGGATGGAGCACCATCACCATCATTTAATAGAACACCGTTCTTTCACTGCTCCACAGCTCAATGCTGGGGGGCTTTCTACCCCATTAGGCAGCATGGTGCCAATAGATTCATGTTGATCTGCTTCAGGGAGTCCTATTCTATTGGCAGTACTTCTCTACAGGGACTAGAGAAGCTAGGTTTTCCTGTAATGGCTGCACATGACCTTGGCAAAACTGAGGGGCTACGTTACACACATTAAGGTAGGCAGTCCTAATTTCATCGGTTGAGTCTGAGTCTCAGACTCGAGTCCCGGATCTCTGTCAGGATCACTGCTCTGCTCTAAAGATCTGGGCCACATCTCCAACAGATGTTTCGTTGTTTGTGTTGGACGGAACAGCAGTTGGTCTTGAAGGTGTGGGTGAGTGGAGAATGTGCAGAAAGAGGAAGATTAGTGCGGTAATCAGACCTGCCTTCACTTCATCGATTCCAGATTTTTGGCTGGCCTTTAACTACTGCACCAACTGCCTTCTTTCACAGCAGGTGGTTTAACTACAGAAGCCGTTTCCAACCTAAAAACACAGTAATTGGTCGTTTCCGGCCTCCTACGCAAACTGTTACTGTTAAAGAAATATTATGAAGCATTTTTCTCCCTTTAGTTTGCTTGTTGAATTTTCCCCCAATTTGGTGCTGCCAATGAACCCAGCAGTTTGTGGCGCCCCCTAGCACTAGTAATGCTCCCAACACTAGGAGGGTAGGGACTTAGCACATGTCCTCTGATACATGTAAAGCCAGCCACCACCTCGTTTCTACCTACCGCCGATGCTCAGAGGAAAGCGTTGGGTCCCCAGCTCCACCACACCAGCTTTTACAGACGCCTTTAAGAGTGAAAAAGGGAGAGAGCGCCATCTACCTTCCTGGAGAGAACATGGCCAATTGACTCTGGCCACTGATTCAAACGCAGCATGCTTGGGACCCATGCAAAGGTTCTTCACGCTCACATTTCTATGACAAACATGGTTCTTTAGGGAACCAAAAGAAGTGGTTCTTCTATGGCATCACTCAAAGAACCATTTGAAGCACCTTTATTTTTTAAAGGTGCATAATAGCAGCGCATTAGTCCGCTGAGCCACTTGGAGCCCTGTGTATGTAGCAATTTCCCATAAAATAGCAGCCAAAGGATCATGCTAATGCTCCACTGACTGGAACAGGGAGAATGGCACCCGGTCATTCCCAATCTGGGCCGAAATGCTGATCCTGGACTATGCAACTTGGGTAGAGCTGCATGACGAGACCTTCCTCCAGAACGCTGCTGTGTACAGCTGCGTAACCCCTTAGAGTCATATTAGTGTAAAATCCTGTAGTATTACACTACCGCCTCAGCCCACATGCTTCTATGCCTTCAGATGCTGCTTCTGGATCTCTCAGCTTGTCCAGAAATACATATGTACAGCTGTCCAAGAGGGGGGCAGTTTCGACAGTTTCACTGCCCCCCTCTTGGACAGCTGTACACATGCATTTCTGGACAAGCTGAGAGCTTGTTTGTATTTACAGCAGTGGAGTAAAAGTGGCGACACTCTGCACCTGTAGGGGGAGCCCAGGAGCGAAAATACCAATTCTCACATAATGCTACTTTGAGAGGGTTGTTTTTCGGCCCAGTGTGGAGTGGTTAACAAGCACCTTGATGGTTGAAAATGATTGTTTTTATGAACCTGGCACATTAATATTGCACTGAACTGAGCTGTGCATGTGTTACAACAGCTTCGAATGTGGCTCAGCCAATCAGATTTTAGAACAGAATAAATACCTTATATTTATTGGAGATGTAGACCAAATGTTCAAGTGTGAGTGTGTGTAAGTGTGTGTGTGTGCACATTTGAGATTCTCCCTTGCCAGTTTTTCCTTGGCTGTTTTGGCCTGTTTAAGTTAATTTATGAGTTGAACCAGTTGGAAGAGTCTTTGATGCAGCTGGACGCTGCTGCCGGTCCAGCGAGAAAAAAGCCTGGAGTATTGAAATGCAGGGCAGCACATATTCCACTGCTGCCTCTCGGAGGTTTTGTGGCACAGTTTGTTTACTGAAGTTCTTTCTCAGCTGAGAGGAATGTATATTAATGCAGCTTTATGACTCATTTCATAGCTCTGTGTGCTTGACCATCCTCTCCATAATGAACTAATGAGTCCAAGTGTTCAGTCCTACTCAAATAAAATGATCCAGTCTCACATTTTATTGCTGATCAAGCAGTAAAAAACACCACTCAAGACTTTCCATGCTGAGACAGGTGCATTGTTGACTGCCTGGAAGAAACTCTTCAATCTAGTGGCCAACAACAGCTGCAAGGGAGGTGGGAAGGTGTCTTGAGTTTGGGGTAGAAGCACATCTGACACACTCTGACAAGAACCATACTGGGATCTAGACGACTGGGTCAGAACATCTCCAAAAAAAGCATCAGTGGTGTTCCTGGTATGCAGTGGTCAGCACCTACTAAGTGAAGACCTAGTACCGACCAAGAAAGGACAACAGGGTCAGGGTCAGGGGCGCCCAAGACTCATTGACGCAATCCATGGAGGCCCCACCTCACAACTTGCAGGACTTACAGGTCTAGGTGCCAGATACCACAGGAGATCTTCAGAGGTCTTGTGGAGTCCAAGCCTTGAATGGGCAGATCTGTTGTGGCAGCACAAGGGGAGGCCTACTTATTATTAGGCAGGTGGTGTTAATGTTATGGTAGGTTTGTGTACATTAGCGTGCAAAAGTTTGTGTACCCCCGGGCAAAATATTTGTTGCTGTGAATAGCTAAGTGACTCAAATAGGACCTGATTTCCAAAAAGCCAAGGTATTCCTCTCATATTTTAAGCATCATTACTTTTGTATTTCTATCCTATACAGTTTGAGCCTTAGTCTTTCAGTTCCTGTCGAAGGGATTTTCATCCTTCCCCCCCACAAAAGGCTTTGGGTCGTCAGATGTTTGATGATGTTTAGGTGGGAGGACTGAGAGGGCCATGGCAAAACCTTCCGCTTGCGCCTCTTGAGGAAGTCCATTGTGGATTTGAAGGCGGGTTTAGGGTCATTATCCTGTTATCCTGTTCTGTGATGTTCAGCCTGCTAGCTTAGATAGCCGGCTACGAGTCCAAATCCAGCAGAACCAGCCTCTCATTTTGGCCTCTGTTCCTCCCAAACCCAGTCACTACATGTCTGTAATTTCTGTAATTCATCATGCTAGATGAATTTGTTTAACATAAAAAATAATAATAATTATATCAATGAGAAAGCGAGAGAGAGAGAGAGAGATAGTATTTACAGTTAAACAATCCTGAAATCTGTGCTGTGTGAGACTGGCAGATGTGGCATATTGGATATGAGGGCCTGTGACCTGATATATCATTCAGCTGTTCGGAAGTGCATAGCTTCTAATCTAATGGTTCCCAACCCTGGTCCTTCACATTTCAATGTTCACCCTGCTCCCGACACACCTGATCCAGCTACTCAGCTAATTACCAAGCCCCTCTTCAGGAGAAAGTAATGTGTTAGAGCAGGAAACCACTGAAATGTGCAGAGCAGGAGGTCCTCCAGGACCAGGGTTGGGAACCACTGTTCAACATCACGTCCTAGAAGCTCCACACAGCCGGTGGCGTATTCTAGGATAATATTCTTTACTGAGAATTATTTTTATTCTAGGACTAGTCATTCTGAATCCAGGAAAGTGAGGGAGAGCATCCAGACCTATAAATGCAAGAAACCCCAAAATTAGCATAACTACATTTAACCCCGTTAGCACGTCCCTGAAAAAGCAACCGTCACACTGACCGACCCTGTGCAGTCTCTGCCTTCCCAGAAACCCCTCTTTCGCCCCTTCTCCGCCACGGAAAAAACACCTTTCACCACTTGGCAGAGTTTCGGCGACCATCCCGATGAAGTGACCAGGCTCAAACACTGCCTGGTACTAATATCCCTCGGAATCAGACCACTTGGGCAAACAGGCCTCTGCGGTGGGGTCCAGCAGCTTTGAGTGATGTCTCTTAGTAGGACCTAGAGGAGTGAAGGTGTCGTCTTTGGCCCACAGGGGTGACCTCGCTCGCCTCTCGTCTGACCAATGTGAAGGGGGCCATTTTGTGGCCTCTGAATGGGAGCGAATGGGCTCTTTTGACAGAGCCTCTGCTGAGTGGAAAAAGAGCTCAGACATGAGGCACTGCGATACGACCTGAACACACAGAGCTGAGACTGTGGGAAATGCTGCTGGGAAGTCTTGGCCAAACTCAACCAGGCCTGTCCCAGAGCCCCTAAATAATAACAGTGTTGAGACCCCCCTTAAAGAGTAACACCAGTGATGTTTTGCGACACATCTACCTTTTTCTTCACTCTCCTTCTGAGTCAAAGGGATGATGTTATTGTGAGTTGTGGATGTGATCAATAGTTCTGCAGGAAATCAAATCAACATGATTGATCAATAGGGCTTAAAGGCTGCATTTTACTCTCGACTGGCATGCTCCACAAGCTGCTTGTGCTATTTTTATTATTTATTTATTTATTTATTTATTTTGCCTCAAATCAATAATCAGGTCAATCTAAACCTGATGTTTTTATATTACATTAAATTGATATTAAAAAATATAGTAAAAGGAGCAAGAGCTTCTCATTCTGAAGAGAGAAAGTAGTGAGATCTTGTCGGTGAGCTAGTCTGAAGAACAGAGCTCGGTTCCTCCAGGTTCCTCCTGGACGCCCCCCAGTCCAGCCAGCACAGTGTGGAGGATGTGTTCACCTCCATCAGCAGCAGCAGCAGCAGCTCACCTGATTTACCATCATTAAGCCCTGATTTACCACCAAACCAGGTGTTGATCTGAGGAGAACTCTAAATAACACTAGACTCCATGAGGAGAACTTTGGAGATGTTCTAATGATGAAGGAGCGCCCGAGAAGATACAGGGCGCTAAAACTTTTGCAGATCGCAATTTGCATTTGTCTCATCCTGCACAGGCGCAGGTACTCTTATTCTTCCTTCATGCACATTCATGTCCAGATTAATATGCACCCATCATCCGGTCTGTTTCAGATGATCTCCCTGATCTGCCTTTGAGGCCACATAGCTTTATTTTTCTAAGGCCCAGAAAGCCATCGTAAGCTCAAATATGGCGGGACACTGAATATCAGAAACAGGAAATGGAACACGTTCCTTTTAAAGGCCATGAGGATTTATTTTCTTTGATTACAGAGCAGACAAGTCTGAGAGTGGGAACCAGTCCAGTCATAACTAATACAAGAGCTCCAGACTGACTGGCAGCTTTTAATAAGCAATAAAGAATTCCAGAGACTTCCGTGGATGGAGCGTTCATAGATCAAGAAGATCTAAGACGTCTAGTTGAACGGCAAGTCGTTGAATGTATCAACAGGACAATTTATTAGAAATAGAAGATAGAGATTATGTAGCGATTGTGCGAATAAGGTTGGTTGAAGGTCCAGCTAGATTTAGAGCACGGATCAGATCAGTTCAGCAGATTTTCTCGCAGATGTTTTCTCATGGTCCTCATGGTTTTCTTGAACAGCAAATGTTTATTTTATAAAAAATATGAATGTGAAACAGATATGAAGCCCAATACAAGCATTAAAAATGTTTGTTTTGACTGCAAGCTTATTTTATTTGTGTATGAGACAAGATATGAATTGTCAATGATTTATGATGAGTGTGCTTCTCTATTTCTTTCCCAAGTTTTCAGCACTGGCGCCACTTTGTGGTAAAAGTAGGTAATTACAGCAATACTCAAAACCTTGACCCAAAGTAGATGTCCAGCTTTTTTTCACCCCCACACATCACATGTCACTCAAAAATGTAAATTGTCAAAATGATAACTTTACAGAAGAAGGAAAAAAGTCAATGTAATAAGATTTTATTACAACTCCATTTTGGAGCATTTCTATTGGTCCATTCGTCATTTACATTTATGGCATTTAGCTGACGCTCTTACCCAGAGCGATAAGGTTACTCATATTACAGAGGTAGGTCAGTGTAGTGTTAGGAGTCTTGCCCAAGGACTCTTATTGGTGTAGCGCAGCACCCAGTCACCCAGACCAGGAATCGAACCCCAGTCTCCCACATGGTGTGGTAGCTCTCTGGCAGGTAGTGGTGTTATCTATTGCGCCACACCAACCATAGACATCATAGAAATCGTCATGAAATTGACAAATTGAAATGGACATGATATGAAGAACAACTGCCAGATTCGAACAAGGTCAAAAAGTCAAAAACAGCAAAAATAGAGTATTTACATGACAGTTATGACATGACAAACGATTGGGGGGAATATAGTGTGATGCTATGCCTGGAGTTTGAAGGAGAACTTAAGGTCTTGTTTGTAGAGAAAACCAGTGTTTGAATATTAAATGCTGGCCTGAAGAATTTCCTCAGCCAGCAGTTGGGAACATTCTCTAATCCTGACGGAACGCCTTCACACTCAGCACTTTACAAGGAGACGCTGCGTATCACCCACAAGCCTCTGGGACAAAACCCAAGACATGACAGATGAGGTGGTACCTCTCAGTCCTGTCAGTAAGTTCCAGAGCCCAGCTTTCTTCTATTCCCCTCACACTGACTCTCACTTCTGCTGAATAATTAGGCCTGGAGTATGTTCAGAGAAGAAGGAAAAGTTTTGGATCTCCTTAGAAATCAGATGATTCTTTGGTTTGTTGGAGGATGAAAATTGATTTTCCCAAACTTATAAACTGGTTGTGCCATAAGGAATTTGCAGCTGTGTGCTTTTAATGATTGGGACTTAAGCAATTGCTGTGGAGGCATTTTGGACTGCTCTTCTTTCCAGAATTGCTTTTCTACAGCAGCATTAGAGAGCTTTTAAGCATGTCCTGTCACAGCACCTTAATGGGGTTCAAGTCAGGTCTTTGACTAGGCCAATCCAAAACCTTCAACTGGTTTCTTCATACAGTCATTCAGAGGTGGACTAGCTCTTGTGCTCTTGTGCTCTGGATCATTGTCATGCTCCATAACCCAACTGAGCTTGAAGTTCACAGACTAATGTTTGGACATTCTCCTTCAGGATTCTGTGTAGGAGAACAGAATTTACGGTTTTCTTCTTTATATTATTATAGCAATTTGCCCCGGCTCTGAAGCTGTGAAGAATTTCTACACCATGTTCACAAGACAACCATATTCACCATTTACGACCTTTTTGTAACACAGATGGAAATTGGCTTCCGCCTTTAACCCGTGTATGCAGTGAACACACACATTAGACAGTGAGCACACATGCCCAGAGTGGTGGGCAGCCATTGCAGAGGGTAAAGGACCTTGCTCAAGGGCCCAACAGTGGCAGCCTGCTGTTCCCGTGTATCGAACCTACAACCCTGTCATCAATAGCCTGGAGTATGTTCAGAGAAGAAGGAAAAGTTTTGGATCTCCTCAGAACTCAGATGATCCTTTGGTTTGTTGGAGGATGAAAAATGGATTTTCCCAAACTTATAAACTGGTTGTGCCACTTTTAGATAAGGAAATTGCAGCTGTGTGCTTCTAATAATTGGGAATTAAGCAATTGCATTGATGTGGAGGCATTTTGGACTGCTCTTCTTTCCGGAATTGCTTTTCTACAGCAGCATTAGAGAGCTTTTAAGCATGTCCTGTCACAGCACCTTAATGGGGTTCAAGTCAGGTCTTTGACTAGGCCAATCCAAAACCTTCAATCGGAATTATAAACAGCCATAGAAACATTGATATTGAGAGATTGAGAGAGATGATAATATGAATGGGCTTAACTTAGAGAAATACTGACGAAGGAAGGTGCCTACCTGATAAATCTTAAAGTAGTGGAGGATTAGAGTGATTAGGTTGGGCCCTTGGTGTAACCCCAGTTTTTAGGTGCAGGATTTTGTCATTTTCCTGTATTATTTTACTTGACAGTGTATTATTATTTCAAATTGTTTGGTGGTCATCAAGGTGTTTTTACTGCCCTTTCCAGGTCGATATGCTGCATTTCAGTAACCTACTGGTGGTGGGACGAAGCTATTCTGGGTGTCCGAACGACAGAGTCCAACGCTCGCTGTCTTCAAACCCAGACTGAAGACCCTCCTCTTCTTCCGAGAGTACCTAGGCAGAGTGTAGAGTGTGTAGAGTAGTGTGGTCCCCAGATTGATCTCTGTATTTAGTAGAGTCTGAGCTTAGAGGGGTCTTTTGTATTTTAGCCGATAGCAAACTAGCACTTTTGTAAGTCTGCTAAATGCTGTAATGTAAATGTAAGTGACGTATGGATCCAATATGACTGGCAGGAATCAAGCCTGGTTGATAGAAAAGTCACTCTGCATATGGGCGGGTTTGTGCCAGACTGTGTTGCAGTGTTAAGACAGCAGATGGTGCTCTTACACAGAAGTGGCATCGCGGTATGTTTGGACATCACACATTCATTGAGCAACTAGCTGATGCACAGGTGCACAAGCACAGGTCTGTGAGTCTAGCTGTGGGTTGGACTAACATAGAAATTGGCTTCTGGACTTCTGGACAAAGTGGCTTCTGGACTTGGTGAAACACACTTCAAATGTGGACCATCTAGGAACAGACAATTGATTCCTACAGCCTACATCGTTCAAGGGTTCTTTAGCAAAGGCAGTGGTCATCTAGGGGTCAGTATACAGAACCCTGACAACTCAGAGAACCAACTGAATGCCTAAATGGTATTTGCCATGTAACGTGCAAATGCAGACACGCCTGCCTTGTCTAGTTCTAGTAATAAAGCATAGCCAATAGAAAAGGACTCTCTGGAGCAGATAAACGTGAACCTATTGGCACCATGCTAAAGCTCGGTGTGTGCTAGAGGCGTATAAGATGTGGAGATGTGGAGCTGTGGAAGAACTGTGTTCTCTGGAATGAAGGATGGGTTTCCATCTAATACTTTTGGGATGAGTTGGGGATGCAATCAAATACTCACAGCAACGCTCCTCCAAAATCTTGTAGAAAGCCTTCTAGGGAAGAAGTAGAGACAGTTAGTCCAACAAAAGCAGGAGAAAATCTATTTAATAGCCTTGATTTCCAAAGAAACAAGGAATGAATAAGCAGGTGTCCCAATACTTTTGTCCATTGAGTAGTGCTTGTTGTCAAAAGGAGGTTCTGTACTTTTCTGCAGCTCTGAAACTAGTGACTAACCACATCCTGAATTAGGAACATGCACATACAGCAGAATGTGACTTGTGGTTCTGCTGGCCATTACTACGCTGTTTTTTAGAGCTGTTCTCTTCTTCATATAGCCACTGTACGTAATTTCTTAAGTCAACCTGTTCTGTCCAGCAATCCCACTCATTTGAGTGACGTCACTGTCAGACCAGGTCATTTTAGAGAATAATGGGGGAGAGTGTGTTTGAACTAAAGACATTTCAAGGGGCAAAAGCCACTGAGTTTCCTATGTAATCTGGTAAAACATCTAAGATGCTTTGCTACATGCAGAAAACGCAGGAGCTATTTAAGACGTGGTGCTATATTTGCCTCCTCTTGATGTTACTTGTAGATTGGTCAGTGCCTTTGCTGTGGTGTTACTAGTAGAATAACCAGAGCCTGTGCATCAGGAACCCTCTGCATCTTCAGCAGGAATCTCAGGGTCACAAGCATTTCATGCCTTCACCTGCAACAGGGTTCCATGCAGGGGCTCACATCAGCCACAGCCACCTTGAGCTAGCCTCTGCTTAGTGGCTTCACTCCAACCCCAACTTCTGTAGAAAATACTGCACTGATGTCGGGGGAAAACCACAGCAGCCAACTTCAAGAGCCTCATCCATCAGATCCTGGTGCTTGGCTTTTCTCAGTTGGTATGAAAATTCTGGCCAGTCTTGGCAAGACACTGGACATTCTGCTTTTATATAGGAGGACCATTTCTGGTTGAAGTGGGGTTGGTGCTACTTCATCCAGAAAGAAAAGTTTTCATCTTGAGGTTAACAGGATGCTTGGTGTTATTTGGAAAGCAGGATCTTGGTGGCTGTTTTTTTTTTTTTAGTTGGGGAGTTGGGGATGATGAGGTGGGGTGGTGATCATCCTTGCTAATGGCGCTCTTGTCATTGAATGCAATCAAATCCTCACAGTAATGCTCCTCCACAATCTAGTAGAAAGCCTTCTAGGGAAGAAGTAGAGACAGTTAATCCAACAAAAGCAGGAGAACATATCTTTAATAGCCTTGATTTCCAAAGAAACAAGTAATAAATAAGCAGGTGTCCCAATACTTTTATCCATGGAGTAGTGCTTGTAGTAGTGCTTCCTCAACTGGGGTGTGAAAATTCTGGCCTGTCCTGGCAAGACCCGGCCAGTCTGGACATTCTGCTTTTAGATAGGAGGACCATTTCTGGTCGGAGTGGGGTTGGTGCTACTTCATCCGGAAAGACAAGTTTTCATCTTGAGGTTAACAGGCAACACCGAATCGGATGCTTGGTGTAATTTGGAAAGCAGGATCTTGGTGGCTGCTCTTTCCTTAGGTGCCTTCCCATTTCCATTACAAAGTTGACAACTCCTACTGGTGTCCCAATGTTTGTTGGCTGTGGACCTTTGCGGATTTACCAAGGACCTTATCAAGCCTCCACCAATAACAACCTTCTCCCAGTGCCTTGAAGAGTCTTGTCAAGATGCAATCAAGGGTGCTCAGAGGGTTGCTCTGTAAAATCGTTTTTATCCCAAGGACATCTGATCCTACCCATTTCAACATCACGCCACCTGGCATGTAGTATCATAGACTTTCAGTGTGGTGGAGGTTCTTACACAATTCAGTTATGATTCAGTTCTCATATTCAAATCAACGACATACAGGCTTGTTAAATCAGTGTTTCCCAACTGCAGTTCGCTAATGGTCCAGTCCTTCCAGAACGGAATCAGGTGAATTAGCAGGGATCTAGGCCCATTACAGTGATTTAGTTGGGAATCACTGGCTTAGGTTGTGTTAGTTTTCTTAACTAAGATATGATCCCACACTGGCCTCTTTCCTGCCCTCTGATTTTACAATAAGGCGATACCGAATGTAGATCTCAAGATCCTTGATCTGTGACTAACATTAACATTATGTGGAGGTTCTTAACACTAATACAATTATTCTGTAAACAACCACTGCATAATTTCCCTATTTGTGACTCCACCACACCAAGAATTCCCTCCTTTTAAAGAGTGTACCATCCCAATTGCAGTTCCAATATATTCAACCCCAATTCCTAATTAGGTTTATTATTGTTACATTTTTTTAAACTTTGAATTCAATGAAGATCAAAACATACCCCAAATACTTTTTGGTTTCTGTTCTGTGAAGTGATAAAACTGTCTATGCTAAAAAGAACACCCTTCACATAGTGAAGCATGGAGGTGGCTCAGTAATACTCTGGGGCTGCTTTGCTTTCTTTGCCCCTGGAAACCTGCAGCAAGATGAATTCAATCAAGTATCAGGAAATTCTAGGAGAAAATATTATTCAGCTATCTGTGAGGAAGCTGAAGCTTAGGCATCATTTGACCTTTTAACAGGACAAATATCCCAAACATGCCTCAAAGTCCACCAAGGCTTGGTTTGAGAAGAAGCCTTGGAAGATTCTGGAGTGGCCATCACAGCCACCTGACTTGAACCTCATCGAACATTTTTGGTGGGCAGCAGCAAACCCAAGCATATTAGTGTACTGGAGGCCACCATCCATGAGGAATTCCTCAGGAATGCTTCCAGAACCTGATTTCTGGCTATGCATCACGTTTGCAGCAGGTCATAATAGCAATAGGGGTTTCTACTAAGCACTAAAGATGCTTATCATGAAGAGGTTGAATGACTCATTTTGTGCTCTTGTGGCACTCAAGTACTTGTTCTATTAGCTGTGCTGAGATATTTAGATGGGTCTTGTTTGATTGGTTTACTGCAAATGGGTGAAAGTTTGTACATTATGCTAATTTTGCTGTGTTCAGATATTATGCTCCAAACTACATGAACAGGCCTTTAGTAGAAGCAAGAGGAGCTGAAAATACTAACAGCTTTATATGTGTTGCTGGTATAAGGAGGACCAACAGCAAATTAGGCAGATGGTCATAATATTCTGGCTCATTTGTGGACACCATATGATGTAAATGTGATGTTTAGCTGACTGTTTTGGCTGTTTATAAAAGTGTTTCAGGCTGATAAAAGTGTTTTGGCTGTTTATAAAAGTGTTTCAGGCTGGTAAAAGTGTTTTGGCTGTTTATAAAAGTGTTTTGGGCTGGTAAAAGTGTTTCAGGCTGGTAAAAGAGTTTTGGGCTGGTAAAAGTGTTTTGGCTGTTTATAAAAGTGTTTCGGGCTGGTAAAAGTGTTTTGGCTGTTTATAAAAGTGTTTCGGGCTGGTAAAAGTGTTTCAGGCTGGTAAAAGTGTTTTGGGCTGGTAAAAGTGTTTCAGGCTGGTAAAAGAGTTTTGGGCTGGTAAAAGTGTTTTGGGCTGGTAAAAGTGTTTTGGCTGTTTATAAAAGTGTTTCGGGCTGGTAAAAGTGTTTTGGGCTGGTAAAAGTGTTTTGGGCTGGTAAAAGTGTTTTGGCTGTTTATAAAAGTGTTTCGGGCTGGTAAAAGTGTTTCAGGCTGGTAAAAGTGTTTTGGGCTGGTAAAAGTGTTTTGTGCTGGTAAAAGTGTTTCGACTGTTTGTAAAAGTGTTTTGGCTGTTTGTAAAAGTGTTTTGGCTGGTAAAAGTGTTTCAGGCTGGTAAAAGTGTTTTGTGCTGGTAAAAGTGTTTCGACTGTTTGTAAAAGTGTTTTGGCTGTTTGTAAAAGTGTGTTGGCTGTTTATAAAAGTGTTTCAGGCTGGTAAAAGTGTTTCAGGCTGGTAAAAGTGTTTTGTGCTGGTACAGGTGTTTTGGCTGTTTATAAAAGTGTTTCAGGCTGGTAAAAGTGTTTCAGGCTGGTAAAAGTGTTTTGGGCTGGTAAAAGTGTTTTGGGCTGGTAAAAGTGTTTCAGGCTGGTAAAAGTATTTTGGGCTGGTAAAAGTGTTTTGGCTGTTTGTAAAAGTGTTTTGGGCTGGTAAAAGTGTTTCAGGCTGGTAAAAGTGTTTTGGCTGTTTGTAAAAGTGTTTTGGGCTGGTAAAAGTGTTTCAGGCTGGTAAAAGTGTTTTGGGCTGGTAAAAGTGTTTTGTGCTGGTACAAGTGTTTTGGCTGTTTATAAAAGTGTTTCAGGCTGGTAAAAGTGTTTCAGGCTGGTAAAAGTGTTTTGGGCTGGTAAAAGTGTTTTGTGCTGGTAAAAGTGTTTCGACTGTTTGTAAAAGTGTTTTGGCTGTTTGTAAAAGTGTTTTGGCTGGTAAAAGTGTTTCAGGCTGGTAAAAGTGTTTTGTGCTGGTAAAAGTGTTTCGACTGTTTGTAAAAGTGTTTTGGCTGTTTGTAAAAGTGTTTTGGCTGGTAAAAGTGTTTCAGGCTGGTAAAAGTGCTTTGTGCTGGTACAGGTGTTTTGGCTGTTTATAAAAGTGTTTCAGGCTGGTAAAAGTGTTTCGACTGTTTGTAAAAGTGTTTTGGCTGTTTGTAAAAGTGTTTTGGGCTGGTAAAAGTGTTTCGACTGTTTGTAAAAGTGTTTTGGCTGTTTGTAAAAGTGTTTTGGCTGGTAAAAGTGTTTCAGGCTGGTAAAAGTGTTTTGTGCTGGTAAAAGTGTTTTGGCTGTTTGTAAAAGTGTTTTGGGCTGGTAAAAGTGTTTTGGGCTGTCAAAAGTGTTTTGGCTGTTTGTAAAAGTGTTTTGGGCTGGTAAAAGT
Source organism: Salminus brasiliensis (assembly GCF_030463535.1). Classification (NCBI taxonomy): domain Eukaryota; kingdom Metazoa; phylum Chordata; class Actinopteri; order Characiformes; family Bryconidae; genus Salminus; species Salminus brasiliensis. The sequence goes on from NC_132886.1 coordinate 5,458,851, forward strand.
GTTTTGGGCTGGTAAAAGTGTTTTGGCCATTGGTAAAACAGTTTTTTTCTGTTTGTAAAAGTGTTTCAGGCTTGTAAAAGTGTTTTGTGCTGGTAATGGTGTTTCAAAGCTTGTGTTTTTATTTTTGTAATTTATTTTTTCTCTTCTCAGCCACTGTACTTGTGGTGTTGTGTACGTAAACAGGCTCTGGTCTCAACACAACCAGTCAGGACAAAAAAACTCATCTTTAGGCTACGTTCAAGAGTCTTTAGGTACAGAACCTTCTAAAGCACCACACCCAGCACTAACCCAGCCTACCTCACACAACCCCTGAGGACATATACTGTACATATAGTATGATGTATTCTGCAGAGCGGTTGATGGACTTTTTTTGTCAGTAAGATTAATGGCTGATATTGTGGAAATTCAAGCTTAGCTGAGCTTAAATAGGTCTGCATCTTTTTCTTGTTTCTATCTGTTTGATATTCTTCTGGTTCCTGACATGGAGAACATGTCTGCACAGGCTCTGCTGTGGTCATGGTGGTAAACATGCCCCGGCAACTGCCCTTGAGTCATCCACAGGGATTGGGTGTAGTGTCAGTTTCTATGTACCCATACAAAGTGACTGGACTGTGATGATGTAGATGAATTTAGAGCCATGTGATCTGCCATATATATTTGATTAGTTTGAAGGATATTAAAAATAGCTGATCCTGTTTTTGTTGGAGTAACTGTCTCTTCTGTCCATGGAAGAAGGCTTTCTACTATATTTTGGATGAGCACTGCTGTGAGGATTTGATTGCATTCAGAAACAAGACTGTTAGTGAGGTCAGGATGTTAAATGATCAGCATCCCACCTCATCATCCCCAACTCATCCCAAAAGCCTGCCATAAAGTCCAGTTCCAACACTCACATGTCCAGCGGTGGACAGGGGTCAGCATGGGCACTATGGCTGGTTTGCGGCTGTGCAACAGGTGGCGCTGCACTCAGTCGAAAATTATTTCTCCCATAATCATAAGCGGCTTTACACTATTATACACTATGTCAGCTAATTCAAGTTGCACCATTTGCTGACACAGATGTGCAAATGCACACACACAGCTTGTCTAGTGTCTGTAGAAAAATACTGCCAATAGAATAGGACTCTCTGGAGCAGATAAACAAATATGAACCTATTGGCACCATGCTGTCTAATACTAGGCGTGGGCTTAGAAGAACACTAGAAGGCCTCTTTTCGAGCTGCAGCTGTTGCAGCACAGCTCCCCAGCTTTGATACAACAGCTAACAGGCGATGTTTGTAGTAGGCAGTCTGAGCGGTCAGACGACCAGAACTAAGCACTCCTACCAGTAGGTCAGACCAAAGTGGCGATTTGACAAAGAATACTTTTGATGCCATGTCACAGTTCTCAGTTTCACTTCTTCTACTCGAACGTCCTTTGTTTCTGTGAAGTGTTTGGAGCTTAAAAAAAAGTACCATACTGTAATTCTTCTAGCCAATCAGAAGCTTTCCGTTCATCATCTGTGCGCCAAGCCTTTGCCTCTTCTCTTTATGGTGCAGTCCATAACACAATGATTCAGTTTCTCTCTAATTCAATCCAGAACTTTTAGAAGTAAAAATGTACACTAAATGGACAAAAGTATTGGGACACCTACTCGTTCATAGTTTCTTCTGAAATCAAGGGTATTAAAAAGATCCTGATCCTGTTTTTATTGGAGTAACTGTCTCTACTGTCCAGAGAAGAAGCTAGCTAGCTTTCTACTAGATTTTGGAGGAACATTGCTGTGAGGATTTAATTGCATTAAGCGTCAGGAGCGGCGTTAGTGAGGTGAGGAAGTCAAGTTCCAACACTCATGTGTCCACAGTTGGTGCTTTTGGCGGTGGTCTTCCATAATCATAAGCAGTGTTACGATACTTTTTAAAGTTTTTCACACTATTATACACACTATACACTGTCAGCTACTTCCAATTTGCACCCATTGCTGACACAGAGCTTGTCTAGTCCCTATAGAGAAGTCTTGCCAATAGAACTCAATAGGACTCTCTGGAGCAGATAAACATATATGAACCTATTGGCACCACGCTGCCTAATGCCAGGCGTGGGCTAGAGGGTTATAAAGCCCCCCAGCATTGAGCTGTGGAGCAGTGGAAGAACTGTGTTCTCTGGAATGATGGATGGTGGAGCTCCATCCAGTACTTTTGGGATGAGATGGGGAGTTGGGGTTGATGAGGTGGGGTGGTGATCATCATCCAACATCCTGACCACACTAAATATCATAGTGCTCACAGCAGTGCTCCTCCAAAATCTAGTAGAAAGCCCTGGACAGTAGAGACAGTTACTCCAACAAAAGCAGGATAAACTCTATTTAAACCCCTGATTTCAGAAGAGACAATAATTGAGCATGTGTCCCAATACTTTAGTCCATACAGTATTCTTTTGGTTTAACTCAAAAAGTATTTAAATATACACTGATTACTGTAGGAACTGGTTCCCAGTTTCTGAATGGTAGTGTAGTTATACACGTGATTCTGTCTGATGTAATAGTTTCTATTCCTGTGGAAATGATGTGATCACAGAGCTCAGCTCGTTTCTTTAACCCTACCTATCGCAAATCACAGCTCCCCTCTCACGCTAAGGCCTGAGAGTGCCTCTCCCAAGCCTATCTTCTAATCTCAGGAGCATGTCTCCACACGTCTACCTCCCTCTAGCTCCATTCCAGAGAGGGGGCTGTGTAGTATAGTAAAATACAAAACACACCCAGAAGCTGTAGAGGGGGGGGATCACCGTCTATGATGGCATAACAGTAAACCTGTTATTGTGACTATGAGTAAGTAAATGAATGAATGAATGAATCACAGTCGTAGGTAATCAGTGGTACAGGTCATTATCAGCCATGCAGCTGCATTGATCTTACGAAAGCTATGTTTATTTTTCATTTCAGAGAAATACAACATTTCCAGCATTCAGTAAAGAACTGAAACACCAGGTTACAAAGAAACGAACTGTAAACCCTTAAAAAAAACATCATACAGACAATTAAACCAACAAATGCAACAAAAAAATAATAAACAAATATGACAGAAACACTATAGCAGGACACTGCTTCCCCTGTAGATCCATTGCCCTTCAATTACAACTCTGAACTGATTACTGAATTTCTCAATTTCTACCGAATTCCAGCCAATTGGAACAGGCATAGGTGGAGCTCCATCCAATACTTTTGGGATGTGTTTGGGGTGATCATCCAACATCCTGACCTCACTAAAGATCAAACTGCTCACAGCAATGCTCCTCCAAACCCTAGTAGAAAGCCAACTTCTTTTCTGGACAGTAGAGACAGTTACTTCAACAAAAGCAGGATCAACTCTCAATACTCTTTTAGATTTCATAAGAAACAATGAATGAGCAGTGTCCCAATACTTTTGTCCATCTTGTTTTTATATATATATACTGTTGAAACATAAGCAGGTTTCCCTAAAATGGCAACTTTACAGATAGGACAAAATATCTTGAGGTCCTGAGGTTGTATCTCAAGGTACAGAGCGGGAAGTGACTGCAAAGTATGCTAAGAAAAAGAAATGCACAGTATAAGAGTGTGTGTGTGTGTGTGTGTGTGTGTGTGTGTGTGTGTAGTTAAGGTTCAGAGTTAAGGTTAGCTTTGCATGACTGAAATCATTATTGATAGTTGTGGGTTTGGTATTTAGTGTCCAAACATTGCCCACTAGTTCCTGGTCCCCTAAAAGCAAAGTGGTCCCAAGGCCTTAGTGTAATGCCACATGAAATATCAGCATACTAACTAAACTAACTACTGCTAAGTGAAATACTTGTAAGACCAGTGTACCGGAAACTAGTCAAAAATTAGACAGCAGTAGTGAACATTAACATATTCAAAATAATAGGAACACAGTGCATTTAATAAATTCATAAAAATAAGGAATCTGAGGATATGTAAAGACGCAATCCTCAGATATCACATTAAAGAAACCACCGTGCTTCTCGAAACCCTGGTCGTGCTAAACTCATTTTCCCTGCAGCGCTGTTCCTGAGGACAAACACGTTTCTTCCCTGAGCGTTAGACGTAGCCGGGCTGGGTGGGCGGTCCGGGACGGGCAGCTGGGTAACGTGGTCCTGCTGCATCGGCAGAACCTTTACCTCCACAGTTACAGCACAGCAGACTGCCACCGATAACGGTCAGTGCCGACGCTCCCCAGCCAATGTACAGCGCCTTTCCGAACTCATACCTGGAAGCAAAGAGCAGCAGCAACATCTCGATCACATTCACTGGATATTTCTGTATTTCTGTACATCAAGGGGCCTGTACACCACGGAGCAAATGTACAGATCTAGAGTGCACATGACCCTTCTTGAAACTTGGGTGGTCTCAGTTGGGGTCTGCAGGTGTGCATTTAACACCGATGGATTAGATTTAACATAGATGATTTGACTGATAGTGTAGTGTGTATTATTCTAGAAAAAACCTCTGGATCACTTAAATGCTCTTTTTGTCAAATGCAATAAAATTCTCACAGCAATTTTCCTCCAAAATCTAGTAGAAAGTCTTCCTCCCTGGACAGTAGAGATAGATACTCCACCAAAAGCAGGATAAGCTCTTTTTAATACTCTTGAACAATGAATGAGCAGGTGTCCCAATACTTTTGTCCATATAGCGTATAATGAATCAACCATTGATTAGCAGTTACAGGTTTGAGGTGAAGCTGTTTAGCTTGAGGTGAAGACCCGTTAGATTTAAGGTTCCATTAAAGCTAAACTAAAACGAGGCTTATATGACTTACAGAGCAAACATGATATTCATATCTTCTTAAGAAGCTACAGGAGAAACATCCTTACAGAAGGTCTAGTTCAGATTCATGGTGTGTTGTTAAACCTCAGACTTGTCTTCTTAAGAACTGAAGGCCTGTGTTCACTGAAAACAATGAAACAATGGTAGACATTCGAAGTCTTCTCAAGCTACTCACTTGGAATTGGTTGGGGTGAAAGGGTTGAAGAACTGCCGTCTAATGTTGTCTCCATACCAGATAGTGGCAATAAAGGCACAGGCACCTGCAGAAAGACACACAATCCAGATTATGCATCAGTTTCCACAAACATCATCAGATATTCAGATAAGCTTCCACTGGCCACAGAACTGGGGTGAACCGTTCTGTACAACCACTAGCAGACCAGCAACTAGATCACATGCTTGGGTTATTTTTGGCTTTATGGGTGAATGAACATATTCACTGAACTGTTTATCATAACATAGTTTTACTGCTTAACTAAAAGCTAGAGGTCTAAAATACTTGCTTTAGTTTCTCAATAAGTAAGAAGAAAGTGTGAGAGTGAAGAAAGTGGAAAATAATAAAATATAGTAGGGCTGATTAATTATGGCAAAATTCCTGATAATGTTCTGAATCATGATCATTCTGGTTAATATTAACTTGTGGGAACTTTAACTTTAAAAGTAACTAACCAGCTGTTACAACTAAATGCATATCGAACGAATAAATAACAAAATTAATTACAATGCATAACATCACATGTAGCACTGCTACAACCTTATTGAAGACTACTAAACAAATATTCTACATTTTGGTAAACTATATTTAACGTATTCCAATCAGTAACTCAATGCAGTAAAAAAAAACAAGGCTGGCCCAGATAAGACAAGACACAAACTGGACAAAACTAAAGAAAGCTAAACAAAAACAAGGCAATACAAGAAAGAAACAAGACAAACCAAGATATAATGAGATAAAAACAAGACAGAAATGAGATAAAACTAAACAAAAAAATGAAACAAAACAAGGCAAAAATGAGACAAAAACACCAAAAGTAGACAATGACAAGACAGAAACAAGAGACAAGATCAAATGAGACAAAAACAAGACAAAATGAGATACAACTAAACAAAACACCTAATAGTTGGGTCAGATCGAGGTCTGATTAAATTCTCACCACAAACCTACTGCTCCAGAGTTAGGGAAGGATTTTGCACTCATCTACACCCACCTGCAATGATGAAGACCACCCCTCCGGCCACAGCTACCTTGTTTTTGACCTCCATGTTATCAGCCAGGCAGGTAGTGCACTGCATGCCCACTGTTGCCACCATGATGGCGACGGCACACAGCAGGATGCCAGTCACCATGAAGCCTCGAGCTGACTGCACCTCCACTGGAGAAGAGACAGAGAAACGAGTGTTTCACCTGACCGTGTGCTTTCATGTATCATATGATTGAAAGGAAAGGCGTTGTATTGATATATTTATACAGGAGAGATGGGCCAGTTTCTGCTTTGTATGACCGCTTATGTCTCGGCTTTGGCAAATATATACATCAGAAATATCAGATACCAGCATCTGCTCAGAATTCTCATATTTTCAATAATGCAGTCCTTATTTTAAAGCATTGCTGTGAGGATTTGATTGCATTTAGCAACAAGAGCGTCACCACCACACCACCTTATCATCCCCAACTCCATCATTCCAGAGAACACAGTTCTTCCACTGCTCCACAGCTCAATGCTGGGGGGCTTTACATCCCTCTACTAACCCACGCCTGGCATTAGGCAGCATGGTGCCAATAGGCTCATGGTGTTTATCTGCCCAGAGAGTCCTATTCTATTGGCAGTACTCCACGGGGACTAGGCAAGCTGTGCAGAAAAGCTGAATGCATTCATTAAAAGGGGTGTCTACAAACATTTGGACATATAATTCAATAAATATAAATATACATTAATAATATACATTTAAATAAATTCGGTAAAAGGGGTGTCTACAAACATTTGGACATATATATATATATATATATATGAATATACAAGGTTTTAAATATATATATATATATATATATATATATATATATATTTAAAACCTTGTATATTCATAATCATTAAATATTATTATTATTATTATTATTATTATTATTATTATTATTGTTATTCTAAGTCATTTTTGAGCATTTTTATTGGTCCATTCATCATTAAAATCAGTTTTGATGGGACATATTTCATTACAAGAAAAATATTTTAAATAAAGGGTAAAATAATTTCAGTTAATCAATCAATCAATCAATCAATTAATCAATCAGTCAATCCAGGACACGTGACGTCACTTCCTTCCAGTTTAAGCTTTACACTGAACTACATTTTACCTGAACTGACAGATAACAGCTTCAGTCTGGAACTGCTGTACCTGCTAAGCCTCTTTTGCACCACTGCAACCACAGACAGCTCCAAATAATACCCCCCACCCCCACCCCACCCCCACCCGAATCGCTACAGTAAACCCACTTACAAAGCGCTCCAGTGAGCTCAGAGTTGGTCACAGTGTTGCTGTTTTGACCAGTCAGTCAAAACTGGCCTTTAAACATCAGCTTGTTGTCTTTGTCTGATTCGTCATAGTGCTGTTTCTTCTGTAGGCCTCCAGACTAACGGAGCTACCTGAAAGGCAGTTCTACAGCTCACAGCTTTTTAGTGTTCTGCAGGTAGATTTGCCACCTGTACACACTTCCCATAACCAGTTAAATATTCTGAGGAATTCGAAACATTGGCAGGACTTGCCTCAGCCTGCTCAGAGAACTCTCAAGTGAGAAAGCAGAGAGGGGGTTGACCTCTTCTGAGGTGGTTTTGGGTGGGAAAAGACACGGGAGGAGCTCATGTTACTCATACGAAGTTATTTTACTACATAGGTTACAGTTAGTGCATTATTATGTGCCTTTTATAAGACTACCCAGATTAAAACCGCCGTGCAGGCCAGATTAGTGTGTGTGTGAGTGTGTGTTCACTACCAGATGGGTTAAATGCGGCGGACACATTTCACTGTACAGTCCACACTGTACAGTGACAAATACGTGCACCTTTAAACTTTTAAACCTTTAGATTAAAATATCTATAACTGTCAAAATATGAGAAAATATGTATAAGGTCAGATCTACTGAAAGCAGAATCCAGCTAGAACAGGCTGTTAGATAAGCTAGATGACCTATAGTGTACCTGTACATTAAGATTTTACACTGTACAATCTTAGTCTGATCCTTATAATAATAATAATAACACTCAAGAACTCCTCACCTGGCAGCTGGAGCAAAGAGTCGTAGATTTTACACTGCAGCTGACCGGTGCTTTGGTACACGCACGACTGCCACAGTCCTTCGTACATAGCCTGGGCTGTGATGATGTTGTCCCCGGCATAAGAAGACATCTTCCACTCGGTCATGGTGGTGGAGATTATTAAGCCTACAAATCCTAAAAAGGCCAAGGTAAATCCCAAAAGCTGAAGCCCTACGCTGGCCATTTGGTCTGTAGTTAGAAGGAAGACTCCCAGACAAGAGAAGAAATGAAGAAAGGTGAAGGCTCTGTTAGATACTCGGTGGACCTGAAGAAGAGGTGTGGCTGTCTGAATAGCTGCCAAGTGTCTGGCACTTTGCTTGAGCATCCTCTTACCTCTGGGGAGGAAGGGCCTTCCCCAACCACACCTTCAAACCAAAGATGCAATGGAAGGATTGAGTTCTACCTCCTCCTTGTGGTCATTTTCTGAGTGGCACTTACTATAATTGTAGAGCCGGCCAGGTGAGGTGAAAAAATGCATGCATCACAAAAACATATTTTTTAACATAATAAATAAATAAATAAATACAAATAGCAAAAATGTTTGTATATCTTCTTAAATATATATCTTAATAAGTAATAATCTCTACTGATAATAAATTATTAATGTATAAGTTATTATTAATTAATGATTTAATATAATTATTTCATATTTTATACATAAAGAATCTGTATCTCTACTTGTCTGGCAATGGTTTTATTCCAGGCAGAGCTGAGTTAGCTGAATCTGCAGACTTTGACTGGCATAAAGTCCCAACAGCAATGTGAAAGACTAGTGGAGAGCCGGCCGAGACATGAGAGCTGTGATTGGCTGTCGAGGTTATTATTTCACTATGGTGATTTCTGAATGCTCTCAGAGTTCAGATATTAGTACTGTGTTTAAATCTGAATAATAACTTCTTTACATTATAATTATTATAATAATTTATTTACATTATTTGAGCAGCTGTTTTTGAGCAGTTGTCATTTCTGTAAATAAATAAATGCTCTAAATAGTCAATATTTAATTTTTATTTAGAGGAAATGTTGTCCATGGTTTATGAAATACAACACTAATGTTCATTTCCCTTAAACACACTGCCTATAAATAGCAAAATTAGAGAACCTGATCATGTAGGGTGGTCTCTTCATTTGCTTTTTTTCCTGTGCTGTGTATATATTCTGATCCAGAGAGTCCTATTCTATTGGCAGTACTTCTCTACAGGGACTAGACAAGCTGTTTGTGTGTGTGTGTGCATTTGCAAACATGACTTAGCAATGGGTGCAACCTAAATGCAAAGCTAAATGCACTCATTAGAAGGGGTGTCCACAAACATTTGGACACATAGTGGATGTGCACTTAGAGCAGTAGGACAAGTAATATAGGATTGGTACTGGGTCTAAGGTTGGCCAGGCATGAAGCCAGCCAGCCAGATGTCTTCAGGAATCTGTTCCAGCATCTGGTGGTCCAGTACCAGGTCCATGTTCAAAAACTGACCAGCACTGAACTGTTTACAACAAAAGATGCCCCAGAACTTGCCCCAGCAAGGTGGACCCATAAGCTAGGTGTCTGTATTACAGTGAGGTGTCAGTGGTATGTGGGTGTAGAGTGTAATAACACAGCTCCAGCTCTCCACAACAGGAATCCCTCCCTCACCACAACACTACTAAACCTTCCTAATAACTAAACTGGCTGTTTGCAGACAGTTTCCTTCTGCATCTGGCTGAACTGAGCAAACTATTTTGTAACTTCTTACCGTCAACCAGCATGATGTCAGGGAGCCGATGACCAATAGTAAACATGTTACTTTTGCAGCGCAAGCGAGAACACAGCTTTGTTTGTCAGGCAGCAGGGAAACCTCGACGCTTCAGGGTCACTGATTTCTACCTGCGGTGAATCCATTACAGGCAAGTAAGAAACGAACACATTTCTCTAAACCTGTTTAATCTGAACTGCACAATAAATAAAAATCAGGTCAAGTGGAACCATATTTACATAATGAATTACATTTTAATAAGAGGGTAATCTGCTTGGCTCTGCTTAATACAGTCAAAAAGTGTGGTATTAGGGTTGGGCGATCTATTGTAAATATCAATATGTTCAAGTATTTTATTCAAGATATATAAAAAAAATATGACCGTATCTGTAATATCGCTCTAGCTACGCATAGCGGTCACCACCTTAATAAAAAAGAAAGGGCATGGGTCGTTTGTGTTTTTTTGGAAAGTGATTAGATGGGTTTTTAGAGGGATGACACCCAACAGAGTACAGCAAGTTCTTATGTAAAGGTAAAGGTAAAGTGTACACTGTACAGCGAAATGTGTCCTCCACATTTAACACATCTGTGGTAGTGGTCACACACACACACACTAGTGAACTAGGGGCAGTGAGTACACACACACCCAGAGCGGTGGGCAGCCGCTACACTCCAGTGCCCGGGGAGCAGAGAGGGTGAAGGTCCTTGCTCAAGGGCCCAACAGTGGCAGCTTGCCGAGCCCGGGTCTCGAACCCACAACCCTGTTATCAGTATGGGCCAGTCTGTTCACTCAGTGGCCATCTTTGTAAGGACACCGGGCAGTTATTTCCAGTCACACAAGACCAGGCTCTCGTTTTAATGAATGAGGAGAGACCCAAATAATAAAAACTGAAGGTCAGATTGTCGTTATCGCTGAAAATATCTGACAAAGCCCTCATGAGTTGTTGGTAGTGCTCGGTAGCGTTCAGTAATGCTCAATAAAACGGATTCTCCAGCTTTTTCTGGCTATTGTGCTTATGCAGATCTCCACATCAAGCACAAGGTTTCCCCACTAGCGCCAGGATATCCTCTAATAATTTTATATAAAATAATATATCTTAAATCTGCATCTCTACGTGTTTGGCAGCCGTTTTATTCCAGGCATTTCATCAAACAAAGCTGAGTTTGCTGAATCTGCAGACTATGAATGGCATAAAGTCCCAACAGCAATGTGAAAGACTAGTGGAGAGCCGGCAGAGACCTGAGAGCTGTGATTGGTCAGTCGAGGTTATTATTTCACCATAGTGATTTCTGAATGCTCTCAGAGTTCAGATATTAGCTTACTTTGCTTATGCAGATCTCCACATCAAGGACGTGTATTCCCAACATTCCTAAATGGCCCTCTGTTCAGCAAGCTCTCCAGACTCCAACAACTTGATTCACCCTGATTGGTTCTTTTTGTTGAGGGGTGGGTCTTTCAGACGCCAACTTACAGACGTAAACAGACGCCATGTTGAGCATTTTGAGAACTCCCATTCATATTTCAACCAGTAGCTGGTTGCCATCTCCTCATTTAGAGCTGCTCGGGTACAGTCTTGTGCAAATTAGTCTTGTGTCATAGAAACATTGCAGAGAAAGGAGCAGCATGACTCAATCAACAGATCTCAGTGCAGTTTGCTGAGTCATGAAAAACACCATGCAGAGTGCAGTGTTTATTATATAATAAAAAAAAAAAAATTGATACACAGTTAGATATTTACTATTTAAATATCCAGCATGCTGTGTTTTAGTGCTCTTCTGAGAGTACTTGGGTGAAGAGTAGAGTATTATGGTCTCCATATTGTCTTGTGTCTGCTAAATGCCTTAAATGTAAATGTAAGGAATAGCCCCATCAGTTTGAACAGAAGTCCCTGTATTTACTGAGTAATAGGCCTTAGTGTTATAAGCCTATAAGTAATAAGCCTTGGAGCGTTAAGGGGTTAATAAATGTGATAAATAACATAAATAAGCCATTTGTTGTTGTTGCAATGTGATTGTCAAGGCTTGTCCAGGCTTAATGAAGCTCAGAATAATGCTAATCAGTGTCATCTGTGATTTAACTTTTCAGGGGAAAATGGTCAGTCAACGCATGGTTACCGTTGTTCTCCTGATTCAGCTCTTCTACCAGAGTTCCTTGATCCATGCAGATACCTGCTGTCCTGCACCATGCCAGTGTTTCTCTGGGACAACCATGATTTGCTCAGATGATCTGATGTTGGCTTTACCTAATGACATCCCCTCACAGGTCCAAACTCTGATTGTTGTGTCCTCTGGTATGAATACAATAGCCTTCAGACAAACTCCCAGATTGACCAAGCTTGTGTTCCTCAACAACCCAGTGCGCACAATTAACACAAGTGCCTTTGCGGGAATGGTTGGCCTAGAGGAACTGGAGGTTAGCGGGAGCCCTTTCATGAGCATAGAGGCCGGGACTTTTGACAAGCAGGCCAACCTTACCAAGCTTCTTCTGAACAACAACAAACTAAGGAATTTAGTTCCAGGCATATTCGACTTTCTGCAGAAGCTGGAGATGCTGGAGCTGAAAGGAAATGCTCTCACGTTCCTAAATGGTCCTCTGTTCAGCAAGCTCTCCAGCCTGCAACAGCTTCACCTGTCCTTCAACCACCTTTCTTCAATAGACGCAGACCACCTGAGTGGCTTGAGCCGGCTGAAGGTGTTGAATTTGGACTTGAACCAGATTTCGTCTCTGCCTCCCGATTCATTTATTGCTAACTCTCAGCTAAGGACACTTTCACTGCGGGGCAACAAGATCATCCACCTCCCTCTGGGAATCTTTGCCCAGTTAAACAACTTGGAGGAACTGAATCTTAGGGACAACAAGATAGCAGAGCTGAGTTCTGGAGTATTCCCTTCCTGTCTCAAGACACTCCACCTGAGTGGGAACGCCTTGACCCATCTCTTCTCAACCACATTTGACAGTCTTCAGTGCCTCGTCCATCTGGACTTGTCCCAGAACAAGTTATCCTATCTCCCTGCAGAACTCTTCCAGAACCTAACCTCCTTACAGCATCTTGACTTGTCCGAGAACCATCTTGTAGAGATTCCTACTACCATCTTCAGAGGCCTCCTCCTAATCAAAGTCATTCGTCTGCAGAAGAACAAGCTGCGCTCCCTAGAGGGCGACCTATTCAAAGACCAGGAAATGATGTCGCAGCTTTATCTATCCGGGAACAGTCTGCAGAGCGTGCCGTACGGCTTTTTTGACCCCTTAGACTACCAGGGTTTGGTGCAGCTCCACGGAAACCCCTGGCACTGCGACTGTGCTCTGCAGTACCTTGTTGAGTGGCTGAGTTACAGTAGCAACGCCATGGAGGACTTGAGCCAAGTTTCTTGCGCCGGTCCTGAACCTGTCAAAGGTCTGAGCTTGAGCTCTCTGGATATAGGACAGCTTGTTTGTGTAAACAGCTCCAGCTCCATGTCGCAAGGCTCAGTTACCTCCACCATTACATTGGAGACCATCGAAATGACCTCCAACACCACTACCTCTACCACAAAACAGTGCAGCCTTGAGGAAGTCAATGGCACCATTGCTGTTCAATGCAAGCTTATGACGTGCCCGGTCTTGAGACTCGAGGCACATTTTGACCTTCTGGACGGGAGCAATGTTAGTTATGACATGGAAAAACAGTGGCCAGAACATTCTCAATGCTTAAATGCTACTGTAACACTAACTGTCTAGCATTTACACCATACACCAGGTTCAGTTTTCAGGGACCTTCCTTCCTGTCTCAGTCTAAAATCTTTGCCTGCCTCACATATCAACTCCAGACAATGTCTGGAGAATCAGGTCCCATCATCAGGTCCCTCATACAGCCAGAGATTTCTGCATGGTTTAGGAAGAGGCAGTGCCCGTGTAGCATGTGCAGGAGGCATGGCATGATGCAAAAGGTATGCTTGAATTCTCTGGAAAATGACCTGATCTATTCACACATCGGACATTACCTGGACTTTGTACTAAGAGGCTGATGGCATGATGAAGTCCAGGGTAATGTCTGTTACAACCGCTCCAGTATGGGTAATGTCCGGAAAAGTTCTGGGCTGCCATTCCTGGTTGCCTGTCTGAACTGGGCTTGGGGAAACACATTCACATTCATAAGCAGGTCAGTGTCTGCTCTACAGACAGCCTGGACATATGGAGAAACCTCGAACCACAAGACTAAACACACATCTGATAAGGGAGGTAGATGCCCTGTAAAGGTCAAAGTACAACACTGACTTCAAACAACAGTGTGATGACGCACCAACACACATCCACGTGGCCTTTCTGTTGAATCATGGGTTACATGGTGTGTATCCTTTTGGTATAAATAAATGAAATTTATTTGAACTCTATTCAACACACAGTACACCACTGTGAACAAAGTCCATGATATAATAAAGTAATGGAAGGTAAAGATTTATTAACAGGGTTGTCATAGGGTCAGGAGGGAAGGGTCAAGCAACTGGCAGGCTTTATCCATCGTACATCCTTTGAGAAATGACCATATATCTGTCATATCTATCAACATAGTGTACTCTATGTATGTATATGTTCTATTTATCTATTAGTTTTAGGCCAGTATGGACTTTTAGCCAGTTGAAACCCCATGCCCAGTCCCATTAATATACTGATCCAGCTCTGTAAGTCATATGCAAAGACTCCAGAGTGTATACATAGTCCACAGTTACGGCTGGCCCATAGAAGACCGCAACGTATAAAAGAGATATAGAGACATACATAGAATTTGCTTTATTGAGGCCTATCATTTTAAAAGTCAGATGTCTAGAACGAATAAGGATCACCACTCCTGATCCGAGGTCATCTGAGGTTGTCAGGTTCTGCAACAGAAGAGAGAAAACTGCCTGTCCTAGAGAGATTAGAATGAAGGTGGTCAGATCAAGGTCAATATTACAACTATCCAAGCTATACAACTATACCCTGGGAGCCAACATCTACCATCTCTCATTGGAGTCTACCCTGGATCTGAGCGAGCACACCACTGCTGGTCTCAAGTCCCTTACAAACCAGCATGTCCCAATGTACCCCAGGTGCATCCCCTAATGCCCTAATCATCAGCTAGCCACACCTATTCCACTAGCTGCCAGCAGAGGACACATAGGACACAGGGTTATAATATCCACTCTAATGGACATTTTATAGATCGATTTCATGTTATTGGGCCCTAAATAGAATTTTTGCACTTTGTCTTATCATCTAACTTGGTAGATGTCCAGTCCAGAAGGTGTCGTCAATCTGCAAATATTTATACAAATTTTCCTTTAGACGGAAGTACGATTTTTAGTGGTTGCTGTGCTTTACCTACTCTGACCCGCTAATACATTTAAGGAAGTGACCATTAATCTACATTAATCTACCTATCCATAGACCTCCAAGTTTATGAATATAGTCCTTGTAGCTGCAGATCTACACAATATGGACAAAAGTTTTGGGACCACCTCTCATTCATTATTTCTTCCAATATCTTGGGTATTTAAAAAGTTGTTGGTGTAACTGTCTCCACTTTCCAGGAAAGAAGGCTTTCTACTAGATTGTGGAGGAGCATTGCTGTGATCAACTGATCCCAAAAGTATTGGATGGAGAACCATCCATCGTTCCAGAGAACACAGTTCCACCACTCCACCGCTCCTCATACCGAATATAGTGAATTTGTTTATTACAAAGGGTGTATATAGTGTATATATTCTCCTAGGTGTTACTCATTCATAGAACTATCATTATCAATGTAGACCTTCTAGTCTGAGAGCTATTGATGATTAATCTCAGGAATGACATTTCGGGTGTAAATTCTCCAAAAAAAAAAAAAAAAAATGTAAAATGTAAAAATGTAAAAAAGCCATTGTAATCAACTACAGCTAAAGTCAAAGGCTTAGCAACAGGATCTCCACAAGTCATCCAAATGACCATGATGCAGAGTGAAAGATCACCTACAGAGGGTGCTCTTTTCTCTAGATAAAAGATCCATCCAAACAAGCTCTCCTGCTTTGAGCAAATAAGCAATGAAGCAAACAGTCAACAAACAGCACTGATTAAAGAACATCCTTTGAACTGAAAACCTGAACGTTCTGAACTGCATGTCTTCACCGCTTGCCCAGCCATTGATTCGTGCTCAGAAGAACCTCATGAAAAGCTAAAAGGGCCAGTGCTTAATTTTTACACATGCATAATATCCAGTCACCAACCCAGTAGTGAACCAATGGGTTAGTTAGGGTCTGGCAAACTGTGGGTCACAAAGCTTCAACAAGAACATCTAATATGATATCTAAAAAGGTGGCTCTGAGTGACTCGAGGACCCCGGGTTTGTGAGTTTGAGTCCTGAACCAGGCCACTTTGTCATCAGCAGCCAGAGTCAGAGAGAGCACAATTGGCAGTGCTTTCTCCGGGTGGGTAGATGGCGCTCTCTCAGGCCCAGGTGTCTGGTGTGGTGGAGCTGGGGACCCGGTGCTTTCCTCTGAGCTTGTCGGCTACCTGGTGATGCCGTGTTGGCCTTAAGTCCTTACCCTCCTAGTGTCTGTCGAGAAGGTCTGGGCTTAAGGCTTAAAGAACTTTATATAAAGGTCCTTTAAAGGTTTAAAGGTTCTTCACACTTATAAGTTTATTAGTAACAGAACAGTAATAGTTCTTCAGGGAACCAAAAGTGGTACTTCTCAAATAACCTTTGTAGCACATTGCTTTTTAAGAGTATCTGTAGATTCTGATTGATAATGTTAATAAATAAGGACAGCTTCTGGATCAGCATCATGACAAATTCTGATATATATTTCTGTAGAATTCTAAATCCTGTAAAAATGAATAAACACAGGTATTTTATTGCTGTTGTCCCAAACCATATATTCTAAGACCACCCTCAAGGTATCAATCAAATCTAATCCCAAAATCTGTGAACACTGAGATGATTCCAATTACGCTGTGCATCTTTGGGCTGATCATATATCTAGATGACCTTCCATTCTTCCACACCAGTTCAGCACTGTGCTGAAACCTGGCTTACAGGTGGTGTAGCTCTTCAAAAGCCCCCTGATTGGGATTTTAACACTCAAGCCTATAAGTACTGATAATATCACTGGTGTCAATGGCAGGAAAACAGGGGAGGCAGCCTTTGGCTACGGTAAATCATTAAGCCAGACACTCCTTCAGCAATCAGACACTGTCCTACACAAAGCCCTGTTATGTAACTCTGCATTCCTCTGTGTGCTGAATTTGAGAGACTTCAAGGCAGCCGTCCAGAGGTCCGGCGACCGTCAGCGTTTTTTGTAAACAACATGACTCAACCCAGCGTGAACATGAAAAGAACGGTTAGTCACTGTAGTCAGAAAGAAAAGTGAGTTGCGTTCTGACTGTGTGTCTGCAGTAAACCCAGCTAGGAGTAAATGATAAAAACAGTGGTAATGAGTAAAATCCGTCATTTTGAAAGCTTTTGTGTGGTGATTCTGTCACTTTATGTGTTTGGGTTTAAAATTAAACACATAGTCTTAAATCTTCCAGCTTACTGTGCAGTGAAGTTCTTAAACGGTGGTGTAAAAAACATTTAATGTTAAAATGTAAAAAAAATATATATAACATTTAAAAAGAAGCATATAGGAGCTCCAGGTGGCTCAGCAGTCTATTGCTCTGTCACTTTGGCCCAGGGGTCGAATCCCGAGTCATGCCGCTTTGCAATCAGCAGCCGGAGACCCGAGAGAGCATGACTGGCTGTGGTCTCTCTTCATCACTATTAAGCAATGTTGGCCATCACAGGAGACATGTAAAAAAAAAAAAAAAAGAAAAAAAAAAAAATATATATATATATGTATAGATAGATAGATAGATAGATTTGTGTCACAATGTCAATATATCTATCTATCTATCTATCTCTCTCTCTCTCTCTCTCTATATATATATATATATATATATATATATATATATATATATATATATACACCAAGATACCATGTATCTATACCTTTGTCCATTTTTCCATGGTTTGAATCCTGTAGCTGCTCTGTAAACTGTGTAAATAGTTCTGGATGAATAGACCAATAGAAATGCTCTAAATAAATACAGTTAATAAAAACTTTAATTTAAAAACAGAAACTCTTATTTTACTTTAATTCACATTTTTGCCTTTTTCTGTAAAGGCAAATGGTGTTCTTCAATGGACAGCGACTATATATATATATATATATATATATATATATATATATATGCAAAGAAATCCATATCTAACCAGTTAGATAGAAATATATATATATATATATATATATATATATATATATATATATATATATATATATAGTGAGAGATAGAGAAAGGGGGGAGAGAGAGAAAAATGAATAGATAATAATAACAGATAGAAATAAGAATAATAGATAGAAAATAATAGATAGAAAATGCAGAAATACAGGAATGGGAATATAGAGAAAGGTCTAGAATGAGGTATATGAGGTGGAGGTATAAAGTGCAAACTGAGCAAAATGTGCAAAAGTAAGTGCACCTCAGACAATTCCTCTACACACAGTGACTTACAACAAAAAACTCTAGAAATTAAATAATCATGTATCATATTTATCCAACAATCTCAGCCTGAGATTTATTAGCTATGTTGACTACACTACAGACAACAATTTTCTGCAGTTGCTCGAGCAGCTTTTCTCCAAAGCTGAAAGTAGCGCTTCTGGGAAGAAGCCGGATCCTTTGTTTTCGCTCCTTTGTTTCCCTTAAAGAATGAAAATCCATTTAACGTTGATAAAATTCTGGGTGTGAAGGCATGAGCCGCCCTGCAGTGTATTAAACCCCCTTCCCCCAAATCCCCAGCCTCGACCCCGAGAGCCGCCACAGACAGGGGGGCCGAAAGGGAGGGAAGAGGGGGGCGAGAAAGAGAGAGAGAGAGAGAGGGAGAGAGACAGACAGATGGAGAGGGAGAGAGAGAGAGCGAAAGGGAGGGATCAGAGGGGGAGGACTCATGCTAGGGCTTGTGGCGTCTCTCTCTCTCTCTCTCTCTCTCTCTCTCTCTCTCTCTCTCTGAGAGTTTTGAGAGGGCTGAGTCGACTCAGAGTTGCTGGACGTATGAAGGACATACAGCCCAGAACAACGCGGCACAAACTTGGACTGAAGTTAGAACCTGCAGGGAGAACCTGAAGCTCAGACGGAACCACCTCCCTCGTCTGAACCTGCAGTGGAGTTCAAGCTGACCTGCCATGGCCACAGCTCTGTCCACTCCGGAGTAAGGGGATGTCTGCGGTCCTCCTGGAACTGATCCTGGATCATCTCTCCTGTTCCTCTCAGTAATTTTGGGACTTCCAGGTGCTGAAGAACGAGAAGGGCCGCCTGAGATCAAAGGTAAGGTGTGTTTGGGTCGATCCAGCAGCTCAGTCAACTCTAAACTCTGGGTTTCACCTCTTTGGTCCGTCGTTCACTTCTACTGGTCACCAACAACAAACTGGTCTACGAGTGGTGTTCGTCTTCCACCTCCACACTGCTGCAGGGTTTCAAAGCAGGAGGGATTCCAAATGAGTGTGTGTGTGTTATGTGTGTGTGTGTGTGTGTGTGTGTGTGTATGTGTGTGTGTGGGTAGGGAAAGGGGGGTTGGACGAGTCTGAGAGAGAGAGAGCTCATTCAGACTGGGAGTGAATGAACGCTAGCATGTAGCATTAGCATTTTGCACCATTTCTTGTTAAGGTAACTGATGCTAATATGAAGCATATGCTAACCTGGTTCCCTCACAGCCAGATGCCGAAATCCTGCCTTTTTTTTTTTTTGGTTTGTTTGGTGATAAAAGAAAGAGAGAGAGAGAGAGAGAGAGAGAGAGAGAGAGAGAGAGAGTCACCCCCAGTGACTCTCTATGAGGCTCCTGCGGAGTTTGAAAGAAGAAGAGGGAAGTATTTCGTGCCCTAAAGGCTGGACTTTTTTCACAAGTGTACAATAGGGCAAGGCCTCTCTCTCTCTCTCTCTCTCTCTCTCTCTCTCTCTCTCCCTTAATTTAAAGTAACTTGCTGTTATTTGCTAATGCTGAAGACCAGGAGGTCTAACGTACCTAAACCGTCACCCCAGCCCACTCCCGCCAGGTAGAGGGGGAGAACTCACCTGTATTTGTCCTCCATCTCTGTTTCTGACAGCAGTGTGTTTTAATTGTAGCCACTCCAGTCAGAAATCTGACGATTTCGATGATGCTGAATCACTATTTTGAGAAAATAAGTGGAAATGATTTTGAGATAAGTGGAACATAAAATTATATAAATAATTAAATTATAATAAATAGTCTGATAATTTGAGACAACGATGAATGAATTTCAGATTTAGTTGAAATTGAAGAAATAAATCATGCTTTTGAGGTTGAGTTCGTCTTTGGAGAATTTAAAGATACTTTTGGGATACTTTTACTAATTGCTAATTATGTAAAGCTGCCTTGTGACGACAACAGACAACAAAAAAAGGTTTACAAATAAATGTGACTTGACTTGACTGCTAAGGCAAAATGGTGAGGAAAATAAATAATCATTTTGAGATTACATCAAAGAGGTTAGAGAATATTTCAGAATACTAAAGAGAAAATTTCAGTAAATAATTTAGGATTTTGATTTTGAAAATAACATTTCTTTTTAGGACACTAAGTTAAAGGTTGAGTGAATACATCATGATTTTGAGATTAAGTCAAAATATTGAGAATATTTGTTATGGATTGTTAACTTTGTAGGATACTGGGTCAATAATTTGAGAAAATAACTACATTTTAAGGCAAACATTTTTTAGGTTACATTTTTTGTAAACATTTCATGAGAAATATTGAGAAAATATGTATTTTGTTAGGATACTGAGTTAAAAATTTAAAAAGTTATAATTCAATGAGAAAAAGTAATACATTTGAAAAAAGTTTAAAAATATGATAATTTATCATTTGGAGTTAAGTCAGATTTTTAAGAAAATAAATATTTCTTTTTAGGACACTAAAAGTTAAATTGTTAAGAAAATTCGCCATGATTTGGAAATTAAGTCAAAACATTGAGAAATATAATTTGTTTAGTTATAAGTTAATATTTTTAAGAAATAAATGAATGATTAATTTTGAGGAAATTTTTTTTTTCTAGAATATTAAAGCTACATTTAAGAAGTCATTTAAGTCAAATAAGTCAGAATTTGAGAAAATCTGTCAATTTTAGGGTATTAAATTTGGGCACATTAATCATCAAATTTCCAAAATTTCTACAATTTCCAAATTTCTGGACATTTTGGCATACCTCTACTAGAACTAGAGAAAACTAGAATAGCAATAGTCTCTGTAGGAGAAAGTATCACCATCATTTTTGTCCCTCTCACACAAAAACCTTGCATAACTCATACCTGCTTGTCTGACACATCTTTACCAGAGCTGCTGATGTTGTTTAATATGATACACAGTCTTCACAGTAATCACTGGCTTGGTGGTGTTTTTGCATGTAGACAAGCTAAGATGCTGAAACAGTCTGAAACGGGGGGCACATCAGAAGAAATGTACCCCCACCAGAAATCCTCAGACTTGTGGCTCTTTCATGCTGCTTTTGGGAACTGTCTGTACTGTGTCTATCACTGCCAGCCAGGAGGTCACGGAGGAGCATTCAGCGACAGGCGAGTGCAGCACATGCCTCTGCCTCCTGCCTCTGTTCAGAGGACACACTCTTTCTGCGGTCCCGTAACACACAGGTGGAGAGACTGGAGACAACAAAGCCGTGGCTGAGAGTCATCCACAGACTGGGGGTCTTTGCAGAGCCTTTGTAGCGTGTCCTCAGTGTGGAGAGCAGCCATATCGCTGACATGTGTGATCCATTACAGGCACCAACAGGGATTTCTCAACAACAAAGTGGCGCTCCTGAGCCTGGAGTTCCTTCTAAAACGCTGAAGGCAAAGGGATGGAGTCTGCTTTTCTCCATAAGAGAGAGCAGAGCTATCCGGAATACAGAGGAAAAGCAAGGTAGAGCTTAAGAGGGACGAAGGGACAGAGAGCAAGAACCAGAAACAACCAGAAAGACCGAACGAAGAGAACAGACTCTTTCTGGAACGCATTCCTTCTGGCCTGGTGTATCAGAGGCCGTAATTTGGAGTCGCTTTAGGAGCTGTTACACAGCCCGCAGGATCCGCTGGCTAGCCGGAGTGGTGCATGTTGTTTCCGGATGTGTGTTTTCCCCCTTTTCCATAACGTCCCGTGTAGGGGCGAGACAAATACACGTTAAAGTTCCAGCAGAGCTAAACAAACATGGCTAAAATAGCTCCTCACCCCTCCCTGCACTCCATCTCCCAGACTCCTCGGTGTTGTTTAGTGTGTGGGGGGGTCCTTTAAATGCAGCGCTAGCAGAAATAGTCCTGAGCAACAGGAAGGAAGGAGATACTGGAGGCTTTTCTCAGGCGGACTGAAGCCCACTTGACCTGCTGTAGTTCAGGGGCAATCTGTCACATGGTTGCTTTGAGAGCATTGCAGTATCCAGTGTTCAGAACTTGGAAACGTTGGAAATGGGAGTCTTAAAGGTGATGCTGGGGGGTATTTAACTGCAGCAATGATGTAACATAAAAGCATTTAAAATAATATTTAATCAAGTATCTGCTGACGTTTTTGATCTCAGGCTATTTCCTGTTTTCTAAAAAGCCGGCTGTCTAAAGTTTGACAAAAATTGTGATTAATTGCATTGATTTTTTTGTAGTTATTCACTATTTATTGCATTTTTTTGCACAGTCTATGAATTATTGCATGGTCATTTGCTCAAATTAGACCCTGAACAGACTCCTCAGCTTCTCAGCAATTGTAGCCTCATACAGTTCGTGGATTCTTGGTACAGTGGCAGGGTGGGGAAGCTGGTATCCCCTGGTCCAGAGTATTCCTGAAGGTTTTGCTTTAAAACCATTGACAAGCCAGGTTTGAACGAGGAGAGCTGCAATCATGGATTCCTTCAGAGCGACACACGGCTTGGGAGCAGCTGGGCTCCAGCCTGCACTACTGCAGATAGGTCAAAGGGTCAAACTAGGAAAGTGTGTTAATGGCCACTCTGTCACAATCATGCAGTTTTAGCTTACAATTAATGGTCCTGTATTGTGTATAGCTACAATTTGAAGCTCCTGGGCTCCCCCTACAGTTGGGCAGAGCAATTCTGTGATCACTGTGCCACTGCAGTAAATGCAAATCAAGCTTTGAGCGCCCCCTTATGGAAAGATATTTATTTAGTATTTGTATGCGTTTGTTGACAAGCTGAAGTGAAGGAAGCATGTGGGCTGAGGCGGTAGAGTAATACTACAGGGTTTTACACTAATATGACTCCGTTCTCCCTGTTACTGTCAGTGGAGCAATAGCATGACTCTGAAGTTGTTATTTTAAGGTAAAACTGCAGAAAATGTTTTTATTTTTAGCTGATAGTTGTAGCACAGACTGTGTAAAAGCTAATTTGCTGATTGGATATCTCGCTTCCTGGCTTTCTTTCGCTAATGCTAGCTTTTAATGCAAAAATATACAACATAGTACATAATGTGCACAAGCAGACATTGAAATACCTACAGGAATACACAGTAGTAACATTAGCATTAGCTATATAGCTATGAAAAAAAAAATGTTGCAAAAATCTTGTATCTGCAAAATGGCAACATCAAAAGAGAAATAAAAAAACTTCTGAGCTTTCAAAGTCGATTTTATTTTAGAGCATTTCTATTGGTCCATTCATCAGGAAAGTTTGACACAATGTAATGTCAGGTTGGGGATGATGAGGTGGGGTGGTGATCATCATCATTCAACATCCTTACCTCTCTAACGCTCTTGTCACTGGATGCAATCAAATCCTCACAGCAGCGTTCCTCCAAAATCTAGTAGAAAGCCTTCTTCCCCGGACAGTAGAGACAGTAACTTTAACAAAAGCAGGATCAGCTCTCTTTAACACCCCAGATTTTGGAAGATGCAACAAATGAGCAGGTGTCCCAATACGTTTGTCCATATAGTGTATATGAGCATTAAAAGGTTTGGAATCACTTTGCCATAGTAACAGTTTCTTATTATGAGAACAGGAAGTGAATCAAATAAAAGACAATATTTTATATCTATATACTAATTTTTTGTCACATAACCACCTAGCAACCCCATAGCAACCACCTAGCAAAAACAGTTTCATCCTACTCGCCACGTGGATTTACATTATGTCAAAAAAGTGACAAATTCTCAATATATTAAAGCGCCAAGTTAGAAGAATCAGATAAACATATGCGTCACGGTATGAGTGTGAGTGAGTGTGGGAAATAATCACGACCAGCTTAATATTAGCAAGTAGTCAAGAGTCAAGAGGGGACAGGGACAGGACAAAGGACAAGACAAGGACTGCAGCTCTCTTCTGGCTGGTCTCCCTCTGCGCACCATCAGGCCCCTGCAACTTATCCAGGATGCAGCGGCACGGGTCGTCTTCAACGTTTCTAAATTCAGCCATGTTCAGCTCCTCCTCTGCTGCGTTCTCTCTCTTCACTGGCTTCCTGTAGCTGCTGCCCAGGTCATCAGATTCAAACCCCTGACTCTGGCCTACAAAGCCAAGACTGGACCAGCCAGCCCCTCCGTACTTGATGGCGATGGTCAAAAGCCGATCTGCACTAAGAGCCCTTCCAGCTTCATGTACGGCTCGGCTCGACCCGCCATCCTTTAAGATCCAAGGAAGACGAGCGTCCAGGCTTTTTACTGTCCTGCACCGAAGTGGTGGAACGAGCTTCCCCTGGGTGTCCGAACAGCAGAGTCCAACACTCGCTGTCTTCAAACCCAGACTGAAGACCCTCCTCTTCTGAAAGTACTCAGGTGAAGAGAAGAGTACTATGGTCACCTTATTGACTTGTGTTTAGTAGAGTCTAAAATTAGAGGATCTTTGAATTATTAGTCTATTTAAACTAGCTGAGGTTTTTCTTGAGTAAATAGCAAAGCACTTTTGTAAGTCACTCTGGAGAAGAGTGTAAATGTAAGACAGGGAACAAAACGAGAACAAAAACAATACAGCAACATGCAAGACAGTACAATAAATACAATAATTAAATACGACTATTAATAATAAGGTGCATAGAAATGAAACACTGCAGTACTGAGGTAATAAAGTGTGGAATATATAAATAAATAAATAGGATGCAGACAGGTTGTGGGTGTGGGGGTGTTTAGTTCACTCTCTGTTGTTAAAAAGTCTGACTGCTTGTGGGACAAAGCTACTGCAGAACCGTGCAATAGCTCATATAATTGAGATCAGGTGATCAATTAATAATGCTGACAGGGCTATTAACTGCCCTAAACAGTGACAGTGACAGCAAATATTGAGTATATCTGTTTGAACAGCGCCAAAATATTTGCACCAAATGAAATTGTGGTGAAATTTGAGATTTAGACCCCTATTAGACCCCTGCATTTACTCTCCAAACACTCTAGATCCTATCTGAGATCGTCATATCTCTCTCAAATAACTCCCTTCAGCGCTGGAAGAGCTGAAGAGCTGAGAACGAGTGAGAGAATCAGAACCAATTAACCCCTTAAATCTTAATCCAACTATCTAGAGCGTCTCGGCCCAATCTGGCCATTCAACACCCACTCATAAGCCATGACTGCCGTGACTGCCTTAACGTTATCACTGGTTATGATTAAGCGGCCTCCTCTGGTTTCTCTCGGTCTGGAAGCCTTCTCCCTCCTTTTCTCTGTTTCTGGACGGTGGTCATCACAGGAGGCTCCCCACCACCTCCACAGGCCAGGTCACATTCCTGGCTAACGGCCTTTCCCGTCGCCAGGCCTACACTTCCTGCTGCGTTTTATGGTATTCCTGCTGTCGCTGGAGGTTGAAGGAACATTAATCAGGCCGGGCTGTTTGGCCGAATGTTGACACCGAATGCCCCCCCATGGCTGGAGATCCTCCAACCTTCTCTCGGAGCTTCCCGCCAGCCAGGCTATCTGCTAGCTGCTGCCTTGAGGGGGTTGCTGGAGGGATTTGTGTGTTGGTGCTACCTTTCGTCTCTGTGATGAACAGCTTGGAGAGGGTAATTATTAATTACAGTGGCTTCTCAGCGTGCGCTCCCTCTTCCTGTTGACTCCCGGCTGCCGGCCCTGCAGATTTTGGCGTCAGGGTTTGATTATCTCACGAGCTCAAGAGTCCTTGGAATGTTATTTATTAATCTAGAGATGTTTATTTTTATTCCTTGCGCTGGGAAGCTGCACCCGGATCCTTGGAAGATTTGCAGATCTGTGACCACTAAGACCCCCAAAAAAGGGGTCTGGCCAGGTCTACATACTAGCAGCAGCCAACCAAAACAGTACGATCTCCAAAAATTGCAATGGTTCGCGTAAATCACCAGATTCCAGAGAATCCCAGCGAGGACATCAGCTGAGGGAAGTGAGGTACAGGTGAAAGGAGGTAGCCACAGCAAATGCCAAATCTCTGTTGATCTACTGGAGTTATTTATTATCAATAATAATAATAATAATAATAATAATAACCTTGACCAAATTCTTCTTCACTTTTAGTCAGCAGTGCTGGAGTAGTTGAGTGAGGTATGAGGACAGGAGGACATCACATCACACACTGATTAAAGCGACAGTGTAGGCAAAAATCAAATATGCACGATTTTGCGTTTAGCCAACGTGTGCTTGTTCAACAACGACATGTCTGGGGTTTGAGGTTTTCTTCTTTAGTTTTGCACTGGAGCTGTGAAGCCTAGAATTCTCCTAAAATCTAGAATTATTTGCCAATATTTCTGTTATTTTATGTGCAATAACTTTTAAAAAACTTTTAAACTTTTTAAAAATAAGAAGTTTCTGATAATAAGATGATTCTGGAAGAGGAAAAAGAATATATATCAGAATCAGAATCAGATTTATTGGCCAAGTATGTGGACACACACAAGGGATTAGTTTCCGGCTGTTAGTGTATTTCTAGTATTAACAATATGCAGCTTCGCTACATATAATTTACAGACAATACGCAAAATATACAGAGAACAACAACAGTATACACAGTATACATAGACTTTACGAGGACATTTCTGTACAGTGTGCTTTACAGAATAGCAATAATATACAGGTTAATGTATAATTGTTTTATTAATGTATTATTGTATAACCACAGCAGTGTAAACATGAAATGAGTAATGGTGCAGTAATGCAGTGACTGTAGGATAAGAGTGATAATAATAGTGTATCAGTAATATCTGGCCTGTAGCTGATGATGGTGATCAGCTGTTGATGATGGTGATGATCTGAGGGTAGAAACTGTTCTTGTGTCTGACAGTCTTAGTGGACATAGTTCTGCCAGATGGGAGCAGCTGAAAGGGTTGTGACCATATATATATATATATATATATATATATATATATATATATATACTTGTTTATTATCTGCTTTAATATTTGATCTCCACTTGTAATATATGAAATATATTACAATATTTTGAATATTAATTTTCTTAGATGTTTATTCTTGATGCTCTACAGATTTCTCAGTCTATTTAAAGTCATGTACAGCTCTTCGTTTTCTGGATAGATGCAATATATTATTTATTTTTATTCACTCTACTAATTACTCACAGCCTCTTACACAGTGCTAGGGTGTTAGAATTTCTATATTAGATACAACATATATCAGTATTACATAATAAAAAAAAACAATATACAGCGACGAAAAAAATAAAGACACTACACTACATTCTCAGTTTTTCTGGTTTTACTGTTTATAAGATAAGATAGTCCTTTATTAGTCCCGCAGTGGGGAAATTCACAGTGTGACAGCAGAAAAGGATAGCAAGACACTCAGTTACAAAAATTTAGATAAATAAAGGCAGTGTGTTCAACATGAACATTTGTGTTATATTTCATAAACCATGGACAACATTTCCCCTAAATTCCAAATACAAATATTGCTATTTAGAGCATTTATTAATTTGCAGAAATGACAACTGCTCAAAAACTGCTCAAATAATGCAGAGAAATGATTATAATAATTATATATAAGTTATTATTCAGATTTAAACACAGTGCTAATATCTGAACTTTGAGAGCATTCAGAAATTCAGTGTACCAAATGGCTTATCTATGTTACAGTTTAAATTTAGGTTACACTAAAACAGTCATATAAAATGACAGTATGGTTACATTAATGTGTTTTCAGGTTTTGCCCGTTGGGACGTCTAAGGTGATGATGATTTCTGTTCATTTAAGTGATTCATATCTCTACTTTTAGTTAATGTGTATTCACTAGATTAATGCTTCTCTTATAGTCTGTAGGTATTGCACTACTGGTCCTAATTCATTGTTCATTTTGGTGTCAATAAAAGGGTTAAATGTATAAAAAGCTAAATGTAAAATTGTCCAATCCATTTTCTCAGTGGCAGATACAGCTATTGCTATGGCTTGGGAGGCGAGGCCTTCTGTTTACATGCACTTTTTTACACATTCTTAAAAATAAAGTTTCTACAAAGGCTTCTGTGAGTGATTCCACGGAAGAACCATTTTTTCTAGGTTTTTTGGATTTTTCTAGATTCAAGAGTTATGTGTGAAGAACCTTTTAAGTTTAAGTTAAAGGTCTTTTACAAAAGTGCTTTTTCTATGGCATCACTTACAAAACCCTTTATAGCACCTTTGTTTTTAAATGCGTAATGCATTTCTCTGTTTTTTTTTATTAGAGGCTTGACTGATAAAATAATAGATAATATCTGAACTCTGAGAGCATTCAGAAATCACTATGGTGAAATAACCTTGACTGCCAATCACAGCTCTCCACTAGGGTTTCACATTGCTGTTGGGACTTAATGCCATTCATAGTCTGCAAATTCAGCTAATTCAGCTCTGTTTGATGAAATGTCTGGAATAAAACGGCTGCCAGACACGTAGAGATGCAGATTTAAGAAAAATGAAGTGGTCTGTTAATTTTTCCAGAGCTATCAGCATTGTTATATACATGTATCATCAACTACGGTTGTGTTTATTTATCTCAAAGTTAAAATGTAATGTAAAAATCAGATCAGTGTCAGAGGTTGTTCTACATTAATGACTTCCGAAGGCGCTCCAGGTGCTCCACACTGGCTGCTGCGGAGCAGACAAAGCCCCCAGCTCGTCGGCTTGAAAACAAACACAGAATGAAGTTGGCCTTAGCTGCTATGGAAACCCTACTCAAACAGGACACTCGGCTCGACCACCTATACTGTATTAACATCAGCTCCCAGCCCCAGTCATGCCTGAGCACTGTACAAAGGGCTTCTCCGACCCACCCTCAGTGGTGGAGCAGCTGTGCGTGGGTGATAACGGATCATATATCTGCGTGACTCTGACGCTTCCTGGGTTCCAGAAAAATCTGGAGTGCTTACTGGAAGTGTTCACAGGGACTCCGGAGGACAGGGATTTACCAGCAGATTAACTGCAGTTACATCATTTTTTTATACTGTTTGAAAATGCCAGCTGACCTTTCTGTTGCGTGAGAAATACACAATATGGACAAAAGTATTGGGACGCCAGCTCATTTTCACAGTTTTTTCTGAAATCAAAAGTATTAAAACAGAGTGGATCCTTCTTTTGTTGGAGTAACTATCTCAGTGTCAAAGATTTTGACTAGATTTTGGAGCTTGAGCATTGCTGTGAGGATTTGATCGAATTCAGTGGCAAAAGCGTTAGTGAGGTCAGGGTGTTGGATGATGATCATCATCACCCCACCTCATCATGCCTCACCTTAACTCTCCAACTCATCCTAAAAGTACTGGATGGAGCTCCACCATCCATCATTCTAGAGAACACAGTTCTTCCACTGCTCCACAGCTCAATACTGGGGGGCTTAATACCAATACCTCTAGCCCACGCCTGGTATTAGGCAGCATGGTGCCAACAGGTTCATTTTAGTCCTATTCTATTGGTAGTACTTCTTTACGGGGACTAGACTATAGAGCTGTGTATGTGTGTGTACATTTGCACATCTGTGACAGCAATTGGTGCAACTTAAAGTAGCTGAATGCATTCATTAGAAAGGGTGTCTCCAAACATTTGGACATGCAGTGTACCAAATGGCTTATTTATACAGTTTAAATTTAGGTTACATTAATACAGTCATATAAAATGATAGTAGCGTTTTCAGGTTTTGCCCGTTGGGACGTCTGAGGGCCTTCTAAAGGCCTTTTAAAGCTTTAAAGAAGTTAAAGGCAAAGTGCTTTTTCTATGGCTCTTTATAGCACCTTTATTTTTAAATGTGTAATGCATTTCTCTGTTTTAATTAGAGGCTTTACTGATAAAATAATAGATCATTTCACTAACTTGGCCAATCTGGGGTGTGAAATACTGCCAGATCTGGCTAACGAAGAGTCATTTGGGAGATGAAAGAGTCGACTCTTATCTGTGAGCTGAGCTGACTGATCTACACCGCTGTAAAGAGTTGGAAGGCCCATCGCTATGCAGCCCATGCAGTTGCTTATCACTGCAAGTTCTCAATGCAGGCAAATTGTTTTTCATGGCCTGATTAAAGCAGCAATATGTGAGAATCTGTATTTTTGCTCCTGGGCTCCCTCTACTGCTGTGGGGTGTAATTTACTTTTACTCCACTGCTGTAAATGCAAGTCATGCATTGAGTGGCTGCTCATGAATGCTGCACACATGCATTTCTGGATGAGCTAAGAACTCCAGAAGCATGTGGACTGAGGCGGTAGAGTAATACTACAGGATTTTACACTAATATGACTCGGGTCACGCAGCGTTACTCAGCAGTTCTGGAGAGAGGTCTCATTATGCAACTCCAACAAAGTTCCACAGTTCAGCAGTAGCAGCGTTCCAGAGTGGGAATGACGGAGATGCCGTTCTCCCTGTTCCAGTCAGTGGAGCATCAGCATGATCCTGAAGCTGAAATTGTTACATAGTGTTGCTTTAATGGGAACATAATGTGGCCATGTTGTCTAAAAAAGCTATGCGATATGCTGCATATAGTTAGTTCTGAACTAAACTGTGAGCCTTGGCAGCTATGCATGTTTTTTTTAGGCCTCCGGTGACCTGTGCGATATGCTAAGTAGGCATATGTCTCGTCATACCCGGTCTCAAAATCGTGGTAGTGTTGCGTTTCCAGTAGCTTTCCTGAAAAACATCCACACAATTCATTTCAGGAATAATGAAGAGGGCTGCTCGGGTCAAAACTGGGTCTCGCCCTGGTGATCCAGCATCAAAATTCATCTCTCATTTGTGAAAGGCAAGCAAATATGAGCGTCTTGCTCTTGCTATCGGACGTGTTTAACTATTTACCCAAATCCAGGTCTTTCCATCAACTGAGAAAATCCCTGATTGAGATCAGCCCTGTCACAGAATCAGATTTCCACCCATATCTTCCCTTTCTTTTCTGGATTTTCCGACGTATCTTCACGAACAGGCTAAGCAAAAATGCCTGCCAACTTCTACATGCTACTTCAGGAGCCTCTCTACCCCCTACACCTCAAAAGACTGCAGCGCTTTTGAGGACTCGCCCTGGATTAGCAGATGTTTAGCAGATTAGTAGGCTGTCTGATTTCTCCCAGGGCTTTCCCTCTCTGCCCTCAGGGTGGCAGATTCCTGTCTGCCGCGGCAAGTAAAAGGTGCGGCCCCCCAGATCCATAACCGATCTGGAGTCAGTACGGTTCTCTCTGAGTGAATCGGTGTGTGCTGAATGAGCCACACTGACTCAAGATCAGGCCTCTTGAGGTTCTTGAGTTATGTCATAGCAGAACCACTTTTAGTCCCAAGATACATTTGTGTTGATGCAAAGCTTCTTCCTCAAACATTTACACTAAGTCAAGGTTCTTTAAACTGGTTCTCAGACCAGTCCACAGGGACCCCTGGACAATCTGAGGACCGCTTTCAGAACCATCCACTGAATGTCTTTTAAGAAACCTTCATTTTTGAGAGTACAAAGCAAAAATATCCATACTTCCTTAAAAAAGCATTCCTCACGGGTTCCCCACACAATAAAAGTCCCATTGAAACATATATTTTTTTAAAAATGTCTAGAACATGTTAAAGATTTAAAGAACCTTAAAATAATACAAATATTCTCTTCCCTTTTCAAAATATGTATTTTATAGGAAGGTTCTTTAAACTTTAAAAGGTTCTTCATACTCACACATCGCATGTCGAAGAATGTTTCTCCAAAGCAGTGGTTCTCAGACCAGTCCACAAGGACCCCTGGACCATCTGAGGACCGCTTTCAGAACCATCCACTGAATGTCTTTTAAGGAACCTTCATTTTTGAGAGTACAAAGCAAAAATATCCATACTTCCTTAAAAAAGCATTCCTCACAGGTTCCCCAACACAATAGAAGAACCACTTTTGGTCCCATTGAACCATATTTGAAAAAGAAAACGTCTAGAACCTTTCAAAGATTTAAAGAACCCTCAAATAATATGATGATTCCCTTCAACCTCTTAAAGGTTCTTTCTCAAATATTTCCATTATGTGAAGGTTATTTCAACTTTAAAAGGTTTTCCATACTCACACATCCCATGTTGAAGAATGCTTCTGAAAAGCAGTGGTTTTTA
The DNA here is from genome assembly GCF_030463535.1 of Salminus brasiliensis. Classification (NCBI taxonomy): domain Eukaryota; kingdom Metazoa; phylum Chordata; class Actinopteri; order Characiformes; family Bryconidae; genus Salminus; species Salminus brasiliensis. The sequence goes on from NC_132886.1 coordinate 5,491,170, forward strand.
AACCAGTCTACAGGGAACCCCAGATGGTCCAAATTTGGATCTCTGAGGACCGCTTTCAGAACCATTCACTGAATGCTTTTTAAGGAACCACTTGCAGGTCGTCCAATTACTTTTTCTCTGCACCTTTATTTTTAGAGTACAAAGCAAAAATATACACACTTCCTTAAAAAAGCATTCCTCAGGGGTGCCCCAACGAGGTATTTGAGTGATGCAATAGAAGAACCACTTTTGGTCCCATTGAACCATATTTGAAAAATAAACTGTCTAGAACATTTTAAAGATTTAAAGACCCTTCAAATAATACAAATGTTCTCTTCCAATTTCTACATATTTACATTATGTAAAGGTTCTTTAAACTTTAAAAGGTTCTCCACACTCACACATCCTATGTAGAAGAAGAAGAAGTGGTTTTCAAACCAGTCTAGAGGGAACCCCAGATGGTCCTTTATAAGTGAAGTAGAGATCAAAATATTTATACTTTCTTAAAAAATGGGTTCTTCAAGGGTCCCTCAAGGGTAAAGGCAATGGTTCTATGTATAGTAGAACCATGACAACTTCAAGAGCTTGTTATAAAAAATGAAGTGGTCTGATTTCCACCTTCCAGGACACACTAATCCAGCCCTGGAGGGCAACAGGAATGCTGCTGTATGTGCTTCCTGCTTCAACACACCTGAAAGGAAACCAAATTTTCTAAAAAAAAAAAAAGAGAGAGATTTTAGTACATACATCCAAAATATGGTGCATCTATCACTACCACAGAGGAATCACTTTGGGTCCCATAAAAAACTATGCAAATGTTCTCCTCCAATTACAAGGTTCTTTACATAATAACATGTTATGTTATTAACTTTCGAAAGGATCTTCATGCTCACACATCCCATGTAGAAGAATGTTTCTCCAAAGCAGTGGTTCTCAAACCAGTCTGCAGGGACCCCCAGGTGGTCCAAATGTGGATCTCTGAGGACCGCTTTCAGAACCATCCACTGAATGTATTTTAAGGAACCCCATGCTGGTATTCTAAGATTCTCTTTTCCTGACACATTTATTTTTGAGAGTGAAATACAGAGCAAAGCATCCATCTCAAATGTCCTCAAAAATGGGTTCTTCAAGGGTTCTTTAGTAAAGGCAACAGTTCTATACACAGCAGGCCATTGACCATTGAACCTGTTTATAAAATCATATGGTTAGACGTCCACCTTTCCAGGACTGTCTCAATCCAGCTCTGGGAATGGAAGTTCTTCAAACCTCTTAAAGCTTCTTCACACTCTACACTATTACACTATACATGTCTACACTATTAAAGTACAAGATCCTTGAAGACACCTTTTGGAGGTTCTTTAATTTGAAACTGTAGAGGAAAATGATTTCTTGAAGGTTCCTTAAAGCACCCTAAGAGGTTCCTCCACAGGTTCAAATGAAAGAACCTTCAAAAGTCCAACAAGAATCGCAAGAGGTAGAGTAGTTCCGTGAAGAAGCTCTAGGGTATATCAAGAACCTAGAGGCTCCTCCAAGAACCCAAACATTGCACAATGCTTTTGGAGAATCTGGCCCTTGAAGAACCCATTTTAATTAGGGTTCCTAGAGGATCTTTAGGAGGATCTTTTTTTAGGTCTTTGCCGAATTGGGTTCCTGCAAGAAGCTTTTCTTGAAGGTTCCCTAAGCACCTTAAGACATTCCTCCACAGTTTCAAATGAATGAATCTCCAAAAGGCTGTCAAGGATCTTGTCCTTTTAACAGTTTTACCAACGTGGGGCCTTATTCAGTAACTGTTCTTCTTAAAACCTACCTATGCAGTTTTCACAAAGACTCTGGCATTCTCCAGTGTTTACATTATCTGGGATTTGTTCAGTTTAGTAGGACAATAGGATCCATGATTGTAAGAGCAGAGCTGTGAACAAGCCTGAGGTTTTAAACATTACAAATCCTCTGTTAGGACGTTTCTCAAGAACAAACCCAATGGCAATGGCAAACAGCCCTTTTTTTATTTAACAGTAAACAACAGCAGTCTGTTTTAATTGTAACGGATAAAGAGATTTTGAAAAACAGTCGTGTATAAATGGAAACGGAAACCTGTGAAGCCACTCGGACGTCATAAGTGGACGTCAAGGAAGAAAAAGGAAATGCAAGAAAATGTCATGCCCTTTACAACCCCATTCTTGTAAATGAGCTGTGTAGGCCTTAAAGCCCTTTGAGCTTCAAGTACAGCTCGACTCGACCCGCCATCCCTCAAAATCCATGGAAGACGAGCGTCCAGGCTTTTTTCTGGCCTGCACCGAAGCTTCCCCTGGGTATCCGAACGGCAGAGTCCAACACTCACTGTCTTCAAACCCAGACTGAAGACCCTCCTCTTCTGAGAATACTTGGGTGAATAGCAGAGTGATCACCTTACTGACTTGTGCTTAGTAATGTCTAAAGCTTAGAGATATCTTTGAATTATTAGTCTATTCTAACTAGCTGAGGTTTTTCTTGAGTAAATAGCAAAGCACTTTTGTAAGTCACTCTGGAGGAGAGCGTCTGCTAAATGCCTTAAATGTAAATGTAAATGTCAAAGGTACCTTGGAGAACTGTAACTCCACCTTTATTTTTAAAGGTAGAGTCTAGAACAGGGGAAGCAGGCCGTTGTTCAGTACTGTAGTGGTGTGTCTCTGTCCTGGCCAGCATTTTGCTGCCTCGTCTTAGGTGAAGCCTTGAGTTGGAGTTACGTTTGAAAGAGCCTGTGAGAACAAGTCCTGGTGTCGGTGGCAGCAGGCCCAATTCTGCAGGCCTCAGCCTCATGCCTCTGGGGCTGGAGCAGGCTCAGCAGAGCGGGCTGGAAGGGTGGGGGTGCAAACACACCTCTGTCCCAGGCACGCGTCCCCCTCGGCAGGCCTGTGGCAGCACGTTCTACTTGCCTTAATGGAGCCTGTGATGGTAATAGTACGCTAAGGCGCGAAAGCGCACTGATGCAATAACAGCCATGTCAGTGCGCTCACACATTTCAAAACTGGCTGCCCTCATCACTGTTCCCGACAGTGGACAATCCAGGACACTGTACAGAACACTGTTGTGCACTCTTAGCAGAACAGGTTCTTTATAGGACTGAAGGGTTCTCCATGCTTTGTAACGAAAGTGGGACACTTTTTGGTTGCTGAGCAGAGCCAGTCTTAAAAGGTTTTTTGAGAACCGACCTCATTCCAAAATTGACCAGTGGTCAGATTTACTACAGATCTGGATCTAGGTTCTTTGGACCTAAGAGGCTTTTGAAATCAACAGATTTCCCATCAAATAGATGAGCAATTTGAGCCTGAGTTGGGCCAGTTTACAAAAGAACCCTTGAAGAACCCATTTTAAAGGTGTAGAAAATAGACTTTGTATTATAAATGGTTTTAAGGAGACCAATCAGAACTTTATGTGGGGGGTGGGGGGGGGTGGACAGATGCTTGACTACAGCCAAAGGTCATTACCATTGCAGCCTTGAGCAGCCTTGACCGTAAGTTTGTCCAGAGGGACTTCTGTAGCAGTGTTTTTCACTGTGGGTCGCGATCCACTAGTGAGTTACAGTTTAGGGATGAGTAGCCAATTAATGATCAATCCCCTTGATGAAAGACCATTTGGGAGTTGATTGGTGTAAGAACCACAGGCATTGCTCTACAGAGTAGAAGCAACAGGAGACCTAGTCCTTCACCATGTTCTCCAATGTAAATGTCACCAAGTGACCTTTACAATTAGCAAAATTCAATCCAACAGCAACTATATGAGAGTTTGGACTGATGTGAAGCTGTTCTAGTGCCTTGTGGTGGTCCAGCACTGTAGAAAGTTGGTTCTTCCTTCAGCGTTTGAGCCGTGTATAGGTCCAGTTGGAACTTAGATATTAGATTCATGCTACCTATTAATGACTATATATATACTATATATTGACTATGGTACATATTAATGACTATGTATTGTTATTTTAGCAGTTAATGAATGATAAACCAAGATATTAGGGGGTTAAAAAACACATGATGCCATAAAATTACATTCTTCCGACAGTCCAGCATGTTGCTCCCTAGCTTTATGGCCTACAAAGCTAAAAATGGCCCATATCCTCCCTACCTGATGGCCCACTGTGCTTCAAGTATGGCCTATCTCGCCCCACCATTTCTCAAGACGCATGTAAGACAAGCTTTAAGACTTTTCTCAGTCCTTGTGGTGGAATGAACTCCCCCTGAGGGTCCGAACATCAGAATCACTTGCTGTCTTCAAAGGTCAACTCAAAACCCTCTCTAAAGAGCACTTGATAAAGCTCTAATATCACACCTATTGAAGCTTTTACTGCATTTACACCACTTGTTGCACGTATTGCACTTATTCTTTCTTGAATAGGAATTTCTTCTCCACAGGAATTTGCATAGGTTAACCCCTTAAACCCGGTCCGTAAGCCCATACATCTTCACTTTCAGATCTACAGTACTGTCAAAATTTCATGGGCCCTAAAACTGAACCCTGTGGTACTCCAACAAGATATGCCAAACCAAACAGTTATCAAATAATACTCACAATAGTTTCTGCATTAGGATTTATGACTGGATAATAAACCCAGGCTTTTTTGGGGGTTAATAATCTCTACATTCAGGTTTTAGTAATTGTGCATTGCTTGTAAATTGTTTGTAGGTATTGTGTGGAGCATTTCTGGCAGTGACTGAGCTCAAAAGTACTTTGAATTCAGGGTCCATCAACATCAGCTTTGGGTATTCTGAATGAATGACTCAGCACTTTTGTAAGTTGCAATCTACTAAATGCCATGAATGTTAATGTAATGGTCAGTCTGCCCGGGTCACAGAAAATGCTGCTAGATGTCCTTGACTTTGTTCTTTTTTTTAGAAGCGTTAATTATTTCCGTAAATTAGCCGTTCAGTATTACCCTCTCTTAATGTTTCCCATTCCCACAGCAGAAGCACACAAACACCGGCTCACACACTACAGTTTGCTAGCCCTTGCATTGGTCCATTAATATCTCATTAAGTAGTGGATTATGACCCTAGTTCTCCTGAGAACCTATGTGGGACTGCTGTTGACCGGTGCTTTGGTCGATAGACCTCTCCCCTTCGTTCCCCTAGCGATGACCTCCTTCACACAGTCGTTCTTTCATCATTTTGCCCACAGGGTCTGTTTTAACCCCCCCCACACACACACACACAGTCCCTGACCACCTTTTTCAATTTACGACTCACTTCACATAATGTGTGTATGTCTGTCAGAGTGTGTGTGTGTGTGTGTGTGTGTGTGTTGGGGGTTTGGAGTCAATTCAGACTTCATTAAGTGACACATTCAAGCAGTAAATTGTTACAACAACAAACAAGTCCTCAAAAGACCCTCAGAGACCCAGGCGGGTTTCACCACCACGGCAGCCCCTCCGTTAGTGTTTTCCCCAGTGTTTTGTTCGTGGCAGACATTTCACATGACTAGCAGACCATAGAGGATTAGATGGTTACAAAGATGGTTGCCATACTTTGTAAAATCCCTGGAAAGAATATTGCAGACTTATCGGTGCTTGTCTGGGCAACCATGACCTAAAGGCTTGAGAAGTGAGGTGCCCTTGAACAAGCCACCTACCAACTATCTACTGAGTAGACTGATAAATCAGTGTGCTGATCAGTTATTTATCTTGGAGTTCAGGAGCTCTACTAAAGCCTGAGTAGACTGATAAATCACTGTGCTGATCACTTATTTATCTCAGTGTTACTGAGCTCTACTAAAGCCTGAGTAACTGATCACTGTGCTGATCAGTTATTTATCTCAGTGTTACTGAGCTCTCCTAAAGCCTGAGAAGACTGATAAATAACTGTGCTAATCAGTTATTTATCTCGGAGTTCAGGAGCTCTACTAAAGCCTGAGAAGACTGATAAATCACTGTGCTGATCAGTTATAAATAACTGAACAAATACTTGGGAAGTGGTGGCTCAGTGGTTAGAGCACTGGGTTATTGATTACAGGGTTGTGGGTTAAATACTCGGGTTTGCTAAGCTGCCTTGCCAACTGCTCTGGGCATGTGTGCTCAGTTGGTGTGCATGTATCTGTTCACTGCATAAATGATGACTGTGGTTAGGAAAAAGGTTTTTACACTACAAGTTTTTAAGTGGTTTTAAGGGTCAGGTTTGAAAGTATTTTAGAATTGATGGTTTGAAGCCTGTCTCATTTCATCCATATCCTAAACGTTTTCCTTGTGATTTATGATGTTTGAGTGGTTTTAATGACAGCCCCCCCCCCTTCTCTTATTCCCTAAAATTAAACAGGCTGTTTCTGTTACTGTGCCTGGGCTGGTATAAGATAAATTAGCTATGTTCCTGTACTGTGCCTCATGCCAATAGCAGTCACTGCTGAAACATTCCTAAAAACTGCAGTGTGAACAAGAGATCAGAGGTTTAAAAAAACACATGATGCCATAAAATTAGTCTTCCGAAGTTCAGGCATGTTGCTCCCTACCTTTACGGCCTACAAAGCTAAAAATGGCCCATATCCTCCCTACCTGATGGCCCACTGTGCTTCAAGTATGGCCTATCTCGCCCCACCATTTCTCAAGACACATGTAAGACAAGCTTTCAGACTTTTCTCAGTCCTTGTGGTGGAATGAACTCCCCCTGAGGGTCCGAACAGCAGAATCACTTGCTGTCTTCAAAGGTCAACTCAAGACCCTCTCTAAAGGACACTTGATAAAGCTCTAATATCACCTCTATTAAAGCTTTTAACCCCTTAAACCCTGTCCATAAGCCCATACATCTTTACTTTCATATCTACAGTACTGTCAAAATTTCATGGGCCCTAAAACTGAACCCTGTGGTACTCCAACAAGATATGTCAAACCAAACAGTTATCAAATAATACTCGCAATAGTTTCTGCATTAGAGTTTATAACAGGATAATAAACCAAGGCTTTTTGGGGGGTTAATAATCTCTACATTCATGTTTTAGGAATTGTGCACTGAAACATTCCTAAAAACTGCAGTGTGAACAGGCAGGGCTAAACTGTGGTTGGCTGAATGGGCGGAGCCATGCAAATACATTGGTTCTTGTGACATCAGAGAAACTGAATTTAGAAAAGGTCAAAGTTTCTATACACTCTTTAAAATAAAGGTGTATTTGTGTAATGCAGTATGCAAATGAATATGTGTTCTGTCTTGGTCAACAACTCTACACTAGATGTTTAGACAGAAGTATTGGGACACCCGCAATTTCAATACCCGTGTTTCTTCTGAAATCAGGAGTATTAAAAAGAGTCTGTCCCGCTTTTGTAGGAGTGACTGTCTCTACTGTCCTTTTATTTGTTGCCTCTGCCGACAGAATGCTAAGTGCTGCGCCACTGCGACTGACTGAACTCATGATTGGCTTCCCAGGGGCCTCATGAGCTGAATCAGAGTTGACGGAGCAGCTCAGGCCAGCAGGCCCCCCTGATTGAAATCAGGAACCACAGCTCTGTGGGTCTAAAAGCTCCTTCTCGGGGCATTATCTCCTCTGGCTGTTGATACTGCTGTGTTGTGATAAGCAGGAGAATCTGAGATGCTCCCCAGATAAGCCACGTAAGGGGAAGCTTGGCTCTAGAAACACAGGAAGTGCTTTGCTCTCTGCAGCTCACCGCAAAACTCCACATGTCACAGGACTGGCCTTGTTATGGAAGCCATATGCCAGCAAGCACAATGACTTGTTTTGAAAGACAGCAACTGTTTCCACATGGGGGGTCTGAGTGCGTTTATAGCCTTTCCGACTGGAAACGGTCAAATCATGGGTTTGAGTTGGACGGCTTAATCATTACATTTGTTTGGTCGGTCTAGTTTAGACTGCAAACCTCGAGCCAGCATGACTCACATTAAATTAGCATGGAAAACACATTGAGAATGAAAGACAGGATAGTTAGCTCAGCCCTCAGATCCAGGAACTTGCAGGCACATGCAGAGGAAGGTCAATATTTTGCTACAGATAATGAATCTTAGCTGGACATCGCATTGAAATGCAGACGACGGTGTAGTGAAGAGTGGTTTGATGCCTAAACCTTAATAGGAACTAAGACTAGTAGAGCTAGGCCTTTAACCCCTTAACACAGAAAGGCTTATTACACACTAAGGTGTTTCACTCAGTAGCTAAATGGACTTGAGGCTATTCTTTGCTAACAGATGCAGGTCACAAATGTCCACTTTCGCAAAAATTCACAAAAACAATTGCTAATTCTGTTAGCCCTCCTACTGGATTTTAGTACTGTATTAGCACAAAGCTAATGGAGCATGGCGATGTACTGGAGCATTTTTTCAGACGTTTTTTTTTTTTTAGCATTTGTAGTCATTGCTATGGTGCAGAAACCTGGCAACTTTACAGAAGAAGGAAATAAACCTTCTTAACCTTCAATGGACGTCAATGTGAAAAGTGTTTGGAGCATTTCCATCCATCATGAAATTGACACAATATAAAAAAGACCAGCTATCAGATTAGCATTGTATCAAAAAGTAAAAAATAAAGAGCCAAAAAATGAGATTTTTGAGTTTGAAGCTTGCAACAGACGTGAGCTGTGTCCAAAACCGTGCCCTATTCACTATCCCCTGATCGCTATTGTCATGGCTGGTTAGGCCAGAGGGTAAACGAAAGCAACCAATGCAGCAACTAAAGTTGACAACTAAAACAGGTGAACACAAAAGCACACCTGAGACCCAGGGGGCATTCGGAGCTGAGCTGGGTAAGCTGGTGAGGGAGAACTAGTAACAACACAAAACAACCTACCAGGCCATGCCTGGGGAGATTACAGGGGAAACTAAGGACAAGCATGAACCTCCCACCAGAGATTACACAAACTGTGGGGAGAGAGCTGGGGAACCAGCCGCTGAACCATAAATGGCTAGGCTGACCAAACCTGGAGATGCGAAGTAGAAGAAGGTCGCCTAGCTGGAGCGAGCGAGCAAAACCTGGATATATCTTGCAAAACTCAATGCTAGAAGCAAGGTCCGCTAGTGGATCTGAACTGTGAACCAAACTGGCCTAAACAAACCGTGGTCAGTGTATCGAACCTCTTGGGCTACCTCAAGGCTCTGAACCTACAATTCTCGGCGAGGAGCTCTGTAGCTGAGCTCCTTAAGTACCCCCTCAGGTGAAACACATCAACTAAACAAGACATGATAAACCTGAATCAAACACATGAACATGAATCAACCGAACATACATGAACGTAAATGAACAAGAACCGAATCCATGAATCAAAACCGGCGGCTCGGAATCGCCCCGGGTGGAGGGCGCAATACCGAGGGGCTGACAACTATGTAGAGCTCTATTATAGGGAGCGGAATTCGGCAAGGTGTTGAACGATTCTGGACACCTCACTATGTGCAACAGCAGGGCACGTCGCATAAGCAATCCGAACTTCGGCCTTCTTCAGAGAAGCTTCGCGCAAATCTGCGAACCAACAACGCATTGGAATCTGGGTAATCCATGTCCTTTTAGCATACATCGCTTGCACACTACATATTGTGGTAGTGCATTATGGGGTATAGTAGTGCATTATAAGATTGTTACTGTGCACTAAAACATCTGACACCACTACAAAATGGCGGAACCCTAAAGTAGTGCACTACATAGTGAATAGGGCACGGTTTTGGACCCAGCTAAAACCATTATATGTTGCTGTATGTTGCTGTTTAATAATGACAATATTATGAAAAACCCCTGGCACAAAGCTCCTGCCGCTGTTTTCCAAAGCCTGACTGAATTGTGGCGAGGTTGCAGCTCATATTCACAGTAAAGTAAAACAATAAAAATATGCATAGTTTTGGTATTATTTTTATTTTTCCATGTCTCCTGAATTAATCCTGAATTCAGTCCATGTTTCTGGATAACAACTCCATGCTGTTAGCGCCAGGCTAATTTTGTGAGCTTCTATTGCTTGTTTGCTACATTAGCTTCAAAGTTTCAGCGCAAAACTAATGAAACAAACTGAGACATGAGATATACACTGAATGCACAAAAGTATTGGGACACTCATTCTTTATCTGTTATGACATCAGGGGTATTAAAAAGAGTTGATCCTGCTTTTGTTGGAGTAACTGTCTCTACTGTCCAGGAAAGAAGCTAGCTAGCTTTCTGCTAGATTTGTTCTGAGGATGTGTTTGCATCCCGCCGCTAAAATGTTAGTGAGGTCCGGATGTTGGACGATGATCACCACCCCACCCTATCATCCCCAACTCATCCCAAATGTATTGGATGGAGCTCCACCATCCATCATTCCAGAGAACACAGTTCTTCCACTGCTCCACAGCTCAATGCTGGGGAGCTTTATACTAGCCCCTCTAGCCCACGTCTGGCCTTAGCTGGCATGGTGCCAATGGGTTCATGTGTATCTGCTCCTGGGAGTCCTATTCTATTGGCAGTACTTCTCTACAGGGACTAGACAAGCTGTGTATCTGTGTATGTGCATTTGCACATCTGCATCAGCAATGGGTGCAACTTAAATTAGCTGAAGGCATTCATTACTAGGGGTGTCCGCAAACATTTGGACAAGTAGAGTGTCTTATCGGACTGACTACTAAATTTAAAGAAAGACAGGACCTTCTCACAGTCTCAGCCTAAACCTGTCCATGTTCTCTTTGTGTTCAGATGGAGGAGGGATACGAACTTGACCTGACCTATGTGACGGAGCGCATCATCGCCGTATCCTTCCCCCAGAGCTGCTCGGAGGAGACCTACCTGCACAACCTCAAGGATGTCACGCGCATGCTCAAGTCCAAACACGCTGATAACTATTTGGTAAGACACGCCCGTGTGTTTACGCACCGTCTGCTGGAGAGAAGCTCCTCAGAAATACAGGCCCTAAAGGAATGAGTTTCGGCTTGTCTCGTGTTGCCGTTACGCAACGGCTTCTATGCAAAACGGTCTTTTCACAGTCTGGCTTGTAAAAAACAACAGTAATTTACTCATTTGGGCGGTGTTGTGGTAGTGCGGATGTTTTGCGTTTACAGCGTCATAGATTTTATGAAATATGTATGTGGACGCCTGGCCATTCCAAGACCCTGGGTATTAGTATGGAGCTGACCCCACATAACAGCCTCCACTCTTCTGGGAATTGTTAGTAGTAGAAGGCGTGGGAGTAACACTGTCAGCATTACATTGTCAAAGGGATCCGAGTGGTCCTGCAGACTAAGGATCGCAGGGTCATGCTGCCTGCCATCAGCAGCCAGAGCCTGAGAGAGCACAATTGGCCTCTCTCTCTTTCTTTCTTTCTCCCCCCACATCACTCCAGTGGGGATGCTGGCTGGCACTGCCATCTGCTAGCTGGCAGCCCGTTGGTCGCCTGGTGATTTTCGTTGCATTGGCGGCAGTTGGAAAAGAGGTGGTGGCTGGTTGTGCATGTGTGCATCACTCCTCACCCTCCCAGTGTCGGGATCACTACATATGGTAGGGGGAGGGTGGGTAGCAGGGTTGGAAAACTGGGGACACTTTCTAAGGTGTTTGTGGGCCTTCCAAAGAAATCTCTGGTAAAACGTCATCTGGAGTGGTTCTTTGTAGTTGATTAAGGTTGAGCTAAAGATCCTGAAGATGCTCTGTTGAGGCATTGCTGGTATTAAGTATCAGACCACAGCCAGCCGTGCTTTACTGTTCCAGCCTGTGAAAACTCCTCAGTGCTGTGTTTTCCTTTCAGGTGATCAACCTGTCAGAAAAGAGACATGACCTGACCAAGATGAACCCCAAGGTAAAGCTGTAGAATCTTAAATGTAAATTTGTTTAAAAAAATATTACCTTTTTTTAACATATGACCTCAGTAACAGCCAATCATAGTCCACATGTTAATGAGCTCATTTTTAACAAGCATCCAAATCTAATCAGATTTTACTCTGGTCGAATCCCGAGCCGCGCCGCTTTGCCATCAGCAGCCGGAGTCAGAGAGGGCACAGCTGTCCGAGCTCTCTCTGGATGGGTAGATGGTGCTCTGTTAGCTGGTGTGGTGGAGCTGGGGACCCAGTGCTTTCCTCTGACCGGTGATGCCGCAACGGCAGCAGTTTGAAAAAAAAGGGGTGGTGGCTGGCGTGGCATGTATCAGACGTGGAGACATGTGTTAAGTCCTTACCCTCCTGGTGTCAGGAGCACTGCCAGTGCCAGGGGGAGCTATGAACGAGCGGGTGAAGTGGCAGTATCAAATTGGGGGGAAAAGAATGAGCTTTTAGACACGTGTTGAGTCATCAGCTGAGTGTGTGTACAATCAACTTTTTAAACTATAGAAAATATAATTAAATCAATTATTATTATTAGTGTCTCATAAGCAGTTTACAGTCAGGTTCCTCCTGGGAAAGGATCGTGTAATTTGTGACCCCTGTGTCACTGTTCAGATTCCTGATTATAATATATATATATATATATATATATATATATATATATATATATATATATATATATATATATTTATATTATATTATATTATATTATATTATATGTACACATCTCAGCTGTTGTTTAAGCAGAATTACCTTTGAAAGACATAAGGATGTTAGCATGTTAGCTTGTGGATAGCATGTTACAATGAATTCAGTGCTGGTATATACTGGTCTATATAGGTTTGTGCTGGTTTGCTGGGACCAGATCTGCTGGTATATGCAGTGTTTAGGAGGAGCTTGGTCCTGACACATTAGCATGTCGTCAATTTAAAGAGCAGCTTTTTAAGCCTTGTTGTTTTATGCTGTTGAATGTTCTGTATGCTAATAAATATATTACAAATATTCACCCATGTGGTATTGTTCTGCGCGACAGTGTTGTTTATGAACCCTCACGCTACACAACCCATTGTCTTATAACCGGGAATCTGAACAGCCTGAACGGCGACACGGGGGTCACGAATTCGCAACCTTTCACCAAATTTTCAAATAAAACTAAAATTGAGGCTAAAAGTTTGTAGTGCGAACCCATGAACCCATGCCATGAAGTATTAGCTTATTTTTTTTAATCATATAACTCATATAAATATAATATGAACATATAATATATATCATCATATAAAACCATATCGAATCATATTTAATTAGGTAATCTAATAAGTTAGCTTAGCTGCTAAACTCACTACTACACCCCTCCTAAATCTATATCCTATATTCTATGTATTTTATTTTTATCTATATCTCTTATCTCTATATATTTCTTAATATTTGTATCTATATTTTTAATCAAGCTTCCACATGTCTAGACAGTCGTCTACGCATTTCACTGCTAGTTGTAGTGTATAAGACAGAATATAAGGTAATTGATCATTGATTTAAAAATATTACCATACTGAACATTACAGCGTTTTATTTGATGTTCAGTATGTGATTAGAATTTATATTCGATTCGTTTCATTGATAATTTGACTTTTACTTAATACCTTCTTAATAAAAAGGGAAATCCTGGACTGTGAGGGAGTCAGTTCTGAGGTTCTCTGAGTTATTGGGTTGTTGGATTTCACTGATCTGTTTGCTTGCCTTTGATCTTCTCTCAGACGCTGGACACAGGCTGGCCAGACCTACACGCTCCTCCGCTGGACAAGATCTGCACCATCTGCAAGGCCATGGAGAACTGGCTCAACGCTGACCCGCTGCATGTGGTGGTCATTCACTGCAGGGTGAGACTCCACACACAGCTCACAGTGGACAGTTAGTGGAGGGTACCATAGCTATCCTTGACTGGGGTCAGTCTCCTCATTACTTTTAGAGTCAGTGTTTGGAAGTTAGCATGTTAGCATGTTAGACTAGGATGAATTCAATGCTGGTCTATACTGGTCTATACTGGGACCAGATCTGCTGGTATATGCTGTGTTTTGGAGCTTGGTCCTGACATATTAGCATGTAGTCTTTTTTTAATCTTTGCTGTTTTATGCTGTTGAATTTTCTGTATGCTAATAAAAATATTACCATATTAAAATATGAACAGAATCATAAAACCACAAATCATATTGGACTTAAGTCTGATCTCTATACTCCTACAAAACATGTCTTGTCTGATTTTTCCAGGGAGGAAAGGGGAGGATCGGTGTGGTCATCTCTTCATTTGTCCATTTTACGGATATCTCTGCCAGGTACTAACCACCACCTCCGGTCTCATTGCAGTTTTGTGAATTGTTGTATAATTACTAAAACATTTATCCTTGAGCTAGAAATCTTTTCTAAACTGTACTGCGTTACATAACGACAGCAGTGACAGTACCTGTCCTTATTATAATAAAATAGCATCCACAATGACTCATATTACTACAGTGAACAAATCTCAATGCAAAAAGCTTTAAAGAAGCCTTTGTATATTATTTGCAGTGTAAAAGAAAAGAATATTAATATACATGTAAAAACGTATAGAAGTAAACATCATTTTAAACTCCATTATATATGTATGTAACAAGTATTAGTGTTAAAAATATGTGTAACTGTAAAAATATGTAAAAGTATGTAATTATGTAAAAATAGTAATTTTAATAATATAGTAATAGTAATAATAATAAAATTTGCAGTGTAAAAAAAGAATATTAATATACATGTAAAAATGTAATGAAGTACACATCATTTTAAACTTTTAAAATTGTTACATTACATTATAATGATGTATGAGTGCGTTTCAGTGCCAATTTGGGCAATATCACAGTAGTGGTTAATGTATAGTATCACAGCTGTATGAGATGTGTAAAGCTGTATAAAAGGCTGTGTACATAAATGAAAGTGAGTGACAGTATAGCAGTCTAATAGTGTACAATAGTATAAAAGTACAGTTACAGTAAATGTGATAAAATTATATAAAAAAATTGTCACAGTATAACATGAAACAGGTACAATATTGAAATGATGTAACAGAATTCAACTATAAAAATGTAAAGGTATGTAACAGTATGAAAGTATAAAAAATGTGTGTAACATTGCAAAAGTATAGAAAATATCTGTAACAGTATAAAAATATAAAAATATATAAATCTATAAAAAATGTAAAAGTATGTAACCAGTATAAAATTAAATATATCATTAATAAATTATATATATGTGTGTGTGTGTGTGTGTGTGTGTAACAGTATAAAAGTGTGGAAAACATAAAACGTTTTAAAAATGTAAAAGTATGTAACCAGTATAAAATTAAAACATATATATGTGTAACAGTATAAAAGTGTAAAGAATATGTGTGCAACAGTGTAAACATAAAAAAATGTATGTAACCAGTATAAAAGTGTAAAAAATATGTGTAACAGTAAAAATATGCAAAAGTATGTAATCATGTAAAAATAGTAATTAGTAATAAAAATAATAAAACTGTAGTTCTTTTTGTAAATGTATAAAAGTGTGCAACAGTATTAAATTATGCAACAGGCCAGGAGTATCTAACAGTATAGGAAGTATGTAACTGCATAAGTGTGTATAAATATAAATGTGTGTAACACTATAAAATGTATGACAGTATAAATATAAATGTACACAGGTTTGCAAATTTACTTTCCCTTTTACTCAATACAGAACGTACAGCTTACCGTAGTGTATACAGTGTATATACTGTGTGTGTGTGTGTAAATACATGTAATTCTATTGGTTAATCTCTTCACTGGGTCTCTGTTGTGTTGACTGCTGGTGTTTGTTACAGATCATCTTCTAGACTACAGGATTAGTGAAACTGTCACAGTGTGCATGTGTGTAATCTCTTCTTTAGGAGGCTTACTTTACTGTATTACTGTAATACTGTAATACTGTGATACTCAGAGTGATGGGTGTAAAAACACTGCTCACAAACAGCACTAAGAGAGATGTGCTGGATCAGCTGAGGCAGCAGGTGATGGGCAGTCCGCAGCTGTGGTCACTCATTTGGTTGAAGTGGTGATTATCACATGCATTTATGCTGATCTGCTCTGCACACAGACTCCTGCTGTGGTGTGTGAGTGACTTCCTCCTTCATCCACAACACACTGGGCGATTATACAGTGTGTGTGTGTGTGTGAGAGAGAGAGTGTGTGTGTGTGAGTGTGTGTGTGTTATAGTGAAAAGAGAAAGGCCTGTGTTGAAAAGCGTACAGTGTGTGTTGGCTTAGTGGTGTTGGGATAGGGTTGTGTATACACACACACACACACACACATACACACACACACACACACTCTGCTGTCTCCCCTTCCCCAGTGTTTACTTAACCAGGGCATTGTGCTCTTCCACACTGAAATCCCTGCTCTCACTGGATACATTCTGTGTGTGTGTGTGTGTGTGTGTGTGTGTGTGTGTGTGTGTGTGTGTTCCTACATGTGATTCACTTCCTTTGTCTGGTTGTGTTGTGTGTGTTACAGTGCGGACCAGGCGCTGGACCGCTTTGCCATGAGAAAGTTCTACGATGATAAAGTCTCTGCTCTGATGACCCCCTCTCAGAAAAGGTAAAAGCACCTCAAGGCCGAATCCATCACCTTCTCACCCTTAGAAGCAGAGAGAGTCACTGTCCATTTGCTGCACCTTTCAAATGTAATTAAGCTCTGTATTTAGAGTAATATCATTTCATAAAAGTATTTGGACACTTGCTCATTCATTGCTTCTTCTGAAAGTAAGAGGATTAAAAGAGTTTCTCCTGCTTTTGTTGGAGTAACTGTCTCTACTGACCAGGAAAAAAGGCTTTCTTCTACATTTTGCAGTAGCATTGCTGTGAGGATTTGATTGCATTCAGCGACAAGAGTGTTAGTGAGATCAGGATGTTGGATGATAACCACCTCAACTCATCCTGACTAAAAATCCATCATTCCAGAGAGCACAGGTTTATACCCCCTCTTATACCCCACACTTTATACCCCTCTAGCCTAAATCTGGCATTAGGCAGCATGGTACCAATAGGTTCATGTTTATTTTTCTGCTCCAGGGAGTCCTATTCTATTGGCAGCTCTTCTCTACAGGGACGAGACAAGCTGTGTGTGTGTGTGTGTGTGTGAATGTGAGTGCATTTGCACATCTATGTCAGCAAAAAGTGCAGCTTAAAGCAGCTGAATGCATTCATTAGAAGGGGTGTCCACAAACATTTGACCAAATAGTGCATGTTGAAGTATGTTGCTCTGTTTGCAATAATATAAAACCCCTGTTGCTGCAGAGTGTTACACTCTGAGCGATAAGGGGTTCTATGTTACTGAAAGAGGGTTCTCTTCAAGAGAGGATGGCTAGATCTTTCAGGCTGGGCAGCTTCCACTGACTGGAACAGGGAGAACGGCGTCTCTGTCATTGCCACTCTGGGCCAGAATGCTGGGCCAGAAAGTTCCTTGTAAGTTAATCAACAGCAGTTTGTTTCGGCTAGAATCCAGAAGATCCTCTAATCTTAGACTCTACTAAATACAGACGTCAGTCTGGAGACACAGTCCTCCACACACTCTACACTCTACACTCTCCTCTCAGAAGAGGAGGAGGGTCTTCAGTCTGGGTTTGAGGACAGCGAGTGTTGGACTCTGCTGTTCGGACACCCAGGGGAAGTTCGTTCCACCACTTCGGTGCAGGACAGAAAAAAGTCTGGATGCTCGTCTTCCGTGGATTTTGAGGGATGGCAGGTCGAGCCGAGCTGTACTTGAAACTGGAAGGGCTCTTGGTGCAGATCGGACCATTTTTGACCATTGAGATCAAGTACGGAGGGGCTGGCTGGTCCAGTCTTGGCTTTGTAGGCCAGCGTCAGGGTTACAGGTCTACAGGAAGCCAGTGAAGAGAGAACCCAGTCGAGGAGAAGCTGAACATGGCTGAACTTAGAAACTTTGAAGACGACCCGTGATGCTGCATTCTGGATAAGTTGCGGGGGTCTGATGGTGCGCAGAGGGAGACCAGCCAGAAGTCTTGAAGTGACGAGAGACTGAACGAGCACCTGGGCGACTCTCTAGAGAGGAAGGG
Source organism: Salminus brasiliensis (assembly GCF_030463535.1). Lineage (NCBI taxonomy): Eukaryota > Metazoa > Chordata > Actinopteri > Characiformes > Bryconidae > Salminus > Salminus brasiliensis. The sequence continues at coordinate 5,508,983 of NC_132886.1, forward strand.
TCGAATTCTCCGGATGTTGTACAGGAGAAATCTGCTGAGAAATTGACAGGAAGCCCACGTATGAGCTCTTCGGGCTCTCAGGGCCTAACAGCTGAAGCCACCGAGTGTGGAGAAACCTGAGGTTCCCGGAAAGTCATAGTGAAAGAGACACAACAAGAGCCCTTCTAGCTTCAAGTACGGCTCGGCTCGACCCGCCATCCTTTAAGATCCACGTAAGACGAGCGTCCAGACTTTTTTCTGTCCTGCACCGAAGTGGTGGGACGAACTTCCCCTGGGTGTCCGAACAGCAGAGTCCAACGCTCGCTGTCCTCAAACCCAGACTGAAGACCCTCCTCTTCTGAGAGCACTTAGTGTGCCGAGTGTAGAGTGTGTGGAGGATTGGGTCTCCAGACTGACTTGAGGATAGAGGAGAGATTCCAGGAGAGCTGGAAAAAAAAGTAACCCAATACCCTCTTGTTGTTCTGACTCACTCCCTCACCCCTACTCTGAAGAATCATTCTCCACAAGCGTCTGATGTCCACAGCAGACCCCCGGTGTGTCTGCGTCCTGTCTATGGCACAGTGACACATAGCATCGCATACAGGAAACAGACCCACAGAATGACAACACCAGTTCGGTTTAGCCTTGAAGTCACTGTGTAGATTCATTACTGTGTCCTAAAGACAGTCCGAGAGACAACAGACACTTAATGATTCCTAAGTGGTTCTTTGTCTGGTAATATGGTTCTTCATGAACCATGAAAACCTCTCTAGGTCTGTCAGGGGTTCCCATAGACCCGCTATAGTCTATAAATCAGTGGCTAGGCCAGCAGTCAGGATGGGTTGAGCACCACAGGGATGGCTGGTGGTGGTGGCTAGGTGGTCTTAATAATAAAGGTGCTAGGATAAAAAGGTCCTAGGATTCTTGAAGAAGTGTCTTCTCCACTCATCTTGAGGTTCTGCTCTGCTCGTGGGCTGAACTTGCTAAGACGTCCTGACCCTGGTCATGTTGGTCAGCTGTTCCACTTGTAACTGATTTAGTGGACAGTGGAACAGCGGCTGATTTCTAACTGTTCTGAGGTCTTTCTAAACCCATTCACAGACTCCTCTGCATCTACAGCCTTCTTCCTGAAGGCCTCAGAGAGCTCTCTGGATCTGGCCATGGTGATCTTCTTCACCCCTCACTTTAACCATCAATCAGGAGCAGACCAGACTAAACGTCTGAGGTTTAAATAAGACTCCAGACTCCTCCAGAATAATCCTCTCCAACCATGTTCTGATCATCTGCAGCTGATGTTCTGCTCCTGCTTCTGATTCTACACATTAGAAGTAGTGATTGGTAGAGATGTGGAAAGATAGTAAAGGTGCTGCAAAAGGTTCTTTGAGTGGTGCCATTGAAGAACTTGGAGATGTGTGAAGGACTCAAATATAGATATTTGTGGATCTGCAAGTGGTTCTTCTAGGATATAGTCAAAAGAGCCCTTTATTTATTTATTTATTTATTTATTTATTTAGTGCAAAGGGAGGATCACAAAAAAATAAAAAAAATAAAAATATAAATATAAATATATTATATATATATAAAATATAAATATATATATATATATATATATATATATATATATATATATATTATTGTATCTGTTAGTATATAGTATAGTATAGTGTATATATATATATATATAAATCGACAAGTACATTTGATTTTAAATGGGAAAATAAATAAATGATAATATTCAAAAGAAAGTGTGTGTGTGTGTGTGTGGGTGTGTGTGTGTGTGGGGTGTGTGTGTGTGTGTGTGTGTGTGTGTGTGCGTATAAGAGCATTCAGGTAGAGGTGAGCTAAGCAGAATGGTTCTAGCTTTATGCTGGGTGTGTTAGTGGTGTGTAGGTACTCTATTGATGGGAGCTGATGAAGTCACTGATGTAAACAGTAGTTAAGTGCTGTCCATCATTTGATGTGTTCATGAGTTTGTTTTGTTTACCTAATGCTGGTATTTCTTACATTTCTACATGTTCTGTGAGAGACCTTCCCATTGATTCATTGTGATGCTTGCCTTTGTTTCCCGGTTTGTGAGAATAGTGTCTTTTGGTTTGTTCTCTGCTGTCTTCCTGGTTTAGGTTTTGCCTACAAGACAAGTTGGCAGAAGTGTTTGATGGATGTGCAGTGTCGTAAAGCGTGTGTGTAGTGGTCTGAGGTGTTTAGTGAACAGTGTAAACAGATTTCGGAATCAGTTAACCCCATTTTATATAGCTTTGGCCTTGTGTTGGGCCTTTATTTTTAGGAGTGTATAATAAGAGAACTGCGTGTTGGATTCTGTCATCTGATGCTGATGCTGATGAAGTTACAGCAGACTGCCTGACATGCTCTGTTCAACTCTCTGCCAATGTTTCTCAGATACGTGTGGATTCTGAACAGTCTCCTGAGTGGCTCCATGAAGATGAACGCTTCTCCGCTGTTCCTCCACTGCATCATCCTCCATGGAATTCCCAACTTCGACAACTCTGGAGGTTTGTGCCTGCTCTTGATTTCACTACTGTGAGCTTTAATGGTATTAAATATGCATATATCAAAGGTTCCTCAGTTCGGATTCTGGAGAAACCCCCAAACCAACCCTTTAAATTATGTAATTAAATGTAATTAAAGTCAAAATGTAATTAAATATTGGCTATAATTCTCAAACGAAATGTTTTTGACAGCAGTGGTTTCCTCCTCGCTCACCTCCATCAAAATCAGCCCTGTTCGTTAGTCTCTTTCTGATGGTAGAAGCTGTACTTTGGCCTCAACTGTAGAAAGAGCCACCTGCTACCATGATGACCTTTTAGGATTGTTGGAGTCTTCTTCACTCATCTTGAGGTTCTGCTCTGCTCTTGGGCTGAACTTGCTGGGATGTCCTGACCCTGGTCATGTTTGTCAGCTGTTCCACTTGTAACTGATTTCAGTGGTCAGTGGAACAGCGGCTGATTTTTAACTGTTCTGAGATCTTTCTAAACCCCTTCCCAGACTCCTCTGCATCTCCACCCTTCTTCCTGAAGGCCTCAGAGAGCTCTCTGGATCTTGCCATGGTGATCTTCTTCACCCCTTACTTCAACCATCAATCAAGAGCAGACCAGACTAAACGTCTGAGGTTTAAATAAGACTCCAGGCTTCTCCAGAATAATCCTCTCCAACCATGTTCTGATCATCTGCAGCTGATGTTCTGCACCTGGTTCTGATTATGGACATTTGAAGTAGTGATAAATGTGGAGGGGGCGGGGGGTGAACCTTTTCCTCACAGGACAGTTACATTTCTATTAATTCCATTTAATGAATGATTAAATTAAAGATTGCATGATGTCTTCTTTCAATGGAAGCCAATGGAAGTCATTTTGCAGCATTTCTATTGGTCCATTCATCATGACATTTTGACGTTCAGGCAAGGTGCCTGGAATCAGAACATAGACAGATGCAAATTAGGATATTATTGATGTACCGAAAAAGATGTACATGCAGGTACTAGCTCACACTCTCTCACACACACACACTCACACACACACTGGTTTGGACTGGAAGAGTGTGGGAGGTGAGATTTACTGTAAATCAGTATCTGATCCACAGAAGTTCATGTGACTAACCACAGTAACATGAGACTAGGGCACACACACACACACAAACACACACACATGATACACACTTCTTTCACGTGAGACTGACACAGTTTGTACTCTAAATCACAAAAGACCACAGATCGGGTTTCCCACAATCCCACAGGGTTGTGAAAGGCTGATGATTTGAAGTGCTTGTGAACGGCTGCAGTGTGTTTTCTGCAGTACATGTGTTGATTGGACGCAGTGTGGAAATGCAGTCATGTGGAAAGGTCTGTTTGAATGCCTGTGCTAATACTCGTCCCAAGAAAAAAGGAAGCACTAGTCGATTAGGAGGTTACAGTATATGTGGCTTTCTATTAGACATATGAGATAATATGAGAAAGTAGTGAGATCTTGTTGGTGAGCTAGTCTGAAGAACAGAGCTCGGTTCCTCCAGGTTTTCCAGGGTTCTCCTGGACGCCCCCCAGTCCAGCCAGCACAGTGTGGAGGAAGTGTTCAACTCCATCAGCAGCAGCAACAGCAGCAGCTCACCTGATTTACCATCATTAAGCCCTGATTTACCAAGAAGAACACAGTTAAGAGCATAGTGAAAAGAACCCAGTTAGAAGAGAACAGGTAGAGGAGCATAGTTAATACAAAGTTAGAAAAGCACCATTAGAAGATAAATGTTAAAAGAGCACAGTTAGGCCAGCACAGTTAAAAGAGCACAGTTAGATCACAAGAGTTTATTTAAAAGAGTAGAAGAGTATATTTAGAAGAGTATAGTTAGAAGAACCCAATTAGAAGAAAACAGTTAGAAGAACAATTAGAATGACACAGTTAAAACACAGTTAGAAGACCGTAGTTAGACGTATCCAATTAGTACACAGTTAGAAGAGCACATTTAGAAGAGCAGTTAGACAAGCACAATTAGAATAACACACCGTTAAATGAACCAAGATTAAAGAGCACAATTAGAAGAGCACAGTTAAATCACAGTAATAAGAACACATGTGAACAAACACAGTTACAAGAGCTCGGTTCCAAGAGCACAGTTAGAACCATCCAGCTATTAGAACACAATCAGGAGAGATCATTTAGAAAATCACAGTTAGAAGAACCCAGTTAGGCCAGCACAGTTAAAAGAGCACAGTTAGATCACAATTAGAAGAGTATATTTAGAAGAACACAGTTAGAAGGGTCCAGTTAGAAGAACCCAGTTTGAAGAAAAACGTGAGAAGAGCCCATTGAGAAAAGCACAATTAGAAAAACACAGTTTGATGGACCCAGTTTGAAGAACACAGTTAAAAGAACAGTTAGAATGACACAGTTAGGACAGAGTTAGAAGATCACAGTTAGAAGAACCCAGTTAGTACACAGTTAGAAGAGCACATTTAGAAGAGCACAGTTAAATCACGGTTATAAGAACACATGTAGACTAACACAGTTATAAGACATTGGTTCCAAGAGCACATTTAGAAGAACAGTTAGACAAGCACAGTTAGAAAAACACACAGTTACATGAACCCAGTTAGAAAAGCACAGTTACATCACAATTAAAAGAGTATATTTAGAAGAACCCAATTAGAAGAGAACAGTTTGAAGAGCCCATTGAGAAGAGCACAATTAGCAAAACACAGTTTGATGGACCTAGTTAGAAGAACACAGCTAAAAGAACACAGCTAGAAGAGCATGGTTAGAAAGCAGTTAGAACACAGTTAGAAGAGCACACTTACAACACAGTTAGAAGAACCCAATGAGAAAAGCACTAGTAGAAGAGCACAGTTAGAAGAACACAGCTAGAAGAGCATGGTTAGAAAGCAGTTAGAAGAGCACATGTAGAACACAGTTAGAAGAGCACACTTACAACACAGTTAGAAGAACCCAATGAGAAAAGCACTAGTAGAAGAGCACAGTTAGAAGAACACAGCTAGAAGAGCATGGTTAGAAAGCAGTTAGAAGAACACATGACGAGCACATGTAGAACACAGTTAGAACACAGCTAGAAGGATGCTGGATTCTCATTTGTAGCAATGTTGCTTTTAAAAAGGTTTTAAAAAGGTTTGTCTAAGATCAGCAGTAATTATGTGATGTTTCTCCATGTGTTGCAGTGTGCCGACCCTACATAAAGGTGTACCAGGCGATGCAGACCGTGTATTATTCAGGAGTCTAGTGAGTTTCTCTCTATTTTCCTTTCCTTCACTGAATTATTAACCAGTGACTTCACTGCTTCTGTATGTCATCTCTGTCGGGCCGTTGTTGGACCTGGCGCTGATATACATCTATAATACTTGTACAGTGCTATTTTTGGAGAACAGTCCTGAAACCTTTAACTGACCTTTGCTGTTGCTTGATGGAGGTGCTTAACTGGCTTTTCTCTTTGTGTGTATGCAGTCAAATCGGACCTGGCCACCGGCACAAGGTCTGCTTCGTCTTGGAGCCGGCGCAGCTGCTGAAGGGAGATATAATGGTACAATTATTAAGCTAATTCAGTAAATGTTAAAGGGACACTCTGGCTTTTTCAGCCTGATTTTTTTCTGCCGTAATTCTGCACTCTTAAAAAGGGGGTCTTCAAAAGTTCTTTAGTAAAGATAATGGTCCTGTATAAAACTCTGATAAGTATTGCAAAGTTGAAGTTGAATGGGGCTTTAAATAACCTTTAAATATGGTTCTATACATCACCAAAATGGGTCCAATTCCATCACCAGCTCACCTATTTTAACATCACTAAACACTGATTTATCAAGAACAACACAGTTAGAAGAGCACAGTGAGAAGAATTCAATAAGAAAAGCACAGTTTGAAGAACATAGTTAGAACATCAATGTTCGAAGACCACAGAACAGTTAGAAGAGCACAGTTAGAAGAACAGAGTTAGAACACAGTTAGAAGACCACAGAACAGTTAGAAGAACAGAGTTAGAACACAGTTAGAAGAACCCAATGAGAAAAGCACAGGTAGAAGTGCACAGTTAGAAGAACACAGTTAGAACATCACTGTTAGAAAAAACACCAAACAATTAGAAGAGCACAGTTAGTAGAACACAGTTAGAAGAGCATGGTTAGAAGAGCAGTTAGACCACAGTTAGACCACAGTTAGAACAAAGATAGAACACAGTTAGAACACAGTTAGAAGAACCTAATTAGAAGATCCCAATGAGAAAAGTTAGAAGAGCACATGCAGAACCCAGTTAGAACCCAGTTAGAAGAGCACATATAGAACACAGTTAGAAGAACCTAATTAGAAGATCCCAATGAGAAAAGTTAGAAGAGCACATGTAGAACACAGTTAGAAGAACCCAATGAGAAAAGCACTGGTAGAAGAGCACAGTTAGAAGAACACAGCTAGAAAAGCATGATTAGAAAGTATTTGTAAACAAACAATTCTGCACAGTCCAAAACAGATGATATCCCTGGTCTCTCGACCCTGCTAATCATCTCCTTCTCAAACTCCTCTGAATGCAGTGTTAGGAAACTTCATCAGAAACTGAGATTTTTATCAGTGTCTTAATGAAACAGCCCATTTCACATCACTGGTCAGAATGGTTAAGAACTGCTTGGTTTGTTTCTGGTGTTTTTGCTATTCTTCTAGAGCTGAGGTATCTGTCCTCCACATCTCTACACTCGCAGACCAGGGGTTCTTCAGGTTCTTTAGTGAAGACAGTGGTCTTACATAGATACATAAATATGCATTTGAATATGGACACTATTTAGATGGAATAAACACTCATCAGATTCTCAGTAGCACTGCCAGAGTGAGGAATAGGTTTTGGCTTGAGGTTAGGGTTAGGGCCAGGATGAGGGTTAGGATTAGGTTTTGGTTGAGTTCTGGGTTAGAATTGGGGCCAGGATGAGGGTTAGGATTAAATTTTGGGTTGAGTTCTGGGTTAGAATTAGGGCCAGGATGAGGGTTAGGACTAGATTTTGGGTTGAGGTTAAGGTTAGAATTAGATTTTTGGATTGAGGTTAGGGTCAGGATTATGGACAGGATGAGGGTTAGGATTAGGTCTTGGATTGAGGTTAAGGTTAGGATTAGATTTTTGGATTGAGGTTAGGGTCAGGATTAGGGACAAGATGAGGGTTAGGATTAGGTCTTGGGTTGAGTATTGGGTTAGAATTAGGGCCAGGATGAGGGTTAGAATTAAGTTTTGGATTGAGGTTAAGGTTAGGATCAGATTTTTGGATTGAGGTTAAGATTAGGTTTAGGTTTTGGATTGAGGTTAAGGTTAAGGTTAGGTTTAGGTTTTGGGTTGAGTTTTGGGTTAGAAGTAGGGCCAGGATGAGGGTTAGGATTACATTTTTGGATTGAGGTTAAGATTAGGTTTAGGTTTTGGGTTTAGGTTGTACCACTTTTAGGTATTAATATTGGCATCTAAATTGGCATAAATGACAACCCACTTAAATTAATAATCACATTTTGGCTTGGAAATTAGCACCTACAGTGTTCATAACAGGGCTACGCTACACAATTACTTACCTAAAGCTGCCAGAAGCCCTACGCCTCTGGATTTGGCCACGGTTTGTCACAGACTCAAACCTCCTGAGGTCTCCGTGCCATGCAAATACCTAACAAACCGAAATCCTTGGGCCTAAATCCTCAGCCTAATGTGGCTAAGAATTTCAGAAAGCCAGATCTATGTACTGTACTTTAGTCCTCATTTTCAATGCTGACAGTTTAACATGAAGAAATCCTCCTTTCCCAAGAAGTCTGGATGTAGTTTTTGATAGCATCTCTACTGTTACACCCAAACCTTCAAGCCGTGGAGGAAGACGTAAGAAGCCGTTTTCAGCACCAGCTCTAACTCTGCTCCACTTCTGAACCTCATTTTCCAATAGAATGAGCCCAATAACTGAACAGTAGTTTAGGGGAGATCATTTGTGCTTCGTCTGCAGGTGAAGTGTTTCCATAAAAGCAGCCCATCTCAGCGGGAGACGGTCTTCAGACTGCAGTTCCACACTGGCGCTGTGCAGGACTACAGCCTCATGTTCGAGAAGGAGGACATGGAACACGCCAACAAAGGTATTTATAAACAAACAGACAATCACACTGTCCAAAACAGATGATATCTCAGGTCCCTTAACCGCGTTAGTCAGCTCTGTTCTCATTCTCAGGAAAGATGCCTGTGAAAACCCGGAAACTGAGCTTCACTTTCAGTATTTTAGCAAAACAAAAGTTAAACAAATCAATTTCTCTCAAAATAGTTCAGATCTGCTCGCTTTGTTTACGGCATTAGTGTTATTCCTTTAAAGCTGGAGCTCAGAGACGTCCAGGGGTGATCCAGTCTATCCCTCAAAAGGAATCACTGGTAGTCACCACTTAAAAAGTCTTTAAAAAAATTGTCATTTAAACATTTTTAATTGCTACTATAATTTATTCGACACCTGCTATAAAACTAGTACACAATGTCGTTTGAGCGTAAGGTCCTGAAGTATGATGTGACGATAACCCAAGATCTTATAACCCACTTATAGTAATAATGAAATCTTAGCGTAACAATTAGCAGCTACAGTGTTTATAACACAGCTTCGCTACACAATGACTTGCCTAAAGCTACCAGAAGCCCAACGCCTCTGGATTTGGCCAAGGTTTGCCACAGACTCAAACCACTCGAAGTATCTGTGCCAGGCAAATATCTAAAAAAGCAAAATCCCTGTGATCAGAGGATCGCTGGTTCGAATCCCGTTCACGCTGCTAGCCATCGGCAGCCGGAACCCCAAAGAGCACAATTGGCCTTGCTCTCTGTAGGGTGGGTAGATGGCGCTCTTGCCCCACATCACAGATGTTGCATGGGCGGCAGTTAGAAAAAGAGGTGTGGCACATGTCGGAGAATATGTAGGGTTGGGTACTTGGCAATCTAAATTGGGGTATCTGGGTAAAAATCAGAAACTCCTTTTCCGCAGGATCTAAAAAAAAATCAACTTTTTAGTCATTAGTCAACTTTTTTAGTTATTATTATTTAATAGTCGTTTAAGGGTGAGGTATTGAAGTATGGGCCTACAAGCAGGCTAGGTTAATTAAACCTTTTCTCAAAACTGATTGGTTAAAGTGGGCATCACATCTAACACCTCAAAAGGACAGGAAGTGACCAGTCTATAAATAAGAATGTCTCTGGTCCAAAGATCTATTACTCACTTCTATACGTTAAGAATAAGTGCAGTGGCTGAATAGTAGTGTTTAATACAACTAAGATTTTAAGATTATTTGCATATATTATAATGGGTTATGACTGTTGATTGTATTTATGGTATAAGTCTTATTATTGTACCAAGCAGCCATAACATTAACACCCTCTCCTTGTTTTTCTTCACTCACTGTCCATAATATCAGCTCCACTGACCACACAGGAGCACTGTGTAGGTCTATAACTCCAGACTGTCTCCATCTATTTCTCTGCAGACTCTGTTATCAGCCTCCTTTCACCTTGTTTATTCTTTAGTGCTCAGGGCCTCCACAGGACTGACCACCAGAGAGCAGACTGTAGTATTTGGGTGGTGGGTCACTCATTCTCAGCACTGCAGTGACACTGAGTGACATGGCGGTGTAAGTGTTGTGCTGGTGGTTTGAGTGGATCAGACACAGCAGTGCTGCTGGAGTGCTTAAACACCTGAGACTCACTGCTGGACTGACAGGCGTCCACCAACCAGAAATATCCGGCCAACAGCACCCTGTGGGCACTGATGAAGGACTAGAGACTGACCAATCTGAGAGCTTCTGTCTCTGACTTTACATCTACAAGCTGGACCAACTAGATAAGAGTGTCTAATAATAGAGAGTGGACAGTGAGTGGACAGACACAGTGTTTAAGCACTCCAGCAGCACTGCTGCATCTGATCCACTCGAACCACCAGCCCAACACTTACACTACTAACACACTCACTCGCCACCATCCTGTCAGTCAGTGTCACTGCAGTGCTGAGAATGATTGACCCACCACCCAGATACTACAGTCTGCTCCGTGGTGGTCAGTCCTGTGGGGTCCTGACCCTTGAAGAATAAACAGGGTGAAAGGAGGCTGATAACAGTCTGCAGAGAAACAGATGGAGACCGGCTGGAGTTACAGACCTACACAGTGCTCCTATAGGGTCAGTGGAGCTGATATCATGGACAGTGGGTGTTAATGTTATGGCTGAGCGGTGAAATAGAGAGCCAATAGAGAACAGCTGGATCTGTCTGTAGTCCTGAACTCTCACTGACAATCTGTCTGTTTGTCTTTTAGATCCCAGATTTCCAGATTATGGGAAAGTGGAGCTGGTCTTCTCTGAGGGCCCAGAACGGATACAAGGTATTCTTTATCCAACTGTCCTTCCTCCTTGTCCTCTGTTGCTCCTTCTTTCTTATAGGCTGTATTAGATGACTCTATCTTACCCTATCCGCTCTTTCTATTGACAATTAAACACTATATTGGATCGACACTATGAGATTATTATTGTGTCATCAGTTATAAAAGTGTTATAAACAAAGAATAAACACTGGAAATAGTGAGTCCTCTTTGTGCCACTACTTCCTTCTTCCTTGCCTCCAGCTTTTCCCCATGCACACACACACACACACACACACACACTGCCCTAGTGTTAGCTGTGCTGGGACCTGCTGTGCTCTTTTGCTGCCCTGTCAGCACACACTTCACAGAAAATTGCTCCAACAAGAGACACCCAGCAGGAGAGAGAGAGAGAGAGAGAGAGAGAGAGAGAGAGAGAGAGAGTAGAGAAAAAGAAAGAAATAAGAGGGAAAATGTGTGTGTGTGTGTGTGTAGAAAGTCTACACAGGGAGTCTGCTGAGCTGAAAATGTCTTTTGTAATTAATTTCTGTGTGTGTGTATGTGTGTGTGTGTGTGTGTGTGTGAGTGTGTGTGTGAGAGAGAGAGAGAGAGAGAGAGAGAGATCTCACATTTTTACACTCAACTCAACCTGTACGGACAAAAAGTATTGGGACACCTGCTTTCGTTGTTTCTTCGAGTTTCCCCTGCTTTTGTTGGAGTAACTGTCTCTACTGTCCAGAGAAGAAGCTAGCTAGCTTTCTACTAGATTTTGGAGCTGGAGCATTGCTGTGAGGATTTGATGGCATTTAGCGACAAGAACATTAGTGAGAGCAGGATGTTGGATGATGATCACCACCCCAACAACTCATCATCCTCAACTCCCCAACTCATCCCAAAAGTACTGGATGGAGCTCCACCATCCATCATTCAATTCCATCATACAATTAAGAGTCATTTGCTGTAAATAATATTGTTATTGCTTTTTAAATTCTTATTTATATTGTGTTTATAGTGTAAATTATTTATCTAAATTTTTGTAACTGAGTGTCTTGCTATCCCTTTCTGCTGTGACACTGAGAATGTCCCCACTGCGGGACTAATAAAGGACTATCTTATCTTATCTTATTCCAGAGAACACAATTCTTCCACTGCTCCACAGCTCCTCAATGCTAGGGGGGGCTTTATACCCCTCAAACCCACGCCTGGCATTAGGCAGCATGGTGCCAATAGGTTAATGTTTATCTGCTCCAGGGAGTCCTATTCTATTGGCAGTACTTCTCAATAGGGACTAGACAAGCTGTGTGTGCATTTGCACATCTATGTCAGCAATTGGTGCAACTTAAATTAGTATATATATATATACACCTAATCTCCCTCTCTTGCTCTCTATCTCTCAGGGGCTGAACACTGGCAGAACGGTGCAGATGTCTCTGTAGACTACAGCTCCACGGACTCCCTCACCAGATGGGATTCATACCAGGACCTGTGCAATGGTGAAGGTAACGTTCAAGAAGGCTTTTAAAACCTGTATACACTCACCTTTCTCTGACTGACAAGTTGCACCGCATGATAAAGCACGGCTTCAACCAGCCTGAGCTTCCAACCGAGGAGGTGAGATGAAGCCATCAGAAAGCTCGTAAGCATATATACCCTGCTATACATGGAAATGCTGACGCGTGATTGGCATGGCAGGAGAGTGTCTTGACCCTGTCTGATCCTCTGTGCCAGTGGGCAGAAATGAGAGGTACGGCCTCGTGTGAAGGATTTGCTATGCTCACCTATGGAACAGTGCATTAAACAGGTTGCTGTGTTAACTCTGGGCTCATGTGTAGACTAGCACATCCAAGACGCGTTTACACCAGATACAAGTCTGATCACTCAGACCACTTCAGGAGGGGGTCTGAGACTACCCTGTGTAAATGCATGTGGCTAAAATACAATCAAATACTAGTCACATAGTGGTGGTGTTAGCTGAAGTAGATCGGTATTAGTTGGAGTAAAGTGTTAGATGCTAGCTGGAGTAGATCAGTGTTAGCTGCAGTAGATCAGAGTTAGCTGCAGGAGATCAGTGTTAGCTGCAGTAGATCAGAGTTAGCTGCAGTAGATCATTGTTAGCTGCAGTAGATCAGAGTTAGCTGCAGTAGATCAGTGTTAGCTGCAGTAGATCAGTGTTAGCTGCAGTAGATCAGTGTTAGCTGCAGTAGATCAGAGTTAGCTGCAGTAGATCAGTGTTAGCTGCAGTAGATCAGTGTTAGCTGCAGTAGATCAGTGTTAGCTGCAGTAGATCAGAGTTAGCTGCAGTAGATCAGAGTTAGCTGCAGTAGATCATTGTTAGCTGCAGTAGATCAGAGTTAGCTGCAGTAGATCAGTGTTAGCTGCAGTAGATCAGAGTTAGCTGCAGTAGATCAGTGTTAGTGTTAGCTGAAGTAAAGTGTTAGATTAGCATTAGCTTGAGTAATGTGGTTGATCTGCACTTATTCTGGCTGTATCGAGATGTGCTGATGTGAGTTGCTTAAAGCTTTGGAAGTTCAGGAGTTACGGTAGAGATGCTGCGGATATAAAGAAAAATGTGACTCTGGGCCATTTTAATAAATCTTACCCATCACACTAAGGGAAATCCACTTGATGATATTAGCATCTCTTCATGCACCAAAACACACACACACACACACACACACACACGCTGTTGGAATGTGTCCCTTAAGTGTTGAGTGAAATATGGCATTTCCCATAGTGCAGTTTAAGTGGAGACAGCAGCTGATGGCTACCAGGAGAGATGGCCTGGATTAGTCATTATGAACATGAACATTCATAACACACGATTATACACTGCCGACACAGGGCTGCAGACTCCCTACAGCCCAGGGTGTGTATATTCCACATGTACATTAACAAGCTGGTCAACCAGCTCTGCCAGAATCAAACGAAACATACAGTACGCAGGTCAAGAGCCACTTTACCACCTAGCTTACTGGCATAGGGTATGTTTTTGCCTGGATGAGCAGCTTTTCAACCACCTTGACCATCAAAGACCAGCTTAGACCATCCAAAACCAACTGGTCTTGAGCTGAATGTTTCAGCAGGGTTAGCTGGGGTAAAGCGTTATATCAGTGTTAGCTACAATAAAGTGTTAGATGTTAGCTGGAGCAGATCAGTGTTAGCTGGAGTAGATCAGTGTTAGCTGGAATAGATCAGTGTAGATCAGTGTTAGTTACAGTAGATCAGTGTTAGTTACAGTAAATCAGTGTTAGCTGAAATAGATCAGTGTTAGCTGAAATAGATCAGTGTTAGCTACAGTAAAGTGTTAGATGTTAGCTGCAGTAGATCAGTGTTAGCTGGAGCAGATCAGTGTTAGCTCGAGTAGATCAGTGTTAGCTGGAGCAGATCAGTGTTAGCTGGAGTAGATCAGTGTTAGCTGGAGTAGATCAGTGTTAGCTGCAGTAGATCAGTGTTAGCTGCAGTAGATCAGTGTTAGTTACAGTAGATCAGTGTTAGTTACAGTAGATCAGTGTTAGCTGGAATAGATCAGTGTTAGCTGGAGCAGATCAGTGTTAGCTGGAGCAGATCAGTGTTAGCTGGAGTAGATCAGTGTTAGCTGGAATAGATCAGTGTTAGCTGGAGCAGATCAGTGTTAGCTGGAGTAGACCAGTGTGAGCTGCAGTAGATCAGTGTTAGCTGGAGCAGATCAGTGTGAGCTGCAGTAGATCAGTGTTAGTTAGAGTAGATCAGTGTTAGCTGGAGTAGATCAGTGTTAGTTAGAGTAGATCAGTGTTAGCTGGAGTAGATCAGTGTTAGCTGGAGTAGATCAGTGTTAGCTGCAGTAGATCAGTGTTAGCTGGAGCAGATCAGTGTTAGTTGCAGTAGATCAATGTTAGTTAGAGTAGATCAGTGTTAGCTGGAGTAGATCAGTGTAGATCGGTTACAGTAGATCAGTTTTTAAGTTACAGTAGATCAGTGTTAGCTGGAGTAGATCAATATTAGCTGGAGTAGTTTAGTGTTAGCTGCAGTAGATCAGTGTTAGTTACAGTAGATCAGTGTTAGCTGGAATAGATCAGTGTAGATCGGTTACAGTAGATCAGTTTAAGTTACAGTAGATCAGTGTTAGTTACAGTAGATCAGTATTAGCTGGAATAGATCAGTGTAGATCGGTTACAGTAGATCAGTTTTAGTTACAGTAGATCAGTGTTAGCTGGAATAGATCAGTGTATATCGGTTACAGTAGATCAGTTTTAGTTACAGTAGATCAGTGTTAGCTGGAATAGATCAGTGTTAGCTGGAGCAGATCAGTGTTAGCTGGAGTAGATCAGTGTTAGCTGGAGCAGATCAGTGTTAGCTGGAGTAGATCAGTGTTAGCTGGAATAGATCAGTGTTAGCTGGAGCAGATCAGTGTTAGCTGGAGCAGATCAGTGTAAGCTGCAATAGATCAGTGTTAGTTGTGGTAAGGATCACTGTTAGCTGGAGTAAAGTGTTAGATGCTAGCTGGAGTAGACCAGTGTGAGCTGCAGTAGATCAGTGTAGATCAGTGTTAGCTGGAGCAGATCAGTGTTAGTTACAGTAGATCAGTGTTAGCTGGAGTAGATCAGTGTAGATCGGTTACAGTAGATCAGTTTTTAAGTTACAGTAGATCAGTGTTAGCTGGAGTAGATCAATATTAGCTGGAGTAGTTTAGTGTTAGCTGCAGTAGATCAGTGTTAGCTGCAGTAGATCAGTGTTAGTTACAGTAGATCAGTGTTAGTTACAGTAGATCAGTGTAGATCGGTTACAGTAGATCAGTTTAAGTTACAGTAGATCAGTGTTAGCTGGAGTAGATCAGTGTTAGCTGCAGTAGATCAGTGTTAGCTGGAATAGATCAGTGTAGATCGGTTACAGTAGATCAGTTTTAGTTACAGTAGATCAGTGTTAGCTGGAATAGATCAGTGTAGATTGGTTACAGTAGATCAGTTTTAGTTACAGTAGATCAGTGTTAGCTCGAAAAGATCAGTGTTAGCTGGAGTAGATCAGTGTAGATCAGTGTTAGTTACAGTAGATCAGTGTTAGCTGGAGTAGATCAGTGTAGATCAGTGTTAGTTGCAGTAGATCAGTGTAGATCAGTGTTAGTTGCAGTAGATCAGTGTAGATCAGTGTTAGTTACAGTAGATCAGTGTTAGCTGGAGTAGATCAGTGTAGATCAGTGTTAGTTGCAGTAGATCAGTGTAGATCAGTGTTAGTTACAGTAGATCAGTGTTAGCTGGAGTAGATCAATGTAGATCAGTGTTAGTTACAGTAGATCAGTGTTAGCTGGAGTAGATCAATGTAGATCAGTGTTAGTTACAGTAGATCAGTGTTAGCTGGAGTAGATCAATGTAGATCAGTGTTAGTTACAGTAGATCAGTGTTAGCTGGAGTAGATCAGTGTAGATCAGTGTTAGTTACAGTAGATCAGTGTTAGCTGTGGTAAGGATCGGTGTTAGCGAGTGTACAGTGATAGAGTAAAGTGATAGGTGCTAGCTGGAGTAACGTGTTAGATCGGGGTCTGCTGGAGTAGAGCTGGGCAGTGTACGCCAGGCTTGGATACAGAATGAAGCCAGGCGCTATGGTTCACCACTGGGAGGGAGACGAACACTTGCTTCTCTGGAGATGTTGTGTTGTTGTGCTTTTATTTAAAAACTCATTTAGAAAACAAACCCATAACTCACAGACTCTCTCACTCCTACTTCCCTCACCCATTACTCTCTCTGCAGTGCATGCCTGTATGCTAAACACACCCTTACACACACTTACCAGACATACCCCCACCCACACACTCGCCACACCGCAGGGGTCAGGAGCTCGACACTCCGGGGTATTTTTTCCCTTCAGCGGCCGCTACGGCAAACCTCACCAGCAAACCATGGAATTCACAACCCACCGAAAATAGACAAATATATACGGAGCGGCTTCCAAAACATGGTGCCGTGGGCGTCCCTCGGCCCTCCTCTCAGACTCCCTGAAGGCAGCGTGGACCACGCTGAAAGTGAAACTCATTTCAGTTGGGCCGTAAAAGAAGGGCGGCACCGTTAATAAAACGGGGGGTTTCATAAAACGCGAGGAAATAAACATGGGCTGGGGCCTTCTGCCGCGGCTCTTTGATGAAGAAGCATTCCTGTGGCATTTCTGAGCTGCTGTTTTCACACGTAAACACAAGGTTTGAGAATGCCGGGAGAATTCAGGCACTCGGGACTGTTAGCACTGTCTGTCTCTCTCTCCAGCCCTTTTCTCAAGCCCTCTTTGCCTTTTCAGTTTGGCGCTGGAGCTACAGTGCTAATGTGGCTAACACATAGGGTAATACACATAGCGTTTTAGCTACATATGCCTCATAACTCGAACTACAGAGCCCCCTACAGATATTTAATAATTTAATAAAGGGACACTTTATTTAAACTGAGAGAACAATTGATTAAATCGAGGGAGTTGATTTTTATTCTGAAGAAATTATTTAAATAATTGAGGGAGTTGATTTTTCATATGAACGAAGGTTTTAAATAATTGAGGGAGTTGATTTTTCATATGAACGAAGGTTTTAAATAATTGAGGGAGTTGATTTTTCATATGAACGAAGGTTTTAAATAATTGAGGGAGTTGATTTTTCGTATGAACGAAGGTTTTAAATAATTGAGGGAGTTGATTTTTCATCTGAAGAAATTCTTAAATAAATTGAGGGAGTTGATTTTTTATCTGAAGGAATGGTTTAATTAATTGAGGGAGTTCATTTGTAATCTGAGGGAATGGTTTAATTAATTTAGGGAGTTGATTTTTAATCTGAGGGAATGGTTTAATTAATTGAGTTGATTTTTAATCTAAAGAAATTATTAAATAAATAAAATGATTAATTGAGGGAGTTGATTGGATGATTTAATTAATCTGAGATAGTTAATTTTTTATCTAAGAGAATGATTTAATTAATTGAAAATGTTTTTTAATCTGAGGGAATGTTTTAAATAATTGAGGGAGTTGATTTTTTGTATCTGAAGAAATTATTTAATAAAAATTGAGGGAGTTTATTTTTAATCTGATGGAATGGTTTAATTACTTGAGTTTATTTTTAATCTAAAAAATAATTTAATTAAAAAAATTATTAATTGAGGGAGTTGATTTTTAATCCCATCAAATAATTGTGTATAATGTGTATAATAATAATGATTTAATTAATTGAGAATGTTGTTTTTTAATCTGAGGAAATATTTTAATTGAGTTGAGTTGATTTGTAATCTGAAGGAATGATTTTGTAAATGAAGGAAACATTTTAAGTCTGTAAATATTATTTTTCTACCTGGACATGTTTGATTTTTGATTAATTTGGTGCTGGAGCTACAATGCTGTAGCTAACAAGTAGGCTAATGGAAAATAATCAAGTATATATAGCTAATCTGGTGTCAGGTCTACAGTGTCAGAAACTCCATAAGCAAACTCAAAACCCTGACACAGTTTGAGGTGTGTGTATGTGTGGGATATAGGCATGCAGTTAGCATCATGCTAATTGATGGAGAATGACCTTGTAATCTTCCATTACGCCTGAGCTACTCGTAACTCCAACAGTCTAACTGAACAACAGCTTCAGACCTCAGACCCAAGCATGTCTGAACTGATCAGCTACATTTAGGATCAAGGATCAAATTCTGTCCGTTGATTTTTCCTTGAACTGAGCGCTTGAATCTCTTTTTGGCTCTTGAGGGCCCAATAATGTTCAGGTTGCAGAGATCACTGCCTCATTCAGCTCATGTGTGTAGTTGTGAGTTGTACTGGGATTAGTGTGGAATGTCTTTTCCTGGGCAGCTGTTTGCTTCCCAAATGGAGATGTTTCCGCAAGCTGTGGAAGGAGGCTGGGATTGGAATTATAATTACAGTCCATGCAGGCTAATTTCAGCTGCCCGTCAATGTCAGGAAAAACCACACACTCCTTCTCGCTCTCTCTCTCAGACACACACACACACACACACACACACACACACAATCCTCCTCTGCAACCATGAAAAGCCATAAACCTCAGTCAGAACTTTCCAGTTCACAAGAATCTGCTGGCCACCTGCCGTTACTTTAGTAGTAGCACTGATGTGTTGTAAGTAATAGTAGCAGTAGTAGTAGTAGCAGTAGTAGTGGTAGCAGTAGTGGTAGTAGTGATAGTAGCAGTAGTAGTAGTAGTAGTGATAGTAGTGATAGTAGCAGTAGTAGTAGTAGTAGTGATGGTGGTAGTAGTAGTAGTAGTAGTAGTGGTAGTAGTGATAGTAGTGATAGTAGCAGTAGTAGTAGTAGTGATGGTGGTAGTAGTAGTAGTAGCAGCAGTAGTAGCAGCAGCAGTAGTAATAGTAGTAGTAGCAGTAGTATGATAGTGGTAGTAGTAGTGGTAGTAGTGATAGTAGCAGTAGTAGTAGTAGTAGTAGTGATGGTGGTAGTAGTAGTAGTAGTAGTGATGGTGGTAGTAGTAGTAGTAGTAGTAGTAGTAGTGATGGTGGTAGTAGTAGTAGTAGTAGCAGTAGTAGCAGCAGTAGTAATAGTAGTAGTAGTAGTATGATAGTGGTAGTAGTAGTGGTAGTAGTAGTGATGGTGGTGGTAGAAGTAGTAGTAGTAGTGATGGTGGTGGTAGTAGTAGTATTAGCAGTAGCAGTAGTAGTACTAGCAGTAGTGGTAGCAGTAGTAGTGATGGTGGTGGTAGTAGTAGTAGTTGTAGTGATGGTGGTAGTAGTAGTAGTAGTAGTGATGGTAAAGGTACACGTATTTGTCACTGTACAGCGAAATGTGTCCTCCACATTTAACCCATCTGGTAGTGAACACACACTCACACACACACACACATGTGTTAGAGGCAGAGCCAGAGCGGTGGGCAGCCAACTCCAGCGCCCGGGGAGCAGAGAGGGTAACGGGCCTTGCTCAAGGGCCAACAGTGGCAGCTTGCCGAGCCCGGGAATCGAACCCACAACCCTGTTATCAATATCCCGGTGCTCTAACCGCTGAGCCACCACTGCCCTGTGGTGGTGGTGGTAGTAGTAGTAGTAGTAGTAGTAATAATAGTAGTGATGATGGTGGTGGTGGTAGTAGTAGTAGTAGTAATAATAGTAGTGATGGTGGTGTTGCAGTAGTAGTATCAGTAGTAGTAGTAGTAGTAGCAGTAGTAGTGATGGTGGTGGTAGAAGTAGTAGTGGTAGTAGTGATGGTGGTAGTAGAAGTAGTAGTAGTAGTAGTAGTAGTAGCAGTAGTAGTAGTAGTATCAGTAGTAGTAGTAGTAGCAGTAGTGGTAGTAGTGATGGTTGTGGTAGTAGTAGTAGTGGTAGTAGCATTAGTAGTAGTAGCAGTAGTAGTAGTAGTAGTAGTGGTAGTAGCAGTAGTAGTGGCAGTAGTAGCAGTAGTAGTAGTAGTAGTAGCAGTAGTGGTAGTAGTGATGGTTGTGGTAGTAGTAGTAGTGGTAGTAGCAGTAGTAGTAGTAGCAGTAGTAGTAGTAGTAGTAGCAGTAGTAGTAGCAGTAGTAGTAGTGGTAGTAGCAGTAGTAGTAGTAGTAGTAGCAGTAGTGGTAGTAGTGATGGTTGTGGTAGCAGTAGTAGTAGTAGTAGTAGTGGTAGTAGCAGTAGTAGTAGTAGCAGTAGTGGTAGTAGCAGCATTAGTAGTAGTAGTAGTAGTAGCAGTAGTAGTAGTAGTGATGGTAGCAGTAGTGGTAGTAGCAGTAGTGGTAGTAGTAGTAGTAGTAGTAGTAGTGGTAGTAGCAGTAGTGGTAGTAGTAGTAGTAGTAGTAGTAGTAGTGGTAGCAGTAGTGGTAGCAGTAGTGGTAGCAGTAGTAGTAGTAGTGGTAGTAGTAGTGATGGTGGTTGTAGTAGTAGTGATGTGGTAGTAGTAGTAGTGGTAGTAGCAGTAGTAGTAGTAGTGGTAGTAGTAATGGTAGCAGTAGTAGTGGCAGTAGTAGTAGTAGTAATTTAATTTAAATAAGTAATCATATGTTTAATTAAATGAAACGTTATATTTAATTAAATTACTAATATTTAAATGACATCTTTACCATTTTAAAAGTCACTATTTGTTAAAAAGAAAAACTATTGTATCTGTTTCAGTATCAGATACTCCAGATTTTAATATCGCTGTTAGAAGAAAAGTAATAAAAAGGAACAGTAATATCGCACCATATCCAGTCACCTGAAATCATTCTTAGTTATGATATGTATTTTTTTATCGAAGTAAATTTGAGGCCGACCGGACGGTGGCGCACTGGCGTTGGTCAGATTTGCCTGAAGACTCCTGGTCGTATTTATCGGGTCAAACATGTCTGAGACGATTACGAAACCCGGCAATTTAGGACCAGAGCACATCTGGTTCCATGACAGTGTTCAGTGTGTTGACAGCAGCAGGCGTGTAATTTGGTAATGCTGGAGCTGAGGGCTTGGTATCGTATAAAAGGAGCCCAACTAGAAGGCACTGTGGCTCTAATTAAAAAGCTCAGTTAACTGTGAGAGCTGTTTGGCTGCTGAGAGGAATGCTGGTTTCATCTGTGGAGAGATGGATGTCCATGTTATCCATGTATGTATTTCCATCCATCCCTTTCTTCCATCCCTCTCTCTCCCTCTCCATCCCTCTCTCTCTCGCTCACCTTTTTACCTTTTCCTCTGGGACTGAAGATTTGAAGTATTGTATGACACTTTTACAGTTCCCACCCCCTCTCCATAAGCCCCACCCCCATGTTTACATTCCTCTCTCCATATTTGGCAACCTCCCCATGCCCCTCGTCCTTGTGCTGTGTGCAAACACTCTCTCTCTCTCTCTCTCTTACACACTCAAGCACTTGCCCAAGTTAAAGCAGAAAAGAGGGTCAGCATGTTCAGCAGCTCTGCGCTCACAGAGCGTTACCTGCATAGGTACTGAATGACCCGTGCTGTAGCTCTCAGAGATTAGTGGAGTGCAGTTTTGTGAAGCCACAAGCTGAGCTGAGGAAGGAGGAGGAAGAGGAGGAGGAGGAGGAGGTAAGGAACAAGGGGTTTTTCCCCTTTTTAGGGGGCGGTGAGGCCGAGGAACAGAGCAGGGGTAGGTAGGAAGGGGAGAGAGAGAGTGAGAAAGAGAGATAGGGGAAAAGTGAAAGGTGCGGGGGTTAAGGTGGTGGTTTGAGGAGAGCTAGGCCTGACCCCGGGACAGAAGGACGGAAGTGTGTGTGTGTGTGTGTGTGTGTGTGTGTGTGTGATTGTATGTAAGTATGTCTATCTCTGTGTGGGGGTTGGTGGTGAAAGTGTGAACGAGCAGGAGTGTGAACAGGCGGTCTTTATCATGCGTGTCAGGTATTTGGAGCACCATGCAGTGTGCCCGTCTCTTCATTTGGGCTTTCTTCACATCAACCAGCAGCACACAGGCACTCAACAATGCTTCTGTCCCACAGATTGAATGGCTGGACCACCAAGGGTAACGTACCCAGACTCTTTCCTAGTAGCTGACCTGGGCGTTTTTTGCTGATCTTGTTATGTCTCTTGACCCTGTTGGTGTTTTGTGTGGCTGCTGAAGTCGAAGAAGGCGTAATTCAGAGGGGCAGGGGCGTTGTGTAAATCACAAGACTTTGTGGAATGCTTAGGTCAAATGTGGACAAGCTGTGGTCTTTGATTAACCAACTGCTTTGCACACACCATGTGTCCGAACTCTGAGGCTTGTCTAAGGGCTGAGAGTGAATGGAGTTGCCTTAATGGTCATGTAGCAGATGTAACATAGTAATGCAGGTAGTGTGTACGGTGTCTAATAATTTGCATTCTTCTAAACTTCAAGAAGACGTCCATATCACTAGTTGTCCTACTACTACACCCGCCTTGTATTGGTGAAAGGCTTCCTTTGTTTTGTCTGTCTCTAAGTCTCTGAGTATGTGTAAGTGTGATCCAACTGACCTCTTGAAGCACTCCATCTCTTTTCTCCCTCAGCTCCACCCTTGCAGCCCCAGGTAACAACCCTGGACAAATTCTCCCCTAAACGCAGCCAGGGCGGCAGTGTCACCCTCGGCAGATCCGCCCGCACCACCTCTGTCACTTCCAGTCCCGAGCACAGTGACCACGGCCTGTCGGCCAGCAGCGACTCAGGCCTTTCCAGTGCCTCCCTGTGGACGGAACGCGGCCCAGCGTCCGGTGGCAGGTCCGCAGGGCCGAGCCGGCAGGAGAAGGCCGAGTTGAATCGTCTGCTCAGCGGCTTCGGGCTAGATGAGCCACCAACGGACAATGGTATGGAGCCGAGCTCGACCTCTCAGGGAGTGCTTCACCACCCGGTAGCGCATGCAAACGGCAATGTCAGGCCCAAAGATCGGGAAACAGACATTCTAGACGATGAAGTCCTGATATCGGGTCACGACTTGCGCAGTGTGGACAGTCTGGGGACTCTTTCGTCATCGTATCACAAGAGCAGCCAAAACTCGCTCCTGTCAGATGGTTTCTACAGCCCCGGGGCCGTTGAGGACACCCCAAATCATGCCCCGGTGGCCATGGAAGAATACGAGCGAGCCTACGCTGAGGCACGGAGGAACTGCCTTGCCAAGAGAACCGTGTCCCTTCCAGTCACCGCTACCTCGAACTCAGGATCCAGGGGTCAGCAGTTCCGGCAAGGAAGCTACTCGACCCAGACCTGGGTCCGTCAGCAGCAGATGGTAGCAGCCCCTCATTACTCCTACCTGCCTGAGGAAGTTGGGGTGGAAGAAGAGAGCTTCAATGGGGACAAGCAGGAGATCCTGCCCAAAATGACCAACAACGATCAGGCAGTGACTAGCAGCGGCACTTCGGATCTGAAGGCATCTCCCGATCAAGACAGCGAGAAAAGTCGTGATGAGGAGTTTAACCTGCTCACAGTGGACATTGACAACTCCATTGACCAGCTCAACCAGCTCATCCTGGACCTGGACCCTACTTTCGTGCCCATCCCAACCCGGACAAGCTCGGTCAAGAAAAATGGAGGCCCAGCAACCACAGCCCGTAACAACAATGGCTTGACCCTCAGGCTCAATGAAAACAGCAGGAACCAGCAGCCAGGTAAGATGGGGAAGAGCCTTTGGGGGCAAATTTGCAA
Organism: Salminus brasiliensis; assembly: GCF_030463535.1. Classification (NCBI taxonomy): domain Eukaryota; kingdom Metazoa; phylum Chordata; class Actinopteri; order Characiformes; family Bryconidae; genus Salminus; species Salminus brasiliensis. Next base: position 5,532,802 of record NC_132886.1, read on the forward strand.
AAGCTGTCTGATAAGATTTTGACTTCTGAAGGTATGCCCTCGCTCCCCAAAGTGGGTAGGAAGTAGGTTGAACATCACAGCATGACCTAAAAGTCCAAATTCTGTAAGACAGCTTCTGGAGAGGATGCCCCAGGTGGTTCGCTCTTTCTGGTGGTGGGTTTGGTGATGGTTCTAATGGTTCACTACTGGTTCTAAAGGTGGGAAGAAGATTACCTGGAACTTTTTACCTTTTGTAAATAGTAGGAGAAGGTCTGAGATTGCCCAGGAACTATGCGATGACCCTTGAGTATGTCATCGCTGGTTGCGTGGCCACAGGTACACCTACTGTCGTAGATAATTTCTTGGTTTTGTACGTTACCTCAAACATATACAAGCATGTGAATTCTTCCTGAAAAGAAAACGCAGGCTTGAAAGAAGCCATTCAGACATTTAAAAAACCCTGAATGCTGCACCAGCTTGCCTGTCGGTAAGACGTGATTCCTGGTGGGGGTTTAATGCCATTAAAAATGTGAACCTTCGCTGAAAAGCAAGGCGGGACATGGAATGAAGACACTGAGAAGCGTAAAGGACCTCTGTAGCCATGGATTCCAGCTTGACAGATGAGGTTTGACACCATTGTGCAATGCCTGACAAACAGTGTTGCTAAGTTAGCAAAGGAATTTCAGGATTTGAGGCCGGCAGTGTTTTCACCTGGGTACACACGAATGGAGAGGCAGAGCTTCTGCCAGGACCTCAGGTATTTTAGCGGGGTTTGGGAGGCGTTCAGGCTTGTACTTGCTCAGGTATTTGCTTCTCAGATCAGTGCAGCACATCTTATGCAGGGTAATCTTCAAGAGCCCACGTCCTCTTTACTCCGTACTCCGTACTGGTGTTCACGCCAGGCCCAAAACAGCACTGCATTTTAACTTGAGGGTGTATCCCTCGCCTTGTATATGAGTTTGAGCTTGACAGCTGTGGGAAACAGCTTAATCCCGGATTTATTTGGGATCGATTAAACACAGAACTTGAGGCCTTTCATGAAAGTCTGTAAGAGTGTAAAGCCAGTCAGCGTCCCGTGAGCAGACACGTTATGCAGAAACGCTATGGAGGCGCTTTGTTGCTTGGATCAAATTCAGAGCAACGAGTCAGATCTAATCTCTTGGGGAGATTCGGGGAGATCATACAGGAGACGACATGGCAGAGCAAATGTCCTGGGAATTCTTTTGAAGGGAAAAGATGAGATTCTTTTGTACACCAAAGGCCTTTAGAGAGAAAGAGAGAGAGAGAGAAAGAGAGAGAGACAACAAGAAACAAAGAAAAACGAGGTAGAAGAGAATCCAGAGGGAACTTTTAAGGAGGGGGTCTGGTGATACTGATAAAACGCTAAACGCTCCCTTTGTATTAGCACACCATGCTGGTCAGTCGATTATCAGGTAGTGTGTTTACCAAATGGATTCTTTGAATACTACCTGTTTATACAGCTGGCTGGGACCTAAAGCACCGCGTGACTCTTCTCTAGGGCTGCCGATATGCCTTACAGCTAGTCTTGTCTTGGAATCTGAGGAATGTTCTTGTCCTTGGACAGTAAGAGACGGGGGGGGGTACTCTAATCGGATTGTCCACCCATAAACGACGCAGCCAGTCTGGGACAAATACGGCCCTAACTAATAAAGATTAATCTCATATCTCACACTTTTCATGCTTCCAGGCTGAAGAAGCTTTCATCTTTTGACCTTTCACCCCATCCTTGGCTGTTCCAGCTTAGCCTGATTCTCAAGTGATTGTGAGGAACAGGGCTGGGTTTGAAGGAGCCAGACCAAGTAGATGAAGGCAGTAGTCCATGCAAAGGACAGCTAGTCCCTGGTGGGTGTATCTGATCACATATTAGCTAAATGTGGTGTAACTTGAAGCAAATAGTGCGAAGAGAGACTGGAAAATCTGTTGTGTTTTTATATTATATTTATCTTTTAGGCCTAGCTGAAAAAAATGCTTTATTGTATAAATATAGACTGAATCAAGACTGCACACATCAGCACTAATGCTAATCACAAAAATATAAGTATAAAGACTAGCACTGGGGCATTACATTACAGCGCTAGTTTTTTCTTATGTAAGACTGAGACAAGACTGCACATATTTTTGTGTTAGTTTACTCATGTAAGACCAAACAAGACTTAGAATTAGAGCAAAATTCTAGCACTTTGCTAGCAATTAGCATTAGTTAAATAATTTCTTGTATAAACTGAGTGAGGTAAAGCTACACATTTTAGCCCCAGTGCTAGTTAAGATCAAAAGGCTTTCTTATATAAACAAAGTTAAACAAGTTATATAAAACTCTGTTTTTATCTAAAGCAAGGCTGCATTTTAGGCCTAGAAAAATGATTTCTTATATAAACAAAGATTGAAGAAAGACTGCACATGTTACCACTAATGCTAATCTCGACAAAAAAAAAATTTTTTAAAAGACTAGTTAGCTTGTTTTCTTATGTAAGACTAAGACAAGACTGCACATTTTAGCACATATTAAATCCTTTCTTGTATAAGCAAAAAATAAGTCAAAACTGTGCATTTTGGTGCTCACGCTAGTTAAGATAAAATGCTTTTTTACAGAAAAAATGAGTCAGAACTGCACATTTTATTACTTTTTTTATACAAACAATGCATCAGCTGCACATTTTAGAGCTAGTTAAGAGGAAAATCTCTTTTTATATAAAGCAAGTTTTAATATTTAGCCATACTTGAAAGAAAAATACTGCAGATATAAAGACATAAATGAATAGAAAGGACACTGAGGAATGTTAGTGCTGGTTTTATTATGTAAGGCCAAGGCAAGAATGCACATTTAGCACTATAATTAAGTCCTAAATTTAATTAAATTTTTGTAGAAGCAAAAAATGAGCCAAGACTGTACATGTTGTGTAGAGTAAAAGCTTTTTTATATAAATAGAGAATCAAAACTGTACTTTTTAGTGCCGGTTAATAGGAAATTCTGTTTTATCTAAAGCCAGGCAGAATATGTTAGTAGAAAGAAAATGCTTTCTTATATAAACAAAGCTCAGACCTTAAAAAAACTTTTTTAGACTAAATCAAGGCTGCACATATTAGTAATAATGCTAATTAAGATACTAAGACACTGAGGCATTTTGGTGGCAGTTATTACACAAGGCTATATCAAGAATGCACATCTTAGCAAAATCTGTTTTTATATAAAGCAAGGCTAAATGTTTTAGCCCTAGTTGAAAGACTGAATTACGACTGCATATAATAGCAGTAATGCTAGACAAGAACTATTTTGCTAAGACAAAAATATTGGTATTATGTAAGGCTAAGGCAAGAATGGACATTTCAGCATTATAGTCAAATTATTTCTTATATACACAGAAAGTGAGTCAAAACTGTTCATTTTGGTGCTAATGGTAGTTGAGATAAAGATATATATTTTTTAATAAACAATCAGTCAAACCCGTAGATCTTGTGCTAATTAAGAGTAAAAGCTTTCATATATAAACAAAGTGTCAAAACTGCACATTTAAAAACAATGCTTTATTATATAAATGCATTTATAGAGTGAACTCTTCCTGCAGACAGTCATGGACACCCAAATTAAGCAAGATACATACATGTATGTATGTGTGTATATATATATATATATATATATATATGTGTGTGTGTGTGTGTGTGTGTGTGTATATATATATTTGTATATATTGTGTATCTTGCTTGATTTGAGTCCATGACTGTCTGCAGGAAGAGTTCACTCTATAAATGCATTTATATAATAAGCCAGACTAGCATTTAGCATTAGTTCAATCCTTCCTTGTACGAACAGAGTCAAAGCTACACATTTGTCTTATATAAACAAAGTGCCACAACTGCACGAAAGATTAAGATTTGGATTGAGTCTCTGTCTGAACCGACTCATGGATATATGTGCACTACCAGTACGTGACCAATGGCTGACATCATTTCATCAGCAGTCGGACTCAAATCCTGATGGAACAGGTCTGGTCAGACTGCAGTTTAGACTCCGGCTAAAAGATCAGACAGTAAATCAGATCTGACTGCATGAATGAAGCTGTAGGGTGATTCCAGTGGCAGGGGATTGAAATTGAAGCCAGCGCTGGATGATTTATGGCTTACACATTTAGTCAAACAAGTGTTGACTCATTCTCGGTATAATGGCGGGATTCTGACGGTGGAGCCTGAATGGCTGGTTGGGAGGGAAGGCAGCAGTGGAAGACTGGAATTTCCAGGAGAGGAACAGAAGTAGCCTTGGGCTTAGCATTCTTCACCTGCCAACAGACAGCAAAATGCCCGGAGGACACAGAAAATACACACCCACCATGTGCAGCCCAAACATGCCAGCAAATTTCCAACACTTTTAAAGTCGGCAGGACGAACTGTCTCAAATCACAGGATGATCCAGGTTTGTCTATGGGGGGGCAGCTGTGTAGGAGCTAGACCACAACAGCATTATATAAACCAAGTCTGATTCACAAAGTGGTCTCTTTGGAGGTTTGTGAAATGAGTCGTCATCATGATTGAGTCAGACTACTCCCTTTTATTGGTTAATATGATTCAGAGCGCAGTCGATTCAGTACATTACACAACCGAATGAACTGAGGATTGAATCCAGTAAACCTCACTGACTTTTCATTACATAACTGTCCATATACAGCTCTTAGAATTATGTATAATAATTCAAGTCATCTCCCCTCTTTCTACACTGTAAACTTTCAATTTTAAATGCTGAGAAATGATAGCATCACCTTTTCTGAATATATTCACCAATTAGTTCTAAAAATTTGCTACATTTCTTTGTATTGTTGAAGTTTCAAAATGTAAACTAAGAAAACTTTGTTGTATTATTATAAGCATTTACTCTGTGATACGTTTAATTACCACTAATTTGCTCAGAAATATTTCAGATGGATAAAACTGGTTAATTTGCTTTGTTGCCACATAAAGTCACATTAATTAATGACCTTCTAGCTGCTGTATGAATGTGCATTGTAAAGCAGTTGGTTTATCTTGACAATACAATGGTTTAATATATTATAATGTAATGTATTAATAATAAGGAAACTCATTATGATTAACTTTTCAGAAAACTTATATTGTTTTAGTAGAATACTAAAAGAATTACTAATATATTTGATTAGGTGAATTTGATTAGCCAGAATGGCTAATGATACTACATAGACATTTTTTTATGTTGAAATGAAAGTAATTTAATGGTGTTTAAAATGCATTATAGATATTTGTCATAAAGCAGTTTGTTTATCTTATATGCAGATTTAATATATTATAGTTTAGTATCTGAAAAGTAATGCAACCTATTATGATGATACTTTTTTGAAGTAAAATATCATTTAAATCAAAAAGTAGAGTTTGCTTTTACGTTTTACTTATAAAATGTACAGTTGTAAAAAAATACAGTTGTTTTTTTTTACAATTTTTTTTTTAGAAATTGTAATCTAAAATAGTTACTTCTAAATCAAATCTAATGCATTAAATACATTCTATAACGTCAATAAAAATGACTATATAATGGCCTTTTTCATTTCTCCTGTTTTTAATTAGTGGCCTTCTAAATGCTTTATAGTTGTAAGATGAGTGTGTTGTGAAGCAGTTAGTTTATCTTGTAAATATGTGGTCCTAATAATAATTATGGTATATTATTAATAGCAATGTAACTTCTTATGGTTAAATATCTTAATTTGTAGCGTTTTCCATGTCATTACTGAATATTAGATTTTAGGATGTAATAAAGTTCCCCAAGAATTTGAGGTTTATATAATTACACATTTTATTACATTTATTACTTTATTCTGTTATACACAGTTTTTTTTCTTTCTGAAAACACTCAGTAAGAGCTTGTATTGGCTCAGTTCATCAGTGATGTCCTGCTTCTCCTGATGCCCTGTGGTTTAAAACTGAATAGAAAGCACTTGGGGCCTCAGTGGAGCTCTGTGCTGAGAGAAAGGGGCGTTAGGAGGTGAGACTCATTACCTTTCTTCTATGAGATGATAATGGGGCGAGCCATTCAAATTGCTTTCAATGAGCTGTTCTCTAATCCACACACACAGTTAAGTCCTGAGATGTTGATGATTGCCCCATCTTGCCCCACATCACAACTCCCCCCAACTCCCCCCCATATTAACATTCCAGAGGCAGAAATAGCAGGACTCTTCTGTGAACAGCTCAGATTAACACGTCCACACTAACCGACACTTCACACTCAGGTCAGACGGCCACTGTTTGCTCAGTCTCTGGAGGCGGGATTAGCTTTTCTGGCAGCAGAGCAGTGGCTTCCTTTCCTGACACATTCGTGTGATGTGGAATTATCATCCACGTGCAAAATGAAAGCGGAAATCGCAAGAAGCTGAAGAAAGTATGTTAGGCGAGGTTGACATTAATTGCAAATTGGATACACTAATCAGCCATAACATTAAAACCACATGTCTAATGTATTGTGTAGCTCCCCCGTGGCCATCAAAATAGCTCAGACCGTTAAAAGGCATGGACTCCGCAAGACCTCTGAAGGCGTCCTGCTGTGGTCTCTGGCACCAAGACTAACGTCAGCAGCAGATCCTTTAAGTCCAGTAAGTTGGGAGGTGGGGTCCATAGGTCCAGGAGCATCAGCAAGCTGCTTCACCGCTGCTTCACTGACCACTCCATACCAGGAGCACCCCACGATACCTGTCTGATGTTTTGGAGATGTTCTGATGTCGTCTGATTGACCATTTACTTTCAAGAACTGACTGTTTACCTGCTGCCTAATTGAAGAGCCCACCCCTTGACAGATTGCAGTGCTATTCCCTTCACCTGTCAGTAGTTTTAATGTTATGGCTGATCAGTGTAGATCATTTTCATGGTGATGTTCAGAGGAGAATTGGTGAACAAATGATGACAAAGTCCTGGTTTTTCATGTTTTGCATGAGTTTGCATGGCCTGCATGGTTTCTTCACATGCTTTTGGCTCTTCACTTTTTCACCTCAGCTGATCATGAACGTATCCCACCACCAAGCTGTTCTCTAATCACAGTTTGTTACAGTTTGGTTCTCTTGGTTTCTTTTCCTCCTTCCTCAGTGTGCTCCATCTTTACCGCATGAGAGCTGAACAGCTACGGTTCAGTCCAGCCAAGAACTTTTACATATATATTATTAATATTTGTGCTTCTTGAATTCCTCAAAATATCATTAGTACCTAATTTCCAATGACTAACGACACACTGTAAAAATCACGGTGCTACAATGGGTTCTTTAAGTAATACCACAGAAGAAACACTTGTGGTCCCATTAAGAGATATTTTTGTACAAAATTTGAGTGTGAAGAGTCTTTAAACTGGTAAGAACCCTTTAGAACCGGTTAAGATCCGGTTCTTCACGCTCACACTAGTCTACAAAGTGGTTCTACCATAGCATTGCTCAAAGAGCCGTCTGTAGCCCCTTTATTTAAAGAATATCTATTAAAATTGAAATGGTTTTTCTTTTAGTTTATAAATTGACGAGCATATCCAGTTTATTGTTGCGTAAATAACTTATATCTCCATTTTTTGCTGTTTTTTTGACATTGTGTCAGAATTTCATGATGAATGGACCAATAGAAATGCTCCAACATGACATTTATTTTTGATCTTCTATTAAAAGTTAATAAATAAATAATAAATAATAAATAAATGATTAATAATAAAATAATGTCACATATTGAAGTACTGTGTTATCAGCATCAGGTGTGATATTGTGTATTTTCTAATTTCAGGTACAGTATAACTAAGTTTAAATGAATAATGTTAATTACAGTGTATTAATGTCCTCTGTGTGTGTGTGTGTGTGTGTGTGTGTGTGTGTTTTGATCAGCTGTAAAACCTACAGGGGAGAGTTTGCGCTCTCTGAACCAACAGGGCAGTGAACCGATTGACCACCTGGCACTGAGCGGACGACCAGCCTGGGAGGTGGAGCAGGAGTTTGGGGAAAGACTGACGTATACTCACAGCATGACTCCAACACAGGTAACACACACACACACACACCTAGACCAGAAAGGAGATATTAGCCCCCTAACTATGAAATCTAATCAAATTTGCATACATTTACATAATCATACACAGTACAGCTAGTCCATTTACCCAAAACCCACATATAGACATAAAATATGACAATGACAAAAAATAAATAAAAAAATAAAAAAATAAAGAAATAAGGCAATAAGAGATGAGGAATATATAGAAATAAATGTTACACAGTTCTGGAGAGAGGTTCCCCTCCTGCAGCTCCACCACCAAAGCTCCATAGTGCTGCAGCTGTGTTCCGGCCCGGAGTGGGAATGACGGAGACGCCGTTCTCCCTGTTCCAGTCGGTGGAGCATCGGCATGATCCTGAAGCTGCTGATTTAAAATAGAACTGTTACGTAACGTTGCTTTAAAAGAGCTCTGGGACAAAAAGGATTTGATTTTTTAAGATTTCTCAAATAATAAAAAGCTACTTTAGTGATTGTGCTGATATGTGGGATATATATCGTAACTGTCACTAAAAAACCTCATGTCTCTAAAAATATCAACTGTACAGGAAAATGAAAAAAAAAAACTTCATAACTTTCACTGGAGTGCACAGTCCAGATAGGGCCCATGTTAAACCCCTCATGGTTCCATCACTGAGCCTGGTGGGCATCCATATGTGTAGCCAGTGTGGAACCTGTTGGTTTCCAGTTGTGCATGTCCCATATGGGCATTGTATCTGGGTTGTATCTGGAGAAGAGAATGTCAGTGGAGCATTTCAATCAGAAACTGCCAGATTTATATTATGACATATATTTATATTATGACAAAACGGCAAAAATGGAGATACAAGGTGTTTGTGTGACAGTGATGATATGTGAGAGTCTAGAGTCTAAAACTACACCCAGGTTTCGTACTTCAGATTTTATAATCAAAGCTTGACGGCCGGGTTTCTCGGTTTCTAAAGAGCAGCTTTCTGGTATTTTGCCACCATGTATTATTAATTATATTATATATTAATTATATTAATTATTAATTATAAATTATTATTGAATATTTTTCTTGAATTAATTGTAGAAACCATAAGTAAGATGATTTCCTAAGCACTCACATTAATCAGCGCTTTTCCATCTTTTTGTTGTTTTGTGTTGTAGCGTCCTCCTCTGTACAGAGCGGACAGTGTGGAGTACCGAGGCCCTGGTGCTGGGCTGGACGCTGGAATGGACACGGGCAGCGAGGTTGCTCCCCAAACACCTGCCTTCCCCATCTCGCCCCCCACGCCTTATGGTAAGATATAAACTCGTGGGCGGAGATTCTCGCATTAGGTGTTTGTGTACCAGCTCAGACGGAAGTCAGCTAGACGAGCTGTTTAACTCAGCACTGTCCGTAACTGCCAACGCGTGATGACAGTTCACCGTAATATGAAGAATACTCAGTTGTGCAACTGTGACAGGTTGGGATTCACTGATTGGTCTGTATGCTGAGAAATGCCATGCATCATATTTAGCACAACTTAACATTAATTATGATTATTATAGATAAATAAATATTATTATCCCAGAATAAGCCCAGAAGCTGAAGCAACCCCTATATCATTAACATGACCACATGATTTACTGTTATGATAGTGATGAGATCAAAACAGCCTCGCCCTTTCCCAAAAGTGAATGCCGTGCCCAATGCAGAGCTGTAACGTGTAGGCAGTGTTGTGGTTCGGTTGTTACACACTCGCACCGACATGTTCGTAGCCTCCCCTCTTCGTATTATATAAGCTCCTTCCACCCAGTTTCACAAGTACAGCTCAGTTTGTGTGTTCGAGATACCAACCATGCTCCTCTTCATCCCTCTCTCCACAGTGAAGAACATGCCAGAGTTGTCGCATTTCGCGCAAACTCCAACTCCCAGCATGCCAGTGTTCGGGACCTATAGGACAGAGCATGGTGAGTAGTATAGAGCATTCTCAGTACGTGTGTAGGAATAAGGACTGAGATAAACCTCAAATAAATATATAACCTTGACTAATCCGAGCTACTTTCAGTCCGTTGTTCATTTCTGTCTTTAAATAGCTCAGTAAAACCTTAACGACACGATTAGGCCGACTCTTAAGGGCAAGAACATGGCTTTTCCTTTCTGCAGTCCAGACAGCAGCAGTCTGTGGAGGAGTGGCTGTATTGAAATGTCAAGCCTTTGTACACAGAGCGCTGAACATGGGTGCTGACCTCTGACAAAAGGCCTCGAAATGGGAGGAAACAGCCTCACGCAACAATAGACCAGGGGCCTGAACAGCAGAAGACCTGCACTCACACATGGCTCGTCCATGCTGCTTTGATATGGGCTGTGTTGTTGTGTTTGCTCAGCCGTGAGAATGCTCTAAAGCTGGTAGACCCTCCCCTGCTCCTGGAGACCTAAATCCCTGAGGAGCAGCAAATGTGTGTGTTTTCATGATTCCAGACCTACTCCAGCACAGCCAGTCCCCCTTTGGAAGCATCTGGACCAGGTGTATGTTGTGCAGTTAAAAGTGTCCAGGTGTTTGGATGGAGACACCTGTTCTCCATCTTTCAACAGCAGTCTTGAGGATGTGAAATATGAGATTTCCGACAGCAAGTTCCGATAGCAGGACTGACAGTAATGAGTTGGAGGATATTTAACACGGTAGAACTGATCAGTAAACTAATGGGAAATGTGAGAATGCAACTTAACCTGGAAAGTGCCTTCATTTCTCTATCTCTTTCAATTTCCCAGCTTTTCTTTGGGTTGCGGTTGTTTCTTTTGTTTGTGTTTATTGTGGTTATTTTGTTTGGGCTACTTGCGGTTTCTTGTATTTGTTTATTTGGGTTACTTTCGGTTGTCTCTTTTGTTTAGGTTTCTTTTAGTTGTTTTTGTTTTGTTACTTGCAGATGATTCTTTCGTTTGAGTTTTTTGCTTTTATTGTGTTTAAATATCAGGTGTTTCTTTTGTTTGGGCTTGCGGTTTCTTGTATTTGTTTATCTGGGTTTCTTTTGGTTGTTTCTTTAGTTTTGCTTCCTTGCGGTTATTTATTTCGTTTGACTTACTTGCGGTTGTTTCTTTCGTTTGACTCTTGCGGTTGTTTCTTTCGTTTGACTCTTGCGGTTGTTTCTTTTGTTTGACTTACTTTTAGCTGTTTCTTTCGTTTGACTCTTGCGGTTGTTTCTTTCGTTTGACTCTTGCGGTTGTTTCTTTTGTTTGACTTACTTTTAGCTGTTTCTTTCGTTTGACTCTTGCGGTTGTTTCTTTCGTTTGACTTCCTTGCGGTTGTTTCTTTCGTTTGACTTCCTTGCGGTTGTTTCTTTCATTTGTCTTCCTTGCGGTTGTTTCTTTCGTTTGACTTCCTTGCGGTTGTTTCTTTCGTTTGACTTCCTTGCGGTTGTTTCTTTCATTTGTCTTCCTTGCGGTTGTTTCTTTCGTTTGACTCTTGCGGTTGTTTCTTTTGTTTGACTTACTTTTAGCTGTTTCTTTCGTTTGACTCTTGCGGTTGTTTCTTTCATTTGACTTCCTTGCAGTTGTTTCTTTCGTTTGACTTCCTTGCGGTTGTTTCTTTCGTTTGACTTCCTTGCGGTTGTTTCTTTCGTTTGACTTCCTTGCGGTTGTTTCTTTCGTTTGACTTCCTTGCGGTTGTTTCTTTCATTTGACTTCCTTGCGGTTGTTTCTTTCATTTGACTTCCTTGCGGTTGTTTCTTTCATTTGTCTTCCTTGCGGTTGTTTCTTTCATTTGACTTCCTTGCGGTTGTTTCTTTCGTTTGACTTCCTTGCGGTTGTTTCTTTCGTTTGACTTCCTTGCGGTTGTTTCTTTCGTTTGACTTCCTTGCGGTTGTTTCTTTCATTTGTCTTCCTTGCAGTTGTTTCTTTCATTTGACTTCCTTGCGGTTGTTTCTTTCGTTTGACTTCCTTGCGGTTGTTTCTTTCATTTGTCTTCCTTGCGGTTGTTTCTTTCATTTGACTTCCTTGCAGTTGTTTCTTTCATTTGACTTCCTTGCGGTTGTTTCTTTCGTTTGACTTCCTTGCGGTTGTTTCTTTCGTTTGACTTCCTTGCGGTTGTTTCTTTTGTTTGACTTCCTTGTGGTTGTTTCTTTTATTTGACTTCCTTGCGGTTGTTTCTTTCGTTTGACTTCCTTGCGGTTGTTTCTTTCGTTTGACTTCCTTGCGGTTGTTTCCTTGCGGTTGTTTGTCTTCCTTGCGGTTGTTTCTTTCGTTTGACTTCCTTGCGGTTGTTTCCTTGCGGTTGTTTGTCTTCCTTGCGGTTGTTTCTTTCGTTTGACGTCCTTGCGGTTGTTTCTTTCATTTGTCTTCCTTGCGGTTGTTTCTTTCATTTGACTTCCTTGCAGTTGTTTCTTTCGTTTGACTTCCTTGCGGTTGTTTCTTTCGTTTGACTTCCTTGCGGTTGTTTCTTTCGTTTGACTTCCTTGCGGTTGTTTCTTTCGTTTGACTTCCTTGCGGTTGTTTCTTTTGTTTGACTTCCTTGCGGTTGTTTCTTTCATTTGTCTTCCTTGCGGTTGTTTCTTTCGTTTGACTTCCTTGTGGTTGTTTCTTTCATTTGACTTCCTTGCGGTTGTTTCTTTTATTTGTCGTCCTTGCGGTTGTTTCTTTCATTTGACTTCCTTGCGGTTGTTTCTTTCATTTGACTTCCTTGTGGTTGTTTCTTTCATTTGACTTCCTTGCGGTTGTTTCTTTCATTTGACTTCCTTGCGGTTGTTTCTTTCATTTGTCTTCCTTGCGGTTGTTTCTTTCATTTGTCTTCCTTGCGGTTGTTTCTTTCATTTGACTTCCTTGCGGTTGTTTCTTTCATTTGACTTCCTTGCGGTTGTTTCTTTCGTTTGACTTCCTTGCGGTTGTTTCTTTCGTTTGACTTCCTTGCGGTTGTTTCTTTCGTTTGACTTCCTTGCGGTTGTTTCCTTGCGGTTGTTTGTCTTCCTTGCGGTTGTTTCTTTCGTTTGTCTTCCTTGCGGTTGTTTCTTTCGTTTGACTTCCTTGCGGTTGTTTCTTTCGTTTGACTTCCTTGCGGTTGTTTCTTTTGTTTGACTTCCTTGCGGTTGTTTCTTTTATTTGACTTCCTTGCGGTTGTTTCTTTCGTTTGACTTCCTTGCGGTTGTTTCTTTCGTTTGTCTTCCTTGCGGTTGTTTCTTTCGTTTGACTTCCTTGTGGTTGTTTCTTTCGTTTGACTTCCTTGCGGTTGTTTCTTTCATTTGACTTCCTTGCGGTTGTTTCTTTTGTTTGACGTCCTTGCGGTTGTTTCTTTTATTTGACTTACTTTTAGCGGTCTTTTGTGTGACTTACGTCCGTTTGCTTCTTTCGTTTGACTTATTTTTGGCTGTTTCTTTCGTTTGACTTCCTTGCAGTTGTTCTTTCATTTTGCTTACTTGTGGCTGTTTCTTTAGTTTGACTTATGCCCGGTTGTATCCTTCATTTTGCTCACTAGCGGCTGTTTTTTTCATTTGGCTTATTTGCAGTTTCTTTCATTTGTTACATTTACTTGGGTTTTTTCTTGTATTTGTGCTACTTTCTTGGGTAACTTGTGATTGTCTCTTTTGTTTGACTTTCTTGCAGTTGTGTGTTACTTTCAGTTGTCTCTCGTTTGCCTTGTCCGTTGCCATCCTTTCCATTCACTTGCAGTTGTCTCTTTTGTCTTAAATACCCAGAAGTTGTGTCTTTCCTTCAGGTTAATAATTTACTTGTAACTTTTGTCTCTTGTAGTTTACCTGCAGTTTTCTATTATACCTGCAGTTTTTTCTTTTAGGTCACTTGTCTCTTTTTGGGAAGCTTCCTTTACTCAGGACATAAAGATATTTCAGTATCTTATGAGCTAGCTCTGCAAAATGAATACCTTCTTTCAGTCAAAGTTTGCAAGTGACCTTCTAGTCTGTCCACACTTGGCTGTGATCTCGCATTTTGTTGCCATAGTCTCAGTTGTCATGGTGACTAGTTTTACCACGTGAAGTGAAGGCAGGAGACCTCCTAAGTTGCGCTGGAGCAACCAGACAGATATTATCTGGTAGCACAGGGAGGGTGAGGAAAGGGTGAGCATTCGTCTTGTGGTTTTTGATCTTTGGATTGGGTTAGTTCAAAAGTTAGGAATCATTTGTGAATTTTATATATATTCAGAGTGATTAAATCCAAAACTACCATGCCAAATATATATATACAGTGAGTCCAAGAAGTATTTGATCCCTTGCTGATTTTCTTTGTTTGCCCACTAATAAAGACACTATCCTTCTGCACTTTTAATGGTAGATATATTCTAACATGGAGAGACAGAATATCAAGACAAAAATCCAGAATATAATTTTAAAGAATATATTTTAATTAATTTGTATTTCAATGAGGAAAATAAGTATTTGATCCCTCTTGCCAAACACACTCAATACTTAGTGGCAAAGCCTTTGTTTGCAAGCACAGCGGTGAGACGTTTGTTGTAGTTAACCACAAGTTTAGCACACACACCAGGGGGAATTTTGGCCCACTCTTCTTTGCAGATCCTCTCTAAATCATGAAGGTTGGTGGGCTGTCGCTTGGCAACTCTGACCTTCAGCTCCCTCCATAGATTTTCGATCGGATTGAGGTCTGGCGACTGGCTGGGCCACTCCATGACCTTAATGTGATTTTTCTTGAGCCAATCCTTTGTTGCCTTTGCTGTATGTTTAGGGTCGTTATCATGTTGGAAGACCCAACCACGGCCCATTTTCAGATCCCTGGCAGAGGGGAGGAGGTTGTCCCTCAGGATTGTGCGGTACATGGCTCCATCCATCTTCCCAGTGATGCGGTGAAGTAGCCCTGTACCCTTGGCAGAGAAACACCCCCAAAACATTATGCTTCCACCTCCATGCTTGACGGTGGGCACAGTGTTCTTGGGGTCATAGGCAGCATTTTTCTTCCTCCACACATGGCGGGTGGAGTTGAGGCCAAAAAGTTCAATTTTGGTCTCGTCTGACCACAAAACCTTCTCCCAATAACTTGGTTCATCTTTCAAATGATCATTGGCATACTTGAGGCGCGCCTCCACATGTGCTCTCTTCAGCAGGGGTACCTTTCGGGCACTGCAGGATGTGAATCCATTGTTGCGCAAAGTGTTGCCAATTGTTTCCTTGCAAACTGTGGTCCCAGCTGCCTTCAGGTCATTTGCTAACTCCTGCCGAGTGGTTGCAGGACGATTTCTGACTGTTCTCAGCATCATTGCCACCCCACGAGGCGAAATCTTCTTTGGAGCACCGGGCCGAGGTCTGTTGATTGTCATGTTATACTCTTTAAACTTTCTGATAATTGCACCAATAGTTGTTACTTTCACATCCAACACCTTACTAATCTTTTTGTAGCCCATTCCAGCTTTGTGAAGGTCAACAATTCTGACTCTGAGGTCCTGTGACAGCTCTTTGGTTTTACCCATGTTGGAGACTTGAAATCTGTGTGATCTGTCTGATTCTGTGGACAGGTGTTTTTCACACAAGTGATTAGTGAGAACAGGTGGCTTCAGGTCAGGTAACAAGTTGATTGGGAGTGTCTAACTGGTCTGTAAAAGCCAGAACTGCTAATGAATACTAAGGGATCAAATACTTATTTCACTCCATGAAATACAAATCAATTAATATATATTCCTTAGATTTATTTTCTGGATTTTCTTTTTAATATTCTGTCTCTCCATGTAAGAATACATCTACCATTAAAAGTATAGAATGATCATGTCTTTATTAGTGGGCCAACGAAGAAAATCAGCAAGGGATCAAATACTTCTTGGACTCACTGTATATATATATATATATATATATATATATATAGGTACGATTCATATATATATATATATATATATATATATATATATAGATAGGTAGGTACGATTCATATATATATATATATATATATATATATATATATATATATATACATATATATATATATATATATATATATATATATATATATATATACATATATATACTGTGTATATCGTACCTGCAGTGTATTTCTGATGGATACAGCTTGATTAATTGCTTCCTCTATTATGAGAAATCCTTCTTTTGTGATACAGAGTTTGTGTGTGTTCCTGGTTTCAGATATGAGAGCTTTTGCTGATATCATGGCCCACGAGGAAAGCATGGCAAACAGCTCCCACAGACCATACGCCCGCTCCGTCACTACAGGAGGAATGATCACCGTCACAGACAGGTAAAATGACCCCTCTGTTCGGATTTGTACCTCTGCTTTTACAGTAGTTAAAGCACATGTATCCAATCCGCAACGCCCCAGCACTGTTCAGTGGTTTCCCTGCTCAAAGACACCTGACTCAGCTCAAATGACCAGGTTCGGTAGGCGTGCCTGAGCAGGGAAATTACCGACATGTTCACACCTGAGTCAACAGGCTACTTAAAAAATTGCTGGGTTACCACCAGGCATCTGGGGGGCCCACCAGGGGTCCAAGATTGTTTTTCGGATCCAATATTAACTTTGACTGAAGCCATAGGAAACAAGTGTTGTTGCTAAGCAGGTCCTATAATATAATGGGTTGTTGCTATGAGGTTGCTTGATGTTTGCTGTGGTATTATAAGCAGGGGTGCCACCACCCCATTCATCTTAATGAGAGAAAAGCAAATAAAAAAGAGTCGCTATGCAGAAACCATGTGTCAAATCAAAAGCTGTATATATGCACAACCTTTCAAAAGAGATTGTCGTTAGGTTTCCATATCTCAAAACATTGCAGCATGAGTTAGAGGACCAAAACAGAAGAAAAATATATATAATAATACCCTGCATTACCATACATGGCTCAAATAAATTGGGGCCACTGTCGTAGCATTAGTGCCTAATATTAAGCATGTACCGCTTGTGCCACCACAATAGATCTGACCCATCGAGGCATGGACTCCACAAGACCTCTAAAGAAGTTCTGTGGTATCTGTGGTATTATTAACATAGATTTTCTACACAGAAAAGGGTCCCAGGTTGCATAGAATTTGAGAAACCATGGATTAAAAGCCATTGTTGATTATATAAGAAAGTAGTAGTGGCTACAAAGGCTTGTTTGAGTGAAGCCCTAAAAGAACTAGTTTAGGGCTGCGTCCCAGTTGCATACTACACACTATACCATAAGGTATAGACTATATATTAACCTTAATAGTGTGAGTTTGGCAGGTTAGTGCACAGAAATGTAGCCTTTTCCGTACTAACGTTACGGCGATGAAGTGATGAAGTGTTGCTATGCCAACAAGCATCACTGCAAGTTCTCACAAGTAGCTCCTCCCTTTCTGTTTCGCATTGCAGTGTGGGACTATAGTGCCCATTGTGTCACCTTCACTACTTAGTCTTACTAGTTAGTACGTTATTGGGAGGTACTATTGGTTTCAGAGATGTTCTTTTTAGAACCAATAGTGGTTCTAGTGGTTCTAGAAGACCTCTTTGTATCAAGTGTAGTTAAAATTTGTCTTGTGCGAGTAGCTGAGGAGTTAAAAACTGCCTGAATGTTCATTAAACCCCATTTATCTCCCCAGCCCATCTCAGTCTTCCTGCTCCGAGGGGGTGCTATTAAGTCGTCACTTCTCCATCAACACCCAGCGCACAGGCACAGTGGACTTCAGCCAGAACTCGCCTCCCTCCCACCATCCCCACTCACACCCACACCCGGCCCCCAATGCTCACAGTTCCCCTCGGGGCAGCCAGAGGACCAGGGCGGCCCAGTACTCCCTGAGCCGCAGCCCAGTCCTGAGCGAGCCAGAAGGTTTCTCACCCCCGTCAGGTCCTTCGGGTTTCGCCCCAGAGGTCGATGGCCTGAACTACCAATTCCAGCAGCCCCCGCTGCCCGAGAAGCGAAGGACGTCAGACTGCGAGCGCTCACTAGGCTCTACCTCCCCCGCACCCAGCGGCTTCTCCAGTCCCCACAGTGGAAGCTCCCTGAGCATACCGTTCCCCAACGTGCTGCCTGAACTTCAGGGGAGGACCAGTGCTGGCCCTCCATCCCCACTGCCAGGTGAACTACAGATTTTCCATGTTCACAATTAGGCCTGTTACAATACTGTGACTGCCCCCCTCAAATAATTGCAATAAATGCCACTCTTGCCATTTTTAGACCATTTAATGCCACTGATATAATGATAATATTATAGAATAATAATGCAATTACACCCTTTCAAAGAGCAACACACTTTTAATTATTAAGAAAATTCAGACATTGGAATTGGAATATAAAAATGAATGAAAAAACATAAATTAATTAAACAAAGTCGACATACCAGCTTATTCACCTTAATTGACTCTCCTCAGTCAGTAAGCACAACTAGAAATAACAAGATCAGCAAAAATAATTGAGGTCATGTCTATTGTACGGTAAGTATTGTGACCGGCCAAACACCTGGTCCTGGAATGACCCCTGGCCTGCACATTTTAGTGTTTCCCAACACACCTGATCCAGCAAATCGGCTCATTAACAAGCCAATTAATAAATAAATGAAAGACTTAAGACTGGGAACACCTGCCATGATTAAATACTTTTTTAAAAATCTACTATTTATCCCATAATTCTGCATAATTTAATGAATAAAATGTGAACAAAGTCATTCAGAGTGGTCACCATTACTACAGCACCAATAATAGCCATTTTACTTACCCTTTAGAACCCACCAGTGAACCTGCCGCCGGCCTTCTCTACCATCAGTGAATTGAATAGAGTACAGGGTGTTGCTGGTGGCACTGTGTGAGATGGCAATCCTGGCTAGTGGGTGGGAACTGACAGTGAAGAAACTAGTGAGGGGGTCCAGAACGTCTCTCAGGCAGTGTATTTGAAACCTATTGGTGTAATAAGTTCTTTAGATGTCTGGGTCCATTCACCACCACTGTGAACAGTTCTGACTCAGCAAGTTTCTCTAGAATCCTATCCACTCTGCATGTGTCTGATTTTACTCTTTTTTTTAGATGTACTTGCAAGTAAGCAGGTCACAGTGAAGTTTGTCCAGGACACCTCCAAGTACTGGTACAAACCGGACATCTCAAGGGATCAAGGTATGAATGAACTTAGACCTAGAACCTTCGCCTTAAGCATATCTCCACTAGTTTGGAGTTTGGATGCCCGGCTCAACGCATAGTAAAAAATAATAAGCACACCTGACCTGTACTTATTGTCCCACCTGTTTCCACACAGCCATCGCCGTGCTGAAGGACAAAATACCTGGCTGCTTCATTGTGCGGGACAGCCACTCCTTCAGAGGCGCTTACGGCCTGGCCATGAAGGTGGCCACACCTCCTCCCTCAGTCCTGCAGCAGAGTAAGAAGGGTGAGTGTTAGCTCAGTTAGTCAGGCAGGTGGGCGGAGTTTGAGTGACGTGAGTGTGTGAAGTGAAGGATCTCCATTCAGTGTCCTTGTAGTGGACAAACCCCAGAACCTGGCAGGCTTCCCCTGAACACATAAGAGGCCTTTTGTTACACTGAGCGTCGAGGATGGCTGAGCCACAGCTCCGAGAGGGAATCTGATAGGTGTCGTTTCCAACAGTTTCTCCTGTGTGTGTGTTTTTTGTTTTTTTTTGCGACGCTCCTGCTTTTCTAGCTTCCTGGCTTGTGTAGAAGCTATTGTTGGGCTGCAGCGCTGAGTCACTGGCTCTTGGTTTGTGTTGGAGAAGGTTAGATCCTTTGTTTGACAAGCATTTGTCACACAGATATATATTATGGCCCACCACAACATCATATGTTAAGGCAGTGTTTCCAAACCTCAGTCCTGGAGGCTCACCTGCACTGAACCGTGTACTGTTTACTGTCAGCTCAAGCAGGACCTACATCTACACATCTGTGGACTACAGTGTTACATGAAGTATTTAGGCCAGAAAATCCAATTCACAGTTTTTTCTGCTTCTCTAAATGTGGTTAATTAGCGAAGACATCTGGATTTCATCTGGATTTTGCTTTTACTTAGGTTTTTAACAAGAGCTACGAGACTAATGTAGCTACTTTCTACCCAATTAGCATCATATGGCTTATTTCCAAGCCATTTAGCCCAAAAATGAAATTGTGTTCCATATGTTTCTCTAATTTTATTTATGATGCAACTTCCTTGACTTTGCCATTTTCCTCATTTTTAATTGCCCGTTTTTTCAAAGCCTCCATTAACTAACCGTCACTGTCTTTGCTGAAAAATCCGGCTCAAGCCCAGCTGTTTATTGGCTGCTAACTGGTTTAAGATGGTCTAAGCCAATCTATGATGGTCACAGTGGTTAAAAAAAGCTGGTCCTCCAGGCGAAAGCATGGCCTATACTGGTAACTGATTGACCAGCTTAGCCCTTGACCAGCATAGTGTCAATTTTCATTGAGTTTGATTGACTAGCTGGTCATCAAGCTTGGTCATACTCGTTAACTAGTTTGGACTGGCTGCTCAACTAGTGTGGGAATGCTGGTCGACATAGTGGTTGACTATTTGGGTCAGGTTAGTCACACTGGTAGACCAGCTAAACCATCAAACTCAAAGGTAAAATACTCTATGCTGGTCAACCAGCTTAGCCAGGATGAGCTGGCCTGGCTATTTTCATCGGATGGAAACATCGCCAGTTGAACTAGAAGTAGCTTTTCTATCTTCTGGGCTTCTTGAAAAGATTTTGAAGGGTTGCAGTGTCGTGTCACTGGCTCCTGGTTCTGATGTGTGTATGTGTGTGTGTTAAAGGGGGTTCAGTGCATAGACCATCACACGCTTGCCTCAAATCCCACTGAGTGGTTAAGTGAGCTCTAACGGACTCGCTGATGTGGTTTATGATGCAGTATGACACTCTGTAATCTGCCAGCTGTATGATTATCTTCCAGTATGCAGTGTCATACAGTGACATATCAGAGACTACGGACGCCTCCACACAGTTCCAGGACGTGTGTTATGATGTGTAGGCACGCTGTTAGCACCATGCAAATCAGTGGGGTATCAGCAAATCAGCTACTTTAGCCTCGAACAGTTGGGAGAACACATATGTACTGGTGTCTTATCCAGCTCTTGCCATTGGCTCGCAGTGAGCAGGCTCAGCCAATAAGAGTACAGTGAACACTGTGTTCCAAGACGTTGCTCCAGGTGTGTGAAAATCACACTTCACACACACCTCACAGCACACACACACACAGCAACTCTTCTGCTGTCCATCAAGCCTTGAGTATTTGTGACCACCTGTGATGACATCATCGCGCTATAGCCCCCTAAGTCGAGCTTTTGTGGCAGGTTGAGAGAGTGAAACACAACGCTGCTGCCTTTGTGCTCCTGGAGTCGCCTCAGAGGAGAAGAGTGCGGGAACGCTGCCTC
Organism: Salminus brasiliensis; assembly: GCF_030463535.1. Lineage (NCBI taxonomy): Eukaryota > Metazoa > Chordata > Actinopteri > Characiformes > Bryconidae > Salminus > Salminus brasiliensis. The sequence goes on from NC_132886.1 coordinate 5,554,037, forward strand.
CTGCCCTGTGGAGAATTCCCTCCTCTCTCTTTACACTTTACACCCACTGCCTGAACAAAACAGCCACGAAAAAGGCGGGAAAAAAGAAAAGCTTTTTTATCTTTAACGTATCTCCAATTGTTTACATTTTTAATGACATTTCTCTCTCCCGCTGTCTGTCTGTCTGTCTGTCTGTCTGTCTCTCTATCTATCTATCTATCTGTCTGTCTGTCTGCCTGCCTATCTATCTATCTATCTATCTATCTATCTATCTATCTGTCTGTCTGTCTGTCTGTCTGCCTATCTATCTATCTATCTATCTGTCTGTCTGTTTGTCTGTCTGTCTGTCTGCCTGCCTGCCTGCCTATCTGTCTGTCTGTCTGTCTGTCTGTCTATCTATCTATCTATCTATCTATCTATCTATCTATCTATCTATCTATCTATCTGCCTCTCTGTCTGTCTGTCTGTCTCTCTGCCTGTCTGTCTGTCTATATATCTGTCTGTCTGTCTCTCTGCCTGTCTAACTATCTTTTTTATCTATCTGTCTGTCTCTCTGTTAGGAGGGGACCTCTCCAATGAGCTGGTGCGCCATTTCCTCATTGAGTGTACATCCAAAGGAGTTCGCCTGAAGGGATGTCCCAATGAGCCTTACTTCGGTACGATACCTCATCCATTCATCCATATGGATCATATTTGCTGTTTTGCCTTGCTATTTGATAACACAGCACAGCTTAGTCCATTACAGTAATCCCATGGTACTAGCAGTGATCAGGTTCAGGACATAACAACAAAATACCACTGGACGCCTTAAGAAGAGTGCCCTCTTCTGGTCATTTAAAGCTGTGCATATTTATGTTGCTCTCGATGCTGTCGGAACAAAACCATTTATCTCTCAGAAGATCTTTTTACAGAAGGAAAAACACTATTATATACATGAAGTTCATTATAAAGGGTTTTATTTCAAGCTCCATCTTGGACCATTTTTATTAGTCTACGTGTCCTACAATCTTCACACATTATAAAGGGCATGTGCTGCTGTGTAGTACTGTGCAGATGTTTTTAGCACCAAATCCCATTATTCTATATCATGTCTCTCAGAAAAAGCTCCAGATCTCATCAGATCAGATATAGCAGGTGAACATAAATCCAGTAAAAAGGAGAAACAAGAGATTCTCATTCGGTGAGCTAGTCTGAAGAACAGAGCTCAGTTCCTCCAGGGTTCTCCTGGACGCCCCCCACTCCAGCCAGCACAGCGTGGAGGATGTGTTCAACTCCATCAGCAGCAGCAGCAGCAGCAGCAGCTCACCTGATTTACCATCATTAAGCATCATTAAATATATATTTACGCTGTGTGTAAACCTATATAACCCAAACTTTTGAATGTGTGTGTGTGCTACAGGCAGCCTAACAGCACTGGTCTACCAGCACTCCATCACACCACTGGCTCTGCCATGCAAACTCATCATTCCAGACAGAGGTGAGCATTTCGACTCTTTCACTGTCTCAACACTCACTAAAGCGTATTACAGCGCATGCGGATTTACAACACCGCAGACTTCCCCCACCCCCAGAGGAGGGGGGGTTCAGAATGAGAGAATTTTATAGGTATATAAATGGAGGGGGGGGGCTTCATATAACCTCTACTGTAAACCGTACAGCTCTTACAGGAGCTTCAGTTCAGTATAATTACACTTGGTGAGTAAATAAGCTGTTGGCCTTTATCAGATCTGCACGCTGAACTCTCATCACCTGTCTGCTTCTTCCCGCAGATCCTCTGGAGGACGCTGTGGAGACGCCCTCGCAGTCCATCACCAACTCTGCAGCCGAGCTTCTGAAGCAGGGAGCAGGTACCTGTGCACCAAGCATCTGTAAAGGAACTACCTGTGCAGTTCTATGGGTGACATATGGACAGACAGACAGACAGACAGACAGATACATAGATTTACATAGGGCCTTTTAGCTTAATATACACTTAATTGACAAAAGTTTTGGGACACCCGCTTATTCTTTCTTTCTTTCGAAAGAGTCTATATTTGGACACTTGTACATTTGGATAATACTAGAACTGCGTTTTCACCCAGCCAAGGGTATCTGTAGTCATTCTCTCTCTCTCTCTCTCTCTCTCTCTCTCTGCAGCGTGTAACGTGTGGTTTCTGGGCTCAGTGGAGATGGAGTCTCTGACGGGTTTCCAGGCCGTGCAGAAAGCCACCTCAGACATCCTGAGCCTGGAGGCTCCGCCTACCTCCACCGTTGTCCACTTTAAAGTGTCCTCGCAGGGCATCACGCTCACGGACAACCAGAGGAAGTGAGGGGCTCATTCTTTCTCCATATATACACTAAGGGTCCGTTTCTCAGACAGGGATTAAGCCTAGTCCTGGACTACCTTGTCCTTTCCAATGGGGAATCTTCTCCAGCTTGCTGTCTAGCCCAGAACGTCCCTGTCTGGGAAAGCAACCCTACATGTCAAAGGAAAACCACAACAAATGATAGATATTCCAACGAGACGATGGTAGATGTTCATTGTGTGAAATCCAGGCGTCATTTGAGAGGGAGGAGACAACCCACACCACTGCAGGACGGCTGTAGACAGCAGACATCTGCTTAAACTTTGGGACAGTATGACATAGCACTGTCATTAACACCAGATGTTCTCCCAAATGAAGAACCTACACTGAACCTACAGAGAGTAGCACACATTGGGTTGTGGTTCTCCTCCTTTATGACATGCACACCGAAACCCCCCCCCCCCCAAAAAAAAAATAAAGCACTGTTCTTCATCCTGTTCCTCACCTCTCACTCATGTTTTCCTCACAGGCTCTTCTTCAGACGACACTATGCTGTCAACACTGTGATCTTCTGCGCTCTGGACCCTCAGGACAGGAAGTAAGTGGTTAAACTATGCCTGACTGATACAGCGGCAGTTACAGCAGTCCCAGCAAACAGAATTCACATCTTTAGGACAGTCTCACTGAAGTGTACAGTGGGATGCGAAATTCTTGGCACCCCTAGTCCCCTGATCTCAGAAAGGCAGACTAGTGTAAGCTGAAAGAAAGTAATAACAAATTTGGGCACCCCAAGAGATAACTCTTGAGCTCTCAGATAACATTTACCAAAGCCTGACAGCTTAATTAGCTTGTAAGGGACCTGGATAGCATACCCATGTGAGGCCTGTATGGGTAGCCCAACTAGGAAACTAGAAAGATTCTGCCACGGGTTCCAAATTGGACACACAGATGGATGCCCACCAGGGTCAGGCTCTAATCATATGGAGGAGACTGTTAGTGCTTAATAAACACTGATCAGCTGCAGGTTTCATTACTAACAGTGTAATTAGACTGAAGGGTTAATTAGATGTAAAGCAGCAGATGTTGAGTATAAATCACTGTATTCAGTACAGAGAGGATCGGAATAGTAGTTTATAAGAATCTGCTGCTACTGATGTTTATAGTCTGTGATTTATATGTATTGTGATGAATATCGTGTGTTTAAGTCTTTAAATATCGTGATATAGTATTTTTACCATATCGTTCAGCCCTACATGAGCCCCATCTGGGTGGTACAGATAGGATGTAACAATGGGGTCTATTAAGGAAGCCCAACTGGGCCCCAGTAACAACACATGTACAAACATACTCAGAGGCATGCCCACCTGGAGCCCATCTGGAACCCACCTAGGCCACGTTCCACTCACATGAGCCACGCATGAGTGTGCTGGCTAGCTGGGGAAGGACCAGGCGATGCAAATTCTCTGGCGCCTCAAACCTTGTTCCTTTTTTTAGTTTAAAGCAATGAAGTAATGGAAGAGGATATTTAATGATTCATTTTGTGTTTATTTACAGATGGAAGAGGGACGGATATCCTTCAGCCAAGTAAGTCAGCTCCTTTAGAGAACGCTCCGCTGCACGCTCTCACTGCGCTGCACGCTTACTGACCTGTTCCTCTGCTCCGCAGGGTCTTCGGCTTCGTGGCCAGGAAGACGGGCACTGCCATGGACAATGTGTGCCACTTGTTTGCTGAGCACGACCCCGAGCAGCCGGCCAGCGCCATCGTCAACTTCGTCTCCAAGGTGATGATTGGCTCCCAGAAAAACGTCTGATTTTTCTCACATGAAGTCCACAGGCGAACGGACTGGTGCGTGCCCTGCCACGGAACAGCCATGCCGCTGCTGCTCAACAAAGGATGACATCACACGAACGACTCATTTGACGTCTAAGTGATGACATCACAATACACGTCCCAGACGAATCTCATGTGATGACATCACAATACAGAAAATCTCGTATGACTTCCAGGTGATGACGTCACAATGGATGTCCCGCAAACTCTTAGATGATGACATCACAATACATGTCCCATGAACTCTCCCAGATGAATCTCATGTGATGACATCACAAAACAGGAACTCTCGTTTGACTTCTAAGTGATGACGTCACAATACAGGAACCCTCATCTGACTTCTAGGTGATGACATCACTATACACGTTTCCCATGAACTCCCAGGTGATGGCATCACAATGTATGTCCTACGAACACTCCTCTGACTCCCGAAGGATGACCTCATAATTCATGTCCCACAAACCTATCTGACTTTAGTCATGACCTCAGAATGCTTGCCCCATGAGCACTCACAACACGTCACGCAAATGCTCAAACAATGTCATCACAATCCGTCTCATGAACTCTGATTCGACTTCCCAAAAGATGACATCACGGTGCATGTCCTACGAACCCTCATTGGACTCACAATGACATCATGACAGCATATGTCATTCAAATCTCACTCCCAAAAGATGACATCACGATGCTACGGTCCTACTCATTTGACCTGGGTGATGCCATCACAATCGACGTCCCATGAACTGATGACATCACAGTGTATATACCCCCCGAATATTCCTCTGATTCGCAAACCGTGACATCATAATGTATGTCATATGAAAGACTGGGAGCTGCCACTACTATAAAAGACTTCAGTGAAAGAAAGGAAGGACTGTGTGTTGGAGGACGCTCTCAGCTTCACAGTGGAGCTGTACGGGAGCGTGGGAGTGGGAGCGGTCATGTATATTGTAAATGTGTGAACTTCTGTATAACCAAACTGTATTTATTATTGTTTTTCCAGATGAGTCTTTCTTCCCCGAGTAAACCAAACTGTACGTGTTCAGTATGGAAACACATGGCCTGGTCAAATTCAGATGGCTTTGTCTAAATATGGAGATATGGGGGGGGGGGTTGTTATTATTGCTATTGAGCTATTCTGTAGCTTTCATTTGATTTCTTACTACTGACTACCTATAGATGAATCACGTGCAAACTCCCAGCCGGGCCGATTTAAGATTAGGCGTATTTTTAGAGAAAGGTACGTGTTTATGGGTTTATTAAGGACTGTTTGTACAGATACCTTAACTTCCAACCACACCAAAAAAATCCTCCTTGTGAATCTGATAAAGCTCCACATAGATGTATGTATTGTATATGCGGCGGCTGGTAGTCTAGAGATTGGATTACAGATTTCTATTTTTTTTTTTTTAAGAAATCATGAGGAATATAGAGTGTATCAGGTTAGTTCAGGTTTTAGTTCTGTCTATGCAAGATCTCTGTCAAGAGCACAGCGCAGGTCTTAAATATGCTGAAATGTGATTTAAGACGTGCAGGTTTATAAGAAGATCTCTGGCTTCTTGTTAGGCCGGGCCTGGACCAATGAAACCCCTAGGAAGAATCTGTGCTATTTGGCCAGAGACTGTTACAACTATCTCTTTCTCTTTTTTATAGCTTTCTGATTTCCTTGTCAAATGTGTATTTTTCTATGTAAACCATAATATATTCCACAGTTCACTGACTTTATGCTACAGTGCCACAGAAGATGTTTGAGGAGACTGAGCCGACCATTACGAAAACGTGCCTTTTCTCTGGATTTCTCTTCTCTGCTTTAGAGTCCATCGTCTGTCTGCTCTGTCCGACACCTTGATGCTGTATTAGGAATTATTTTGTAACCAAACTATTGATAAAGGAATATATCGGAATGTTTTTGTATTCTGACTCTAATATCTGTGTGTGATAGTAGTGCGAAAACCATGCTGAAGCTGATCTTTCTCAGTCCAGCCCTTCACAGCTGTAATGGAAATGTGCTTGTTCTGCTGTATATCCAATACAAACCATGGAGACAACTGGGACAGACAATAATGTCCACTAGCGATGTCCCTGATACAATCCAGGCCTATTTTAATGGATCGGGTATTGGCTATTTTAATCCTAATCCAGTTCTGAGTCTTTGCTTTAACCACAGTGTTCAGAGCACCATCCGCTGTCCTCAAGGCACCATTAACGGACGTTATCCCCGGCCAGCTGGCTAAGGTAGCAGCAGTGCGGATGTTCTCAGAAGGTAAATAAAGGAGGTTCTGCAGTGTGGAGCTATTTTACAGTGGAACCTGAAAAGAAACCATAATATCTGACCCTTTTTAAAACTCTCTCTGAAGCGCTCTGTTTTACCAGCGGGAGAACCGCAGAAACACTCACTCACCTTTCTCTGTTCTTAAACAAGCACTGAAGATCCCATTCAGAACCAAGTGGAGGCTAATGCTAACACACACACACGCTATAGAAACCCCAATCACATTCACTCACTATAAACCAGTTATTACATACCAGTAGACCACCAACCACAGATATCAATCCAGAGTATGTACCACTACACACACACAGAAAGTGATCAGACTGCAGTGTTGGTCAGACTGGAGATCAGGAGATCAGACTGGATTATCAGATATTAAACACTATAAAACAGTGATTTTAAAAAAAGTCTCGACTGAACTAAATCAATCAGTCCAGAATCTCTGATTATAGAAACTGATACTGAAAATAAAGGGATTTTACTAATCAGCAGCTCGTCTGATCTAAACTGTGGGCATGAATTATTTATACACACAGAGATCAGGTTGGATCGGATCGGTATCTGCTGATACTCAACATTAAGAGACTCGGATTTGATCGGGGGGCAAAATAACCTGATCGGGACATCCTTAATGTTCACACATTTCAGGGCTTAGAAAAGGGCCACTCCATTACTTTATAAGCTGAAGTGCAGTTGGTTGTATGAGTCCTCGTGAGTCCTCGTAGGGGTAAAGGATGGAGTGAACAGAAGAGTCGACTTCAGCAGCAGAAATTGCACAGAAATCCTCCAATCAGCTGAAGCTGGTGAGGGGATGAAGTGGATTCACGTCCAGGTTAGTTCGAGTTTAGTGAGGTCAATAATAAGTCAGCAGGGGGCGCTCAGTTTCTGAAAAAAGTATTTAGACACCTCTTCTTATGCATCTTATGTGGTCTTTGAGTTAAAATGTCCGCGCAGACGGTTTGTGGTCTTATATAAAGTGAATGCAGTCTGAAGGAGGCTACTGCTGTGGACACTGACCATAACCTAACCCAACATTCCAACCAGCGGCCTAATCAGGGTTGCCACCTTTCAGGAAATGAAAGTAAGGGACGTCCACCACGGACCTGACTACAGACATTTTTAATGTAGGAAATATATATATATATATATAAGAATAATCATTTTCTCTTAACTAATGTATTTATGTATTAACTATTATTCGATGAATATGATTTCTTCTTTAAATAGCTGTATATAATATTTATATTGGCTCCTATTGGATCCTACTAAATATTACATAAATGATCATCATCCTAAACAATCAATCAAGCCACAACAGCCTACTAAAATAAGCTTTGCCCAGTTTATAATTTGCCATGTAATCATCTTCACTGATGCTATCTAGCCAAGGATGTGTCTCTGCTCACTCACATCTGTACTGGACATTTATGGAAATATGGAACAAAACTGGTTCAATACGGGACGCAACATTTAGGTGCCAGATAAAGGACGATTCTGTATTTTAGGGGATGGGCAGCAACCCTAAAAAAGCTATTGAGAGCAGAGATAACCAGCTTTCCAAACACAACACACAAATCAATCAATCAATCAATTAATCAAACCTTATTTATATAGCACCTTTCAGAAAAATTAAAATTAAAATATTTCATAAAATTCAAAGTTTATTAATATTTTTATTTCACAACAAATGTTGTAACAAAGCGCTTTACAGAGAACCAGGTCCACGCCTCTTATGAGGGAGCATCACAATGGAGGTGGTAGCGACAAAGACAAGGAAAAAGACTTAGACTCAGAAAAGACTCAGTCTGAGGAACCCATCTGCCTTAGGTCGATACGCACAGCATAGACAAACAACATTAAACAAAGAACTTTCAGACCCTCGTTATCGCGACCTCCCCCAGGGCGACCTCAAGCCGCTGCCCACAGGCCCAAATAAGGACTTCCGGTTCATTTACGTCCATGTGTGTTTGGTTCAGTTCTTTTGTGTTCACGTGTGTTTTGGTTCGGTTGTTCGTATTCTTTTTTTGGTTTATGAGTTACACCTGGGACTGGGGATATTTAAGGAGCCTTGACACCACCATTTGAGACCGGGAATTGTATCGTTCGGGACCTTGAGGTTGCCTGTACTGTTAGAGGTGTGTTGAGGCCAGCTTCTGCTCGGTGTTCTCATTCAGGAGCAGGTCACCCTGCTATCCAGAGAGGCTCGCCAGCTAGGGACGTGGGCGACCCTCGCTCCGGTTCCAGGTTTGGTAGGCCTAGCCGTTCTTGCTCAGTAGCTCAGTCTCCCACATTGTTTAATGGAAAATAAGGTGGATGGACATGCTCCCTTTAGTCAGACTGAGTGGCAAAACATTCTTTTTGCAGCGTTTATTAGGGAACACGATCGAATATCTGCTTAGGTAAAGGCAGCTGGACTCGACAGCGATCCAGCCACATTACTAAAGAACTAATAGTCCCGGGACAACAACGTGTTGCCAGGAACGTCTAACTGAGGCTCAGATCACCCCTGTTTAGAGGATAAGGCCTCATATCTGAGGGAATGCTCTGAGGGAGTGTTTTCCACTGTTTTCAGGCTCAGTTAGTAGACTGGCTCATCCAGGTTTGCTTGCTTTCCCTTTTACTTGAACTTAGCATGTCGCTAAACTCACAACTACAGTGGGCTTGTTATTTTCCCCACCTGTTTTCAGAGCATGACTTCACCACTCCGGGAGCTCTAACACGTTTCAGAGCCTGGAATTCAGTCGGTTCTGTGAACTCCAGCGATACATTAGTTTCTCCTGCCTAATAGTTTTTTGTGCAAACCCACTAAGAGCTCATGCCCACCTGGAACCCAGCTGGAACCCACCTAGCCCTATTCCACCCATGTGAGGCCCACATGAGCATGTTAGCTGCTCTTCTGTAAACTGAATTTCTGCTGATTCTGTTTGTACAGTCGCTCGAACAGCGGCGTTCCCACTGAACACTGATTCTGCCACTCAGTGGGCGTGGCCACAGTGACTCCCATTCATACCCTCTATTCACGAATTCAGCTGCATCAATGTGCTGCCATTGCTGAGACTAGCTTTCATATTTTCTATATGTTCATATGCCTGGGATGTGGAGCAGTGGAACCATGTTCTCTGGAGTGATGGAGCTCCATCCAAAACTTTCAATATGAGCTAAGGTGGTCTCTGTGTTTCACAATCCAGTGAAAGGCATTTATTCAAGAGTGGAGACAGTGAACTCCTTCTTAGTACTCTTTATTTTTGGAAGAAACATAAGAAACATTGGGTGAGCGGGTGTCCACAAACTTTTGGCCATATAGATATACGACTTTTCAGGTTTAAATTCCTCTCACAACACAAACTACAAGGCTGCGCTACCTGCACCTCAGTGCTGATCTAACTGTGCTAAAGCAGAGTGAGCAGCAGAGGGCGCTAGAGCTCTCTTACATTCACGGCTCTTCTCCAGAGCAACTTACCCGGCTTTGTTGTCCATTCAGAGAAGGCATCTTTGGCAAACACAAATAGGCTAGAGTCTCTAACATCTAGAGTTATCGTCACTGTCACACAAAAACCTTGTATCTCCATTTGTTTTGCATTTCATGATGAATGGACCAGTAGAAATGCTCCAGAATATCCGGGAATGAAGCTGATTTCCTAATTTCCTGCCCCTGTAAAGCTACTATTTTGGAGATACACCCAGCTAACATGTCCGTGTGGGGCCTGTATGGGTAGCCTAACTGGGAACCACAATCCTTTGTCTTTGGGTTCTACATTGGCCCCACAAATGGATGCCCACCAGGGACAATGATGGAACCAGGAGGGGTTAAACATGGGCCCCATCTGGGTTGTACACTGCATATGAGGCCTAGATGGGACCCATGTGAGATTAAGGTGGGCTGTAACGATGGGCCCATTTGGGAATCCTAACTGGGTCCCAGTAAGAACATTTGTACAAACCCACTAGGAGCTCATGTCCACCTGGAACCCACCTGGAACCCACCTAGCCCACATTCCACCCATGTGAGCTCCACATGAGCATGTTGGCTGAGGGTTTGGCAATGTGTACTGGCAAGTGTACCCTGGGCCAAAACTGGCCCAGCTGTAGCAGCCAAGGATGCTACAAATCTGGACCACATGCATCTGACGGGTGGCTGTGTTCCGGCGCCCAGTGTAAGTGAGGGCAAGAACTGGGCCATGATTACTACTGAGCCAGGCATGGAAAAGTTCTTCATTCTTCATCTCTATTACAGACATTCTTCTTTATGGAAGTAAAAAAAAAAAAGATTCTTCTATGGCATCACTCAAAGAAGCAGAAGGGAGTGCAGAGGCTGAACTTGTGAAGGCTGAGGAGGAGTTGTGCTGCCTCATTCTGGATCAGATGAAGGCCCGATGGCATGCAGAGGAACACCAGCCTGGAGAGAGCTGGAGTTCTCAAGCCTCGACATGACAGGAGCACCTGGGTGGCCTCCTCCCAGAGACAGGGTTGAATCCCGCAGAGTTTATAAGTAATAAATGTGCAGTGTATCTCAAAAGTGCCTCATAGAAAAATTAAAAGAGCTGAAACCAGGCTTTACTAACAGTTCAGAATGATTATAAAAGCATTATAAAATGTTCATAAAGGCTCTGTAAAATGTTTAGAAAGGATTTAAAAAAACATATAAAAGCTCTACAAAGGCTTGATAAAGTGTTTATAAAGGCTTTATAAAGTGTCCATAAATGCTCTGCAAAAGGTTTCTATAAAGGCTTTATAAAGGCTTTAAAATATTTATAAAAGCCTTATAAAGTCTTTATGTAGTGTTTATAAAGGCTTTGTAAAAGGTATATACAAGCCCTATAAAGGCTTTACAAAGTGTTTACAAAGGCTCTATAAAGTGTTTATAAAAGCCTATAAAAAGGTAAAAGGTACAAAAAAAGCCATATAAAAGCTTTATAAAATGGTTATAAAAACTTTATAAATGCTCTATATAGTGTTTATAAAGAATTCAAAAGAGAAACTAAAAACCCTATAATGGTTTTATAAAGTGTTTATAAAGGCTTTGTAAAAGATTTATAAAAGCCCTGTAACGGCTGTATAAAAGGTTTATAAAAGCTTTATAATTTCTCTATAAAAGGGTTATAAAAGCTTCATAAATGCTCTATAAATTGTTCATAAAGGATTAATAAAAGGTATAAACAATCCCTAGACAAGCTTTATAAAGTGTTTATAAAGGCTTTATAAAGTGATCATAAAGGCTGTGAAAAAGGTTTATAAAAGCCCTATGATGTGTTAATAAAGGCTTTATAAAAGTCCTATAAAGGCTTAATAAAGTGTTTATAAAGACTTTATAAAGGGTTCATAATGTGGTAACTCTATAAATGATGTAGTCATAAATGCAATGCTCCCGTGGATCATCATCACAACACTGGAAATGCTAAATAACCTCTGTGAACTAATGGTGCGGGACTGTGAGTATGTTTCTGAACACACACACACACACACACACCAGCGCATCAGCACGTACACACAGCACAGAGACAGACAGGTGAGCAAACACACACGCCTGCCTTCGTTATTACACACTGACGCCTGTTCAATAATGGCGTAAATCCCTCCGCAGGCCTGTACAAGCTACAGAACACAGAAGTGGAAAGGTAAAGTGTGTGTGTGTGTGTGTGTGTGTGTGTGTGTGTTTCAAACAGAGTGAGAGTGAGTTCCAGAGTTTGTTCTGGTGGAGGTGTATATTAGTGTGTATTAGCTGTGTTGGCTAAGGAAATTGTGTGTGTGTGTGTGTGTGGTATGCAGGTGAGAGTGTGTGTTAGATCACAGGGGTCTCTGAGAGCACACGTCTATCTCAGCCTACAAGTTTGTGCGCCTCTCATATGCCTTCATGAAGCTAGTATACATGCAACACTCTTCCAGCTATGTGGAATCCCAAAGCAAACGCCTAGCAACATCCTAGCAAATCACCTGGGATACCACAGTGCTTCTGATCTCCACATACCAGCAGCAGTTTGGCTCTTCTGGACTGCTTCAGTCCACCATACTGGAGCCTGATCAAGGATGCTGCTGGCTACATAAGCAGGAGTGCGGACGATGACTTGGTCAGTCTTCACAACCAAACCAGAAGAGGACCTGGGCAAATCCTGAGGTCCAGTCCCTGCAAGGTCACGATCAGAACAGGGGGATAAAGCTGCAGTCGGGGCGGGCAGAACCTGCAACTGCAACATCAGCATAAGTAACGGCAAGATCTCCTGTGTTACAGGAACCATCAGTGGTAGAACCATCGGTCCAGACGCCCTCAACAACTTCTTCCACCACAGTGACACAGCAGTGAGGATCACACCTTCTCCAGGTGACACAGAAAAGTGCTTTCTGTGAGGAGAACCTTGCAAGGGGTGAACCCAGGCAAAGCTGCCATCCCACACGTGAGCTATTACATGCTTTAGTGACTACCACCCTGTTGCACTGGTCCCAAGCTTGGACTGGATCAACCCACCAATATGTCTACAAGCAGAACTGCTGTACTGAGGAGGCCACATCCTCCACCATCCACCTGACCTCATCACACCTGGACAAGACCTGTGTCAGAATATAAGTGACATATCAACTTAAGCTCAATACAGTTATTGAGGCAGCAGAGCTTTGGAGGCTTTCCTGCACTCTGCTCTGAGCTCAGCACTCGGCCCTGACCCCACTCGGCCCTGATCACTCACAGCTGTTGGAGGAAGATCTAGGAGGGAGGAAATTATAAAATTTCACCAGCTGACTTGTTGTTGTTGGTGCAGAGCTGTCTCCTATTACATACAGAACCATGCTGGACTTCAGTGAGCTCTTCAGAACCTTCCATTCTTTCACTAGTGTGTGTAAGAGAGGCAGACTACAGGGCTAGGGGCTTGATTTCATACACCTGTGGCAATGAGACTGAATTAAACACCTGAGTGGTGTCCCAATACTTTTCTACAAGTAGTGGATGCCCTTCCCTTTTGTTACAGCCTCATATACATGTAAAATGTAATGCTTACAGCCACTTCCCAGGCTCTAGCTATAACTATTTAATGCAGTGTTCTTTAGTGAGGCTCAGCTATGATGGCTACTGCAGAAATAGTAGAACTACTAGCTCATTTTTATGATGTAAAGTTATTATGTAAAGTAAACAGCTTTAAATATCTGCCAATCTGAAGCTAAGGCTAAAACGAGACTGAAAAAAATGGCTATATGATCCTGTGCAGTGTTCATGCTGAGCACACCCTATGTATACCCTAACTGGGCAACTCAACCGAGTGGTCACAAACTTTTTGGGAAATATAGATATATATTTTATTGTCATGGTTCTGCCAGTAATCGAATATATAATTGTAGAAGTGAGGGTGTAGAACATGAAGTTTGACCATTTTCTATCTTATGTGTAGCTTAAAGCTTAAAGCTGGGCAATATGACAATATTTTATTGTATCGTGATAAATGTTGTTGTGATATACAATATGCTTTTCTAAACATATGGAGGAGACTGTTAATGCTTTAGGAACACTGATCAGCTACAGGTTTCATAACAGTGTTAACAGTGAATCTGTCACTACTGATATATTTCATCTGTGGTTACATGTATCCTGATACATATCATGTATCGTTAAAATTTCGTGACATAGTATTTTTTATCATCGCCCTGCCCTAGCTTAAAGTAAATATCTGAAGAGCTGCATCACGCCAATACACATTTCCCTGCTCAGCTTTTAGTTAATGATATCCCTTTACAATCCCTTTATACCTGCCACCTGCTGGCTATAATCGGCATTACACGCTCTATTCAATAAGGGGAATAAGGTCAAACAGCTGAAGATGTGAGTTTTTATTATATCAGATGTGAGTTGCATTATTATATCAGGTCAGCTTGTGGGACTTACTTTGGGATTGTTTGTGTGTCAAAACAAGAAAATTACATGTCTGGAATTAAGGGTCCGGTCCAAAATCTTTGCGGGTCCACAAATTGAGCATGATGAGGTGTGCTGAGCTTAATCATAGGTGTCCAGAGTAATGGCCTTAACCAGATATCACTATCGCTGCACTCGCTGTCACAGCGCCAGTGGACTGCAGCCTGTTGCCTACGTGGAAAAATCTGGGAATGAAATGAGCAGGAAAAGCATAAGGAGAGAGAAACAGAGAGAGAGAGAGAGAGAGAGAGAGAGAGAGAATGCTATGCTGCTCTGGCAGAGAGCTGCTATCACTGTTGCAGAGGCCTCCAGTTTTTGTCGGTCAGCTGACTGGCCGAGTGCATCCTCAATGGATTCATAGTGGTGTGAATATGCCACCATTTATAGAAAGGGCCGTGATCCGGTCGCCTGAGGACGGGCCCAGCACGTTTGGGCGGCTGCCCCGTTCGCAGTCTTTGTTTTGTTTACGATCTGCATTCCTAATAGCACTAATTCTATACTATCTCTTCAAACAAAGTCCTTCCCAAAAGCCAGGCACGAGCACCTTTCAGTGATATCATCCCTCCTCTGGACCCCATAAAAGGCAGTAGGCAGAAGTCCTGCGAGTGCAGGCCAGCTCTAAATCACCGGCGTATATTTCAGAACAGCCCATAAAGCATCGCTGAAGGTATTTAGCAAAGACGTACAAAGTTCTCTGACTAACCGGCCCGCATTCTATAGCAGCCCATAATGCTGAGTGACCAAAGACAGATAGTAGGTAGAGGAAATTACAGACGGCATTAACCCAAGACTGACCACAGAGTAACAGTTTAGAGTACTCGAGTAAGAACCGCTCCAAAGCATGAACCTTTCTAATGTAAATACATGTTTAATAGCACAGCGAGTCACTGTAATGAGGGACGGACTGGAGTTTGAGTCCAACAGGAGGAGAAAATTTAGGCTGTGATGGAAATTAACAAAATGACCAAACTAAAAACACAGATTATTGATTATGATGTCGTATATAATCACCATTGTCACAGAATTCAAATGAAATAAAGAAAGGGAAGAAGAGAAACAAGAAAGGTGACGACTAGACGAAGAAGGAAAATTGAGAATGTAAGGGAGGAAGGACTGGCTGAAGGTCTGAAACGTAAGGAAGGGAAGAAGTAGAAGAAATGAAGGCCAGAGGAAACCTTGTTGGCCAGATATGCATATATCTTCTTAGATGTGTGGAAAATGGGTTGTAAAGCAGATGCAGTTAATAACTGGCTAAAAGAAGTGACTGCATTTGGGCGTGGCTAAAGACCACAGTGTGAAGGAAGGAGCTGAATCTGCAGGTGTATAGAGGCATACGGTCATACAGGTCTACCAGCAGTTGCAGAAATCCCAGCCTACAGTCTACAGAACTGAGCAATTGTTACACTAATAAGAAGTCTAACATGCAAAAGGGTCCAAAAGTATCCACACAGCCCTTCTAATGAATGAATAATTCAGCTTCTGACACACATTGAATCAGACACAGTGTGCATAACCATTATAGAAACTCACTGTCAACAGACTGGGAAACTCTGTTAGCTACAGATCACCAAGCCTAATGCCACAGTGTGAAGGAAGTAGCTGAATCTGCAGGTGTATGGAAGCATACGGTCATACGGGTCTACCAGCAGTGGCAGAAATCCCAGCCTACAAAAAATAGGGACAGGGACTGTCCAAGCATATTTCACAGCTTGCAAATAAAAATCACTTCGCTTCCAGGCAGGAACTGCTTCTAGAAGCCTAGATGTTCCTTCACCACCAACCTCTGAAAGAACCTTCCTCAGGGAGCTGCAGACCATCAACATATAGAGCAGAGTGGAACACAAGAGGCCTTCGCTCACTTCTGCTCAAGAATGACGGGAATGAGGAGAATCTCCTGTAGGCTGGGATTTCTGCCACTGCTGGTAGACCCGTATGACCGTAAGCTTCCATACTCCTGCAGATTCAGCTCCTTCCTTCACACTGTGGTTTTGGGCCACGCCCAAGTGCAGTCATTCTTTTTAGCCAATCATTAACTGCATCTGCTTTGTGACCCATTTTCACACATCCCACAAGACCCCTACTGCACTGTACTGAACTATTCTCAATGTCTTAGTAATGTCACTCACCCCACAGGTATTTATAGCCTGATCAGCCTCATGCAGCACCCTCTGCAGGAGCCGGAAGTTACTACCACCTTAATTAAACATACAAGGTCACTAATTTACATCTGGGGAGATTATGACTTATAATTTGACCAGTCAGTCTGGCTTTATAGATCTGTTACTAGATTATTACTAATAACAGTTTTAGAGTTGATATCCATAATGTTTTATGAGCTTTACTTGTAATAACTTTGGCTACGAGTCATTGGCTTGAATTACTGGTCAAAACAGTTTCCACCAGCCACCTGTTTTAAAGGTTAAAGCTCAAGAAAAATGGCTGATTTCAGTTTATTTGACTTTATGTGAGGTGTAGCGGCTCAGTATGTGAGGCCACCAGCCACCCACACTCACTCTGGCCACTACTCTGTATGTCTGTGGCTAGCATGAATGGCTGTGACCTGGGCCAGTACTCACAAAGCTGCCCACAGCCGAAGTGCTGATCTAGGACCTAATCTGTGGCCAAAATCTGAATGAAGAGGGCAGGAATATGATCCCTGATCAGCACGCCTATTTAATTAGTTATACCTTAATTAAACTCCATTCAAGTCAACTGTTCAAATTATACTTTCTCAATGAAATTAATTCAGGCCTGAAGGTCTCCTGGTGGTCTCTCTTACAGCCAGAAGCAGCGCTTGATGGACACACACATTTACATGCATATCTGGCACACTGGGCCAGATGTCGATAGAATAGGACCCCCTGGGGCAGATAAACATGAACCTATTGGCACACTGCCTAATGCCAGGCGTGGGCTAGAGGGGTATTAGTCCCCCAGCATTGAGCTGTGGAGCAGTAGAAGAAATGTGTTCTCTGGAATGATGGATTGGGATGAGTTGGGGATGATGAGGTGGGGTGGTGATCATTCAACATCCTGACCTCACTAATGCTGCTCTGGTCACTGAATGCAATCAAATCCTCACAGCAATGCTGCTCCAAAATCTAGTAGAAATCCTTCTTCCCTGGACAGTAGAGATAGTTATTCCAACAAAAGCAGGATCAACATTTTTAATAGCCTTTTTAATGCTTTCAGAAGAAACATAATAAGCAGGTGTCCCAATACTTTTGTCCATATAGTGTATTATAATTTGTCCCTTTGCTTATTTGTTGCTGTATTAAATCAAACAGCATTTCTTTTATAAGAATCTGTGGCTCTAATTCTGAGATGTTTGGTCCTCCTGGCCTATATGTGCCATTTTGAATAGAACTTAAATACCAGGCTGCACATTCTGTGAATCTGGCCCATACTGTTTACTTACAGTATATATAGCACAGAAATGGACTGGCCATCGGAAGGACTGGGTCATTCCCAGTGAGCTACTATAGATGTGCACTGCTGAGCGAGTGAGAAAGGGAGCACTGTGTCTTCAGTGCTGGTTTGGCTTCACTTTCCTAGCTTGGTAGGACTGTGTGAGGGGGGAAGTCCTTGCTAGTGGGGGGGCAAATTGGGAATGACTACATTAGGGAGAATGTTGGGGGGAGGGTTTATTGTTTTTTTTTAGTATTTTAAAGTATCTTAAAGACTTTGCACAGCAGGCTCTTGTCTAGATAAAGCCCCTGTCTACTGTTTTTAAATATTAATATATATGTACACACACACACACACACACATATATATATATATATATATATATATATATATATATACTTTATATTTTGATCATTTAACTATAATCATAGTTAACACAACTTAAATCCAAAATCTGCAGTTTCATCTTCAAGTCTAAGCTGAAAACTCATCTGTTAGTTTAGCTTTTGGTAAATAATGTTTCCCTTCAGATAAAAGTTGCAGGTCCAGGGGTTCATGGACACAGAGAATTGTGGTAAACTGAGATGCTGGTGCTGTCATCCCTCCAATTGCATGCAATCACTCAGGTTTTTGGACGTTGCAGTGGATGGATGTCAGTGTTTCAAGGTGATCCCATGTCTGTGTTACCTTCTGGCTCTCTCCTTTTAACTAGGCTGTTATAGTCAGATCTCCCGGAGTGGTCAGACACACTCTGATACTGCTCAACATTCTCTGCCCTCCATCAATCCATTTAGATCTAACTCTGTCTCTTTACCTTCTCCGAGTAAATGTTGGGAGATTGAGCGCTGGGCTCCCCTGTTACCCGCGTCAGACCAGCTGCCCACTATGTTGAAGTTTACATGGACTTTAACTATTTGCTATTATTATTATTATTATTATTATTATTACCATTATTATTATTACCATTAGCCATCATTCACTAGTGAACTAGGGGCAGTGAGCACACACACATACCCACAGCGGTGGGCAGCCAACTCCAGTGCCCTGGCAACAGAGAGGGTGCCTTGCTCAAGGGCCCAACAGTGGCAGCTTGCCGAGCCCGGGTATCAAACCCACAACCCTGTTATCAACAGCCTGGAGCTCAGACCGCTAAGCTATCATTCATCATAACAGCTACAGTGCCTTGCAAAAGTATTCACCCCTCTTGGCATTTGTCCTGTTTTCTTACCTCACAACCAGGAATTAAAACTGATTATTTGAGTATTTGCATCATCATTTCATTTACATGACTTTGAACATTTCATATTTTTTTTTATTGTGAATTAAACAACAAAAAGGACAAAGTAACAGAAAACCTCTGGGTGCATAACTATTCACCCCCCTAAAGTCAGTACTTCGTAGAGCCACCTTTGCGGCAATTACAGTTGCAAGTCGCTTTGGAGGAGTCTCTATGAGCTTGCCACATCTTGCCACTGGGATTTTTGCCCAGTCCTCAAGGCAAAACTGCTTCAGCTCCTTCAAGTTAGATGGTTTCCACTGGTGAAGAGCTGGTGAACAGCACACAGCAATCCATTTGAACACGGATTCTCAATTGGTTTAAGGTCTGGGCTTTCAGTCTGTCATTTCCCGTTAAACCACTCAAGTGTTGCCTTAGCACTATGCTTTGGGTATTTAGCACCAGATCGGACCCGATTCCCAGTCCCAGCTGCTGAAAAACGTCCTCACAGCACGATGCTGCCACCACCATGTTTCACTGTGGGGACGGTGGTCATGAGATGTGTTGATTTTTTCGCCAGACATCGTGTTTTCCTTGTTGGCCGGAAAGTTAAATTTTGGGCTCATTTGAGCAGAGCACCTTTCTCTGTAAATTTGGGCAGTGTCCCACATGTCTTTTGGCAAACTCACAATGAGGCTTCCTATTTTTGTCTGTAAGTAAAGGCTTTTTTCTGGCCACTCTTCCACAAAGCCCAGCTCTATGGAGTAGAGTACGGCCTACTGTGGTCACATGGACAGATACTCCAGTCTCTGCTTGGGAACTCTGCAGCTTCTTTAGGGTTACCTTTGAGCTGCCTCTCTGACTAATGCCCTCTTAAGTTGGATATTTTTTATAACCCAACCCTGACTTGTACTTCTTTACAACTTTGTCCCTGACTTGTTTGGAGAGCTCCTTGGTCCATGGTTTGTTTGGTTATGTCATGGCGTGCTAGGCCAGACCAAGATGGGACGAACACTTGCAGAGATGGTTTCAAAGCAAGCAGATTTATTAACAAAAACCCAGGATACATAAAAGGGTAAAACGAGGCAAATGATGCAGCAACTAAGGAGTATAAACACAACCACAACACAAACGTGGCAAACAAGAGGGTGAACCAAAAAACGAACCTGGGACTGGGGGTTGAGCTGGGAGACCAGCTACTGAGCAAGAACGGCTAGGCCGACCAAACCTGGAACCACAGCGAGCTGCCGTGAGCGAGGGTCGCCTAGCTGGAACGTGGGTAGCCAGAGAATCCAGACCGTGAGCGGGCAAGCCTCGCAGAAAACGTGGATAGCAGGGTGACCTGCTCCTGAATGAGAACACTGAGCAGAAGCTGGCCTCAACACACCTCTAACAGTACAGGGAACCTCTCGGGGTACCGAAATATCCCCAATCCCAGGTGTAACTCATGAACTAAATGAACATGAAACGAGACACTGAATCAAACATATGAACACAAATGAACATAAACCGATACGATAAACAAAACACATGAACGAAAACAAGACGGAAGTCCTTATTTGGGCCTGTGGGCGTCGGCACGGAATTGCCCCGGGGGCGATACCGAGGGGCTGACAGGTTAGTGGTGCTTCTTGCTTAAAGGCGTTGCAGCCTCAGGGGCCTTTCAGAAAAGGTATATATATATATATACTGACAGATAATTTTTCTCTTTCACTTCACCAACTTAGACTATTTTGTAATGTCATGTAACAAAATATTATATGTATTTATATGTTTCTCAATGTTTTGAATCTGTAGACTCCGCCTTTTCCATTGCATCTCATTGCCAGATTGTACAAGATTCACATCCTGAGTTACGAGGTTCTCGTCATGGTGGATTCGTATGTCTAAAGATATGCAAAAATTGATGCAAAAAGACTCCAGAGGACTCCAAAAAAACAAATTTGTGACTCAAAAAGACTCCTCTGGTCGACACCGGACAGCACCACAATAAATATCCCAGCCAACATGCTCATGTGAGGCTCACGTGAGTGGAACCATGGCTAGGCATGGGATCTGAGTGGATTTGTACATGTGTTGTTACTGGGCTTCCCAAATGGGCCCCATCATTACAGCCCACCCTAATATCACATGGGTCCCACCTAGACCCCATATGCAGTGTACAACCCAGAGAAGGCCCATGTTTATATCCTCCTGGTGCCATTATTGACCCTCATGGGCATCCAGAGTTACGAGGTTCTCATCGTGTCTAACTGGTGGGTTCGTATGTCTAAAGATATGCAAAAATTGATGCAAAAAGACTTGAGAGGACTCCAAAAAACAAATTTGTGAGTAATATGGGAATTTACGATTATATGGGAGGCGGCTGTAGGAAACCCCCTCTGATAAGTGGAGCTTGGACTGAGAGATATGGAAGAGTTTTAGGATGTTACATTGGGAGGAGGAGGGAGGAGGAGGGGCTTCAGACACATTCCTTCTCCCATCATTCAGTTATTTAATAACATCACTACGGTCGATAACGGCAATCCCGCACTGAATCCTGATTATATAACATTAGCTATGCATGTTCAGTTTACGATTATGAAGGGTGTTGGCGGGTTACACAATGCGGCGACAGAAAAGTCCGGTTAACAAGCTGGGTCAGGTTCTGGATTACAGTTTCAAAGTCAGTCATTTGGAACTTTCAACAAACCGCTGACATTGTGTCCTACTTTTAATCTCTGCCTTGTTTGTTTGGAGCCAAATTTCCCAATGATGATTCTTTCCTACCTTCATAGCGGCAGGACTCCACCCGCAGGCCCCTGGAACTCAGCCCCTGAAGTGAACCGGTGTCCCTATATGACTACATGACCTAACTGCATTCTGTATCAGAGTTGGGGGCGCTGAAATAATCGCTAGCCTGTGTTGTTCTTTCAACCGTGCTGAACTTTCTATTTACATGTTCTCTTCTCCTATTGTGTCCTGATTGGGATGGGTGATCTCCCCTCTAATTAAGCCTGGAATGAGTGCAGTTTCGCCCACTAATGGCCTGACCTCAACAGTGCGTCATTACTCTGGACACTCCACTAGAGGTTACTGAGAATCTGGGGCCCTCTACCAAAACAGCTCCTGATCCCACCCCCACCCACCCATCCACACACAAACACAACAAACTGTCACAAAGCGGTTTCCAGCAAACCGGGCCGGAGCCCTATTTTGAGCAAGCCAATGGCGACAGTGGCAGGAACACCTCCCTCATATCGAGAGGAAGAAACCTCGAGAGGAACCCGCTCTCCTCTGGTCGACACCGGACAGCACCACAATAAATATCCCAGCCAACATGCTCATGTGAGGCTCACGTGAGTGGAACCATGGCTAGGCATGGCATCTGAGTGGATTTGTACATGTGTTGTTACTGGGCTTCCCAAATGGGCCCCATCGTTAAAGACCACCCTAATCTCACATGGGTCCCACCTAGACCCCATATGCAGTGTACAACCCAGAGAGGGCCTATGTTTACATCCTCCTGGTGCCATTATTGATCCTCATGGGCATTCATATGTGGACTTGCTGGCTTTCAGTTGGGCTACTCATACAGGCCCCAGTCAGGGCCTGATGTTAATCCTATTTGGGAACGGCCAAAAAGGCCCTTGCCACACGTGCATTTGCTACAAATTTTAGGGTGTAAATATAGCAGTTCAAGACTGTGATGTAACAGTTTGGGGGTTTTGGAATTAACCTGTTTTACAGCTCTGTTTGGGAGGAGGAAGAGAGGAACGGCGGCGATTGAGGGTCTACTGAACTCTCATTATTCAGCTATTGCAGGGAAAAGCTTCGACCAGTAGTCCAGCACAAGTTCCTACAGCAAAAAAAACAAAACCCAGTCGAACATCGTAGGGCGTACATTGACACAAGGTGACCGTGGTGATGTATGCTGTACCAAAGCCTCTTCTGGGATGAATGGCATGTATTAGATAGTGGTTCAGCAAAGCTCAGGGTCAAGTCAAGTCAAGTCAGATTTATTTGTATAGCTTTTTACAACTGTTGTCGTCACAAAGCAGCTTTACCCCCAGTGAGCAGCCAATGGTGACAGTGGCAAGGAGAACCTCCCTCAGAGCTGGAGGAAGAAACCTTGGGAGGAACCAAGACTCACAAGGGAGACCCGACCCGTCCTCCTCTGATCAGAACTATTTATAAATTATTGCCAAAAAAATGACCAAACCAGATACAACAGATAGTTAATAGTGGTGATATTAATAGTGGCAGATAGTTACGAGTGCATTTAGGTTTGAACATGGTCATTAAACAGGTAGCAGTGGTAGGAGGGTGTGCAGCTGGTCTGGTATGGGTGGTGGTGGTGGATGGGGGGCCTGATGGTCAGATTGGTAGGTGGCAGCTGGTCTGACGCAGGTAGGGGGGACCTCAGCGGGCAATCTTCCAGCAGGTCGGACTGGGTGGCCATTTACTCTGAGAAGGTAAAAAGAGAGAGAGTTAGTTTTGAGAGGATGCCTAGCCCAGGGTGCATAGTCTTGTGTTTTTGACGATGTCTTACAAATGTCAACGTCACATTTGAGCAAAATGCTCATCCTGTACTATGTTAAAAGGACGTTTTAGCATGTTAGCTAAATGTAGGCCATTACAGGGCTTCATTCTGCAGTACCTGCTAAATATTGGTGTAACCGTTAGCCTACATACCGCAGACTCATCTGCGCTGGAGTAAGTTACAACAGCAGAAAGGCGTACGCCAGCGAGCACTGAGCCATAAAACAGGAATGCAGGAAAAATGAGTTAGTACGAATGAGAGCCCATAAGAGAGAAGGAGAGACAGAGAGAGAGAGACATTGCTAGTGTAGGCATAATTTATGTAGTCACATTTAATGCCTGTCTGAGAGAGTCTGAGCTTTGGAGGTCTAGTGTATGTACGTATGTGTGTATGTGTGTGTGTCCTTTCCAGGTAAACTCAGGCATGTTCTGCAGTAACCCATCTGATTAAACCGGGCTTTGGCCCCATTGTGAGCTTTGGCAGTCTCTTCGGATTCTTGGGCTTTTTTCATACTGTCATAGCAATCAGCCACATTCTCTCTCTCTCTCTCTCTCTCTCTCTCTCTCTCTCTCTCTCCAACACTACAGTTCATGATTCCAGCCATAACACACACTGCATGAAAAACTGAGGACACCCCACGAAAAAAACTTTGTCTTTTTGAACATAATTAAACATCTGGAGGGCTGATCTTCATGTGATCAACACTAAGAGATGAAGGTCATCTAACTAAACTCACACCACTGAAGAAATCAATCAGTCTTCAATCATCATTTAAAAAAATGGAATTAACAGAAATTTAATTTTCCTTTCCTTACTATTTCAAAAGTGTAGAATCAAAGCCAGGAGCAGAACATCAGCTGCAGATGATCAGAACATGGTTGGAGAGGATTATTCTGGAGGAGTCTGGAGTCTTATTTAAACCTCAGACGTTTAGTCTGGTCTGCTCCTGATTGAAGTTGAAGTGAGAGGTGAAGATCAGATCAGATCACCATGGCCAGATCCAGAGAGCTCTCTGAGGCCTTCAGAAACGAGGCTGTAGATGCAGAGGAGTCTGGGAAGGGGTTTAGAAAGATCTCAGAACAGTTAGAAATCAGCCGCTGTTCCACTGACCACTAAATCAGTTACAAGTGGAACAGCTGACCAACATGACCAGGGTCTGGACATCCCAGCAAGTTCAGCCCAAGAGCAGAGCAGAACCTCAAGATGAGTGAAGAAGACACTTTTTCAACAATCCTAAAAGGTCATCATGGTAGCAGGTGGCTCTTTCTACAGTTGAGGCCAAAGTACAGCTTCTACCATCAGAAAGAGACTAACGAATAGGGCTGATTTTGATGAAGGTGAGCGAGGAGGAAACCACTGCTGTGAGAATGTATAGATATGTGGTCTTGATTTTAACAGTATTAAGAAATGGAGATGTGTGATAAGCCTTAGAGTGTTGAGGGGTTTTAAATCTTATTAAACAAACAACAGCAAGACATGAACAAAAACAAACCTGGGACTGGGGGGGTTGAGCAGGGGGACCAGCTACTGAGCAAGAAAGGCTAGGCCGACCAAACCTGGAACCGCAGCGTGCTGCCGTGAGCAAGGGTCACCTAGCTGAGACGTGGGTTGCCAGCAACTCCTGGCCGTGAGCGAGCCTCGCCTCGCTGAAGACTTGATTGGCAGGGTGACCTGATCCTGAACGTGAACCCTGAGCAGAAGTTCTGTTCTGTTCTCAACACACTTCTACAGTATGAGGAACCTCTCGTGAAACCTCGAGGTCCCAAACGATCCCATTTGGTGCCGAGGCTTCTTAAATACGCCCCAATCCCAGGTCAAACGCATGAACCAAATGAACATGAATCATGAGCCGATACCAAACACATGAACGTAAACAAGGCGGAAGTCCTTATTTTTTTGGGTCTGTGGGCGGCTCGGAATCGCCCTGGGGGAGGGCACGATACCGAGGGGCTGACAATATGATATTAGGCACTATTACTGTTTAGTAGCTCTGTAATTAAGAGAAGCTCTACTTTGACTGATTGATTGAATTTGTTTAATTATTAAAAAATACACAACACTGCACAGCGGGGGCGCTATATTGAGGGTGAATGGGGAGAAAATCTAGGGGGGCATTGAGTATTTTGGCAGTGGTTTGATTAGAGTTGTGGGGTCCAGTGTAAGTCTATAAACCAAAATTCCTGGCAGCGGAAATGTGCTTCCACTATGGCCTGAGTCATGTCGCTTCGCCATCAGCAGCTGGAGTCAGAGAGAGCACAACTGGCTGCAATTTTCTCTGGAGGGGGTAGATGGCGCTCTGTCCCGCCGCTTTCCTCTGAGTGTGTTGGCTGCCTGGCGATGCCGCTGTGAGTGTATGGAAGGAGGTGTGTGTAGAGTCCTTACCCTCCGAGTGTCAGGAGCATTGCTAGTGCTAGGCTTATGTCCATCGTGCATCGTCCAGTTTAGTGTGTGTTATAGAGGTCCAGGCTGCAGCTTTGGAGTCTCTGCACTCTGTGAAGCACAGCAGAAGAAGCTCACGCAGACTTTACCACGGAGAAAAGGGAACAATAATAAAGACTCTGTGTAATGAAATGGCTTTGGATGTGAATTTGACAGGCTGCTGTTGGTCCTGTCAGGAAGGTATGTGGGGGCTAATGGCTCATGAACTGTAACACAGTGGAGGGAGGGAGCGAGAGCGAGAGAGCGAGAGAGCGAGAGAGAGAGAGAGAGAGAGCAAACACCAAACACAAACCCTTTGCATGTGTGTGTGTGTGTGTGTGTGTGGGTGTGTGTGTGTGTACATATTGGATACAGCAAAAACAAAGAGTACTCGATACGGTGCCTTATGTTAGTACCCTTAAAAACCAAAAGTTTATGGACACCCCTGGTCATGAATGCATTCAGCTACTTTAAGCTGCACCCATTGCTGACAGAGATATGCAAATGCACACACACAGCCTGTGTATAGGGTTACAAAGCCCCCCAGCATTGAGCTGTGCAGCAGTGGAACTCTTGTTCTCTGGAATGATGAATGCTGTTCCATCTAATACTTGAGTTGGGGAGCTGGAGTTGAGGATGAGGTGAGGTGGCCACACTAAAGCTCGTGGCAGAATGCAATCAAACAGTGATCCTCTAAAATTTAGTAGAAAGGTAGCTTCTTCCCTGGACAGTAGAGAGAATTACTCCAACAAAAGCAGGATCAGCTCTTTTTAATATCCTTGATTTCAGAAGAAACAACACATGAGCAGGTGTCCCAATACTTTTGTCCGTTTAGTGTATGTTTTATTAGATCTAAGGCATTACCTTGAAGGCAGTTGCTAGGCTGTTGCTGCGTGGTTGCTATGCTCTTCCAAGCATTTGTTGCTAAGTGCTTCCTAGATGGTTGCTATGGTGATGCTAAGTGGCTGCTATGGTGTCCCAGGTGGTTGTTATAAAGTTGCTGAGTGCTTGCTATGCTATCCAAGTAAGTTGCTGTATTGCTCCTAAGTGGCTGATATGGTATCCCATGTGGTTGTTATAAAGTTGCTAAGGGGTTGCTATCTAGTTGCTACTGTATCCCAGGTGATTGGTATGGTATAGTATTTCAGGTAGGTAGCCATGATATTGTCTAGTGGTGGCTAGGATGTTGCTAGGTGTTGCTAGGCAGTTGCTATGGTGCCCCAGATGGATGCTCAGGTGTTGCCAAGTGGTTGCTGTGGTACCCCATGTAGTTGGTGAGGTGTACCCCATGTATTTGTGTGAAATTTTCCTATGGAAAAAAAACAAATACATTTCTATGTGGATGTATATGTATAGAAGCCCCGTAACACAATCAGACCAAACAATCTGGAGTTGGAATGATGTTGATATCGCAAAAACGAGGATCTCATGGCAAAAGTCAGACCCAAAAATATTAATAAAAAGAAAAAAAAAGGAGGAATTATATAAATTGAGTTAATCAAATAATAATACAAATCTGATAATAATATAAATTGGATAATAATATAAATTGGATACTAAAAAAACCCTGATAATAATACAAATCTGATAATCATAAAATTGGCTAATAATAAAAATCTAATAATAATAAAACTCTGATCATATAAATTGGATAACCAGAAAATAATACAATAATATTTCATAATCATAAAAATCGGACAATTATACATTTCTGATAATCATCTAAATCAACTAATAATAAAGAAAAAGGTTCATAATAAGAATCTGATCATCAAAAAAAGTGGGTAAAAAATATCTGATAATAAAAATCAAGAAACAATATAAAACTGATCATCAGATCATATTAAAAATCTGATCATAATAAAAATCTGATAATATATATTGGATAATCGGCTAATAATAAACATCTAATAACCATATAAATCAGATCATAATAAAATCAGATAATAATAGAAATCAGATTGCTTTACAAAACACAACTGTAATTAAGTGTCAGAGAGAGAGAGAGAAAGTGAGAGCGAGAGACAGTCAGTTCTCACTGTCCCTTTACTGGAGGCTTTATAAAACACAACAGTGACAGTGACAGTGCAGGAACCAGTGTGTTGGACGCTTCATCACACGAGGGAATTCTTCAGATTCCAGGTTACGGAGCTGCGCTCTTGCTGGATGAAAGGCAGTGGATTAGAGCCAACTGCTGCAGGGGGTTTCGACTGGGAGCTCACCTACCGCACAGGGTGGTCAGTGAAAGCAGTGAAAACACTGGACCTGTGTTATAATAGACGCGCGTTGGCCCTTTTTCGGCGGCCCAGTGTTTGCAGTTGTACGCCTGCTTCCTCCTCGGTGTTGTTTTTTGTGTGACGCTCGCTACAGATGTGGTCTTGCGGACCTGTAGGTGTACTTGTAATTATGTCTTGGAATCTTCTGCGTCTAGGTGCGGAATGCGCCGGCTATTTTCTCTGCTGCCTCTGCAAAACAGACCGAGAGAGAGAGAGACCCCCCACTACAGTGCCCACACACACAGCCTGGCCGCTAGAAAGACACGGTCAGGGACGGATGGGCACTGTAATTTGGTCACATGTGCTCTCGCTGCTCAACTTTAGCATTCAAGTGTGGTGACTCAGGCGGCGATGCGTCAGAACACCTCCTGAACTGCGACGGTTAGCCGATTACTGCCCGATCCCATGATTAGGCCTTATTAAGAAGTGAAGCGCAGCGAGAAGTAGGCTAGTTGAAGTGAGCATAAGAAATTCGAGCAGTCGAGCGTATTCGCTGTCCTATGGTTCCTTGTAATGAGCTCCCATGAGTGGATCAGTCACTACCTGTGTTAGCAGCAGCAGCAGCAGCAGCTGACCAGTATTAGCCTACATGCATTATATGGACCAAAGCAGTGGGGCACCTGCTCAATCAAGGGGACTAAAAAGGGTGGATCCTGCTTCGGGTGGAGTAACTGTGTCTACTGTCCTTTCTACTAGCTTTTGGTACATTGCTGTGAGGATTTGATTGCATTCAGTGACAAGAG
Source organism: Salminus brasiliensis (assembly GCF_030463535.1). Lineage (NCBI taxonomy): Eukaryota > Metazoa > Chordata > Actinopteri > Characiformes > Bryconidae > Salminus > Salminus brasiliensis. Next base: position 5,582,878 of record NC_132886.1, read on the forward strand.
ATTGGATGATGATTACCACCCCACCTCATCATCCCCATCTCTCCAACTCATCCTAAAAGTATTGGACGGAGCACCATCACCATCATTCCAGAGAACACAGTTCTTCCACTGCTCCACAGCTCAATGATGTGGGGCTTTAAACCCCCCTCTAGCCCACACCTGGCATTAGGCATGTAGGTTCATGTTGACCTCCTCCAGAGAGTCCTATTCTATGGGCAGTACTTCTTTAAGGGGAAAGGGGAACAGCTGGACATATAGTGTACAAAATCTTAAGCATCAGCTCTGGCAGGTTTTCTGAAGGTTTCCACAAACATCTGGACATACAGTTTTTAACTGAAACTTATTTATTAGATTATTTTAGATATTATTTTCCTTTTTAAAAAGTTATTTTCTTTAGTAAGTGCACTTTACATCATGCCCGTTAAGGCAGGCTCAAGATTCCCCTCATTTTAAGCAGTAAATATTTTCTCAGCTTCAAAAACCTTTGAAGGCAATTATAAAAAAATCACCACTGGATCCATGTAGACAAGCTAGCACTGCTGGATGATCAGCCCAGCTGACTGCTGGATGATCAGCCCAGCTGACTGTTGAATGATTAGCCCAGCTGACTGCTGGATGATCAGCCTAGCTGACTGCTGGATGATTAGCCTAGCTAACTGTTGAATGATTAGCCTAGCTGACTGTTGAATGATTAGCCTAGCTGACTGTTGGATGATCAGCCTGGCTGACTGTTGAATGATTAGCCTAGCTGACTGTTGGATGATCAGCCTAGCTGACTGTTGAATGATTAGCCTAGCTGACTACTAGATTATTAGTTGATTGCTGGATTATTAGATGCCTGCTGGATGGTTAGCCTAGCTGACTGCTGGATGATTAGCCTAGCTGACTGCTGGATGATCAGCCTAGCTGACTGTTGAATGATTAGCCTAGCTGACTGTTGGATGATCAGCCTAGCTGACTGTTGAATGATTAGCCTAGCTGACTGTTGGATGATCAGCCTAGCTGACTGTTGAATGATTAGCCTAGCTGACTGCTGGATGATTAGCCTAGCTGACTGCTGGATGATTAGCCTAGCTGACTGCTGGATTATTATCTGACTGTTGGATGATTAGTCTACCTGACCACTGGACGACTAGCTGACCATGGACAATTAGCTGACCATGGACGATTAGCTGACCACTGGACGGTTAGCTAAGGACTCTGTGTTATCTAAATCTTTCTGTCTGGTGCTAATCGACTGTGCAGGTCTGTTTCTGTGATGTTTTCGTAAGAACAGTTCATTAATCACAATAACCTGGAAGCTAAATCTGATAAATCCTCACTGACAGAATCAAACTTCCTCAAATCCTCCATTTTGACCTTTCTTACTTTCTTACATAATCTAAAAAAGCCAGCAGCCCTTCATACGGCCCTGCTAGAAAAAAACAGCAAACCCCAGCAAACCAGCCCAGCAGCAGCCCAGCAGCAGCCCAGCAAACCAGCCCAGCAGCAGCCCAGCAGCAGCCCAGCAGCAGAACCAGTTTAGACCATTTTACATGAAGATGGAATTCATGCTGGTCTAAGCTGCTCGTTTCAGCCGGATGTCTGAAGCTTTCCTGATCAACGGGCCAACATGAGACATCCAAAACACCATTTTTACTTTGAAAATATGAGCGTTTCCTTTCCGTGTGACGTTTTTGGAGATGAGGTTTGTTACAGCAGCAGTGGTCTATATGATTTAGTAGACAAGGGATCTGTTTTCAATGAGCAGAGGTGGCAAGTACACAAATCCTTAAGTAAATGTCCAAATACTTCAGTCAGAAAATCCTTTAATAAAAGCTGAGGTATGATTTACAGTCCATTTTTACTCAGGTACAAGTACAAAAGTACCCCCTCCTTAATGTACGTACAGTAAATCCACTAAATCATGTAAACAAGGTAAATAATAAAGGTAGTATATGGTTCTCAGCTCTGCTATCCTGACCATGTGACCGACACCAATAGTCTGTCCCTGTCTTTTCACTTAGACCACCCGTCTGAATCCACGAACCCCACCTCTCCTTTTTAACAGTGCGCGCTGAGGCAGTGGTGGCTCAGCGGTTAGAGCGCCGGGCTGTTGATGACAGGACTGTGGGCCACTGTTGGGCCCTGAAGCCTAGCTGACTGCTGGATGATCAGCCTAGCTGACTGTAAGGTAGCTACTGTCACTGTGTGTGTGTACAGTGTGTGTGTACAGTGTCTACAGTTTATCCAGAAAACTGGTAAAATGCTCAGATTTAGAGATCTGCTTCTCAGACCCCTGAGACCCCCCAAGTCATCCTACCTCACATAACTAACCACTGACACCGCTGAACTGACTGGCAATATTAATGCTTATTAACAGTGTTGCCAACTCCTCGGGAAGGACAGTAACTATTGGCTGTCCTAAAAGTCGGTAGAAGTCGCTAAATGACGTCATTTGCATAATTGTCCATAATTTGCATGTATTTAAAGATATAGAATAAAGGAATAACGTTGTGGGAGATAAAGAAAAGGCAGTAACAACATCCTGAATATTTCAGAACTACAAAGATTCTTTTTTCTTTGCCTTTGAAACAGGCCGTCACTTCCTAAAAAATAACATCATGACTTTAATGCCTTGTCTAGACCCACACTACATAAATCATTTTTACGTTAATTACATAAATCAATTTTGTCCTGTGTTGTTAAGGGTTAGCATATTAAATTTAATCAGGACTGTTATGTGGGCTGGAACTGCTCCTCTACGCTTAGCCCCTCCTCCCTTATCCGGGCTTGGGACCGACAAAGTGACCTTAAAAGACCCTTTTTATTTTGAGGTGAGTGAGTGACTGAGACAGCGTGACTTAGTTAAATTCAGTGATTTATTTTTGTGTCTCTCCGAAGACGCATTTCTATTTACACTACTGTAAATAGTGGGCGGGGTCAGTGACAGTTTGGGCATGCGCAGTTCATTTGCAGGGTGGACGTGGAGCGGTGAGGGTCTGCTCGGACTGTGAGACCGAGCACTGTGTTTTTAGAGTGTTGTGGGACGGGGCTCAGCGGCAGCACCCGCTGCTGAGGACGGTACCTGAAGAACATGTGGGTTCACCTCTCCAGTAACACCAGAAAAAGTCGCTTGATTTGTCGCTAGTCAAACAGCTCAGCTCAGTCTTTAGCTCAGCTCAATCCTCGGTGTATCTGACAGAGCAGAATACATAGAAACGATAATGATAATAGCCAGTCATGATAAACCACATGAGCGTCCTGTAGTAAAACCTCCAGATCCCATTCAGACGTCACTAGCGTACCATCACTTGCCGTGAAGCCTGCCGTGTGCACTTTCCCTCTCCCGAAACATCTGATTCCACTTATGAAGAGCTAATTATCTGAAGAGCCAGAGCAGACAGCGACACGGTCTCCCTTCTCCCATTGAGATCTCCCAGAGGTCACTATTAGAGGTCACTCTTTCAGCTTCAAAGGAGGACGTTCCTCAGAGTCAGAGCGCGTCTCTGAATGTGAGGCAATATACAAGTATGAGGTATGGATGCCTGGACTTGTATAATAACTGGACTCGTGATGCATAATTGCTATTTTATGATGTATCATTTTGTCTGTGTTTGAGAAGCAAAAACAGGCCTGGATTAATGATATGATGCTCCTGGTTCAGATGAACTGAGGGTGTGATTTCTGTAAGACAGGACGTCTCTTCTTACTTTCCGGTCCCAGAAGATTGAGAAGCTCACCCTTTCAAAAGAGGTTCCTTAGTGGTTCTTTTATAAAGGCACCGATTAGCCTTAACATTAGCACCGCCTGCCTAATACTGAGTAGGCCTCTCTTGTGACCATTCGAGACATGGACTCTACAAGATCTCTGAAGGCGTCCTGCGGTGTCTGGTAAGTCATGAGGTGGGACCTCCATGGCCTCCATCAGTGAGGCTTAGGTGCCCATGACCTTGCCGCTGGTTCATCCCCAAGGCTGTGTGCTCAGTCCACTGCTATTCACTCAGACTTATGACTGGACGTCCATGGATTTCTCTGTGTCCTCTGCTGGTCCCTCAACACCAGCTCCATATCCAAGAGAGCCCAGCAGTGCCTCTACCTTCAGAAGAGACTAAGGAAAGCTCATCGTCCTCCTTCAATCCTCACCATGTTCTACAGAGGGACTGTGGAGAGCATCCTGAGCAGCTGCATCACTGTCTGGCTTGGGAATTGCGACGTCTCTGACCGTAAGACCCTACAGCGAATAGTGAGGACAGCTGAGAAGATCATCATGCAAAGGAGCATCCGAGCCATCGCTGCCAGATTTTGCAACAGCTTCTACCCCTAAGCCATCAGACTTCTCAACACATAAGGACTGACTGATTGATGCTCCCACCATGTGCCCACTTGCACACCTATCAGGATACTTGCTTACTGTATACATATGGTTCACCTCAGAGTTCATGCATGTATAAGCTGACTGCGTATAGCTGTCATAGCGTGGTTGTTAGCCCAGACTGATTGGACCAGATGGACCAACACACCAACCAAGACCACCTACTATAGACCACACCAATACATACATACTCCAGGGAACTAAAACTTAAACAGTGATTGCATCCAGCTACTTTAAGATGCACGAGTAGAACAGGACTCTCTGGTACTGTGCCTAATGCTGGGCCTGGCCTAGAGGGTTACAAAGCCCCCAGCATTGAGCTGTGGAGCAGTGGAACTAACTGTGCTCTCTGGAATGATGTGGTGGTGCTCCCTCCAGTACTTTTAGGATAAGTTGGGGATGATGAGGTGGGGTGGTGATCATCATCCAACATCCTGACCTCAAATCCTCCCACATCAAATCTTTACAGCAGTCTTCCTCCAAAATCTAGTAGAACCCCTTGTACAGAGACAGTCACTCCAACAAAAGCAGGGTACATTCTTTTTTAATAGCCTTGATTTCAGCACAAACAATGAAGGAGCAGGTGTCCCAATACTTTTGTCCATATAGTGTGTGTAGTTCCAGATATAGTATATATCCGTGTGTATAGTATACATTTTTAGAATGCAAGATGGCAAAAGGAGTACCAAAGAGACTCAATATGGACTACACTAAATGGACAAAAGTATTGGGACACCTGCTGTTGGAGTAACTGTCTGAAGAACTGAAGAAGACTTTCTACTAGATTTTGGAGGAGCGTCGAGGAGCGTTAGTAAAGGTCAGGATGTTGGATGATGATCACCACCCCAACTCATCATCCCCAACTTTCCAACTCATCCCAAAAGTACTGGATGGAGCAGCACCATCCATCACTCCAGAGAACACAGCTCTGCCACTGCTCCACTGCTCAATGCTGCTGGGGGGCTTTACACCCCTCTCTAGCCCACGCCTGGCATCAGGCAGCATGGTGCCAATAGCTTCATGGTGTAGATCTGCTCCAGAGAGTCCGGGGGGTGGGGGGTTGTAAGGGACTGAGTGCATTCCTTAGAAGGGGTGTCCACAAACATTTGGACATATAGTGTATCTCCAAAATGGATTTTATTCCAGGTCATTTTGGAGCATTTCTATTGGTCCATTCTTCAAGAACTTCTGACACAATGTACAGAACAACTGAACTGAAGGACTGGAGCTTCTACCCCCCTCTGGTGACACTTTTCCCTGGAAGGGGTGTAACTCCACCCCCCTCTGTCCCGTCCCTCACTATATAACACTCTCAGCTCTGCTCTGACACTAAACTGGCTCTAAACACACAGCGCTGAGCTTCTTCACCACCTCTTCATCTCCAGCTCCTCTCGGTTCTTCTCCTCCTTGTTGTTGTTGTTGTTGTTGTTGTTGTTGTTGTTGTCGTCCATCGTCTCCATGGTAACCGCGCCCAGCGCCCTCCTCGTGGCCGCCACGGCGTTGGCGTGGCTCGCGCGGGCTTCCTCTTCTTCCTCTCCCTCCGCCTCAGCATCATTATCCTCGTCGTCGTCATCTTCATCAGCATCATCATCATCGTCATCATCTCCGTCTTTGTCATGGTCTCGCGCCGCAGGACCCGTGATCCGCTGCGAGCCGTGCGACGCTGGCGCGCGCACCCTCTGCAAGCCCGTGCCGCTGGACTGCGCGGAGCGCGTGCGCGAGCCCGGCTGCGGCTGCTGCCTCACGTGCGCGCTGCTCGCGGGCGCGCGCTGCGGCGTGTACACGGGCCGCTGCGGCGCGGGGCTCGCGTGCCGTCACGAGTCGGGCGAGCCGAGACCCCTGCTCGCGCTGCTGGAGGGTCGCGGGGTCTGCGTGAACGGAACGAAGGCGAGGGCCAAGGGCGCAGGAGGCGCGAGGGCCACGGGAACCAACCAGGAAGGTAGGGCGCGCGCGGGGTTTGCGATCAAAGGAGGGACACTATGAGGTGTTCATGTAAACAGTGTAAACAGTACAGAGTGAAGGGGTGGTCTGACGGTCCCCTAAGACCCTAATAATATTTAATAATTACATTAATATTTAATATTGAACTACTAATGATTAATTTGATTAATTAATTGATTACACTAATATGTTCGTTATTAGAGGGTGGCTGATGGTATATTTACTCCACTGAGCTCCACTTTTAGGACTGATGTATGTTAATGACCTCTGTTCTGATTGGACCCCCTGAATTGTGCCTTAGTTAAAAAGCAGTCTATACTTAAAAACTTCCTATAAATTAAAAGTGAATGGGCGGGGCTTAACAACTCATTTAGGCTCTTCTATGTTTAAACAGAATGGGCGGAGCTAAACTTCTGCTTTAGGCTTGTTTAAAATGAAAGTAAATGGGCGGAGCTAAACAAATGCTTTAGTGCTCTTTTAAATTTAAAGTGAATGGGCGGGGCTAAACTTATGCTTTAGTGCTCTTTTAAATTTAAAGTGAATGGGCGGGGCTAAACTTATGCTTTAGTGCTCTTTTAAATTTAAAGTAAATGGGCGGAGCTAAACAAATGCTTTAGTGCTCTTTTAAATTTAAAGTGAATGGGCGGGGCTAAACTTATGCTTTAGTGCTCTTTTAAATTTAAAGTGAATGGGCGGGGCTAAACTTATGCTTTAGGCTTGTTTCAATTTATAGTGAATGGGCGGGGCTAAACTTATGCTTTAGGCTTGTTTAAATTGAAAGTAAATGGGCGGAGCTAAACAAATGCTTTAGTGCTCTTTTAAATTTATAGTGAATGGGCGGGGCTAAACTTATGCTTTAGGCTTGTTTAAATTTAAAGTGAATGGGCGGGGCTAAACTTATGCTTTAGGCTTGTTTAAATTTAAAGTGAATGGGCGGGGCTAAACTTATGCTTTAGTGCTCTTTTAAATTTAAAGTGAATGGGCGGGGCTAAACTTATGCTTTAGGCTTGTTTCAATTTATAGTGAATGGGCGGGGCTAAACTTATGCTTTAGGCTTGTTTAAATTGAAGGTAAATAGGCGGGGCTAAATGACTGCTTTGGGCTCTTTCAAATTTTAAATAATTGGGCAGAGCTAAGCTTCTGCTCTAGGCGTGTTTAAATGTAAAGTAAATGGGCGGAGCTAAAGAACTGTTTAAGCTCCTTTAAATTTAAAGTGAATAGGCGGGGCTAAACTTCTACTTTAGGGTTGTTTAAATTTAAAGTAAATGGGCGGAGTTAAACAACTGCTTTAGGCTTTTTCAAATTTTAAATAAATGGGCGGGGCTAAAGAACTGCTTTAGGCTATTTGAAATGTAAAGTAAATAGGCAGAGCTAAACTTCAGCTTTATGTTTGTTCAAATTTGAATTAAATGGGCGGAGCTAAACGACTGATTTAGGCTTATTTAAATTTAAGTGAATGGATGGGGCTAAACTTTAGCTTTAGGCTTGTTTAAATTGAAAGTGAATGGGTGGAGCTAAACTTCACTTTGTGTTTGTTCAAATTTGAATAAAATAGGTGGAGCTAAATGACTGATTTAGGCTTATTTTAATTTAAGTGAATGGGCGGAGCTAAACTTTAGCTTTAGGCTTGTTTAAATTTAAAGTGAATGGGCGGGGCTAAATGACAGCATTAGTCTGAATATACAAACATATGTGACATCACGTTACACTGTTCATCTGAAGAGTTTTGATGCATTAGTGAATTTTTGGTGGTGGACTCTGTTCTAGGCTTATTCTAGACTTACCATCTAGTACCAAGTTTGGTTAGTCAAGGCTTCATTAAGTTCAATCAGATGTAATTCTGGAGTGGAACAAGTCTGTGCTTCAACAAGAAGATCTAGAACTAAAAGATATCAACTCGAATAGAATAGACTTTATAGAACAGATAAACATGAACCTATCACCACCATTCTGCCTAATACCAGGCGTGGGCTAGAGGGGTATAAAGCCCCCCAGCATTGAGCTGTGGAGCAATGGAGGAACTGTGTTCTCTGGAATGATGGAGGTTGGTGCTCCATCCAACACTTTTGGGATGAGTTGAGGAGTTGGGGTTGATGAGGTGGTAATCATCATCCACCATCCTGACCTCACTAACTCATAACTCTATTTCTGTCACTGAATGCAATCAAATCCTCACAGCAATGCTCCTCCAAAATCTTGTAGAAAGCCTCCTTTGCTGGACAGTAGAGACAGTCACTCCAGCAAAAGCAGAATGGACTTTTTTTAAGACCCTTGATTTCAGAAAAAACAATGAATGAGCAGGTGTCCCAATACTTTTGTCCACATAGTGTACTTTTCAGCAACAAGAGCGTTAGTGAGGTTGGATGATCGCCACCCCAACTCATCCCGAAAGTACTAGACGGAGCACCACCATCCATCATTCCAGAGCCCCACAGCTCAATGCTGGGAGGCTTTATACCCCTCTACTAGCCCATGCCTGGCATTAGACAGCATGGTGCCAATAGGTTCATGCTTATCTGCTCCAGAGAGTCCTATTGGCAGTACAACAAGCAAGACTGCATCTAACTGAGAAGCAGCTCTAAAGGCCTATCAAGAGAAACCCGCTGGCTGCGAGCGAAGATCAATTAACTTTGGTATCCAACTTTTGCAGACGTTTTGGCACGACTACTAACAGCATGCAGAGACCTTCAACTAGCTGTCAGACGCCTCTGGGGGACCACACAGGCCTGCGTCACTAAACGTAGCACATGAGCGCTTCTTTTCCACAGTAGTTTTGTGCATTTTTACAAACTACAGCATGAGCATGTGTGCTTTCCATGCGAGCCTCGCTAAATGAGCAGATTACTTTCTCCCGAATTTCAACTACCAGTTACCCAACCTGTACGTAAATCCCCTCACCCCCATTGTCACCAGTGAGGGCGGACTAGCACACCTAGCACACCTGGAGGGAGTCTTTTTCTGTTCTGATACAGATACCATTACATGAACATTTTTGCGTATCAGCCGATACCCGTTACCTTCAGGATTTCTTATGAACTTAGATCCTGTCTTTAGGATCTTTAAGGATCGTAACTCCTGCATTTAGGGTCTCTTAGATCTTAGCTTCTGCCCTTGGGATGTCTTAGGATCTTAGCTCCTGCCTTTAGGGTCTCTTAGATCATGGCTACTGCTCTTGGGATCTCTTAGGATCTTAGATCCTGCCTTTAGGGTCTTTTAGATCTTAGATCCTGCCTTTAGGATCTCTTAGGATCTTATCTCCTGCCTATAGGATCTCTTACAAACTTATATCCTGCCTTTAGGATCTTATAAGATCTTAGTCCCCACCCTTTAGGATCTCTTAGACCTTTGCTCCTGCCTTTAGGATCACTTATGAACTTAGATCCTTTATTTAGGATCTTTTAGGATCTTAACTCCTGCCTTTAGGGTCTCTTAGATCTTAGTTTCTGCTTTTGGGATCTCTTAGGATCTTAGCCCCTGCCCTTGGGATCTATTAGACCTTAGCTCCTGCATTTAGGATCCCTTATGAACTTAGATCCTGCCTTTAGGATCTTTTAGGATCTTAACTCCTGCATTTAGGGTCTCTTAGATCTTAGCTTCTGCCCTTGGGATCTCTTAGGATCTTAGATCATGTCTTTGGGGTCTCTTAGACCATAGCTACTGCTCATGGGATCTCTTAGGATCTTAGCTCCTGCCTTTAGGATCTCTTAGATCTTAGCTTCTGCCTTTAGGATCTCTTAGGATCTTAGGTCCTGCATATAGAATCTCTTACAAACGTAGATCCTGCTTTTAGGGTCTTATGAGATCTTAGCCCCTGCCCTTGGGATCTCTTAGACTTTAGCTCCTGCCTTTAGGATCTATTATGAACTTAGCTCCTGCCTTTAGGATCTCTTATGAACTTAGAACCTGCCTTTAGGATCTTAAGCCCTGCCTTTAGGGTCTCTTAGATCTTAGGTCCTGCATATAGAATCTCTTACAAACTTAGATCCTGCCTTTAGGATCTTATGAGATCTTAGCCCCTGCCCTTGGGATATCCTAGACTTTAGCTCCTGCCTTTAGGATCTATTATGAACTTAGCTCCTGCCTTTAGGATCTCTTATGAACTTAGATCCTGCCTTTAGGATCTTAAGCCCTGCCTTTAGGGTCTCTTAGATCTTAGGTCCTGCATATAGAATCTCTTACAAACTTAGATCCTGCCTTTAGGATCTTATGAGATCTTAGGTCCTGCCCTTGGGATATCCTAGACTTTAGCTCCTGCCTTTAGGATCTATTATGAACTTAGCTCCTGCCTTTAGGATCTCTTATGAACTTAGATCCTGCCTTTAGGATCTTAACCCCTGCATTTAGGGTCTCTTAGATCTTAGCTTCTGCCCTTGGGATCTCTTAGGATCTTAGATCATGTCTTTAGGGTCTCTTAGACCATAGCTCCTGCCCTTGGGATCTCTTAGGATCTTAGATCCTGCCTTTAAGGTCTTTTAGATCTTAGATCCTGCCTTTAGATCTCTTAGGATCTTAGCTTCTGCTTTATGTATGGAATTTCCATGAGTGTTCCAAATCGCCTGGGCTTTGAATGATGGCCCCAATAACTACGCAATAGACAAATAAAGGCATGTTTGATCAGGACTCTTTGAATATACTGCGCGTGTTGAAACTCCAGGCAGCTCTTGCTCTGAGAGGAAACGGACCTCAGAAATGTTTTGCAGTATAACGTCTCCATGTTTGTCCTGTTTTTGGGAGTGTTCCAGAGCAACAACCCTTCCCTGTCTTGTCGTCCAAGTTTTCCTTTTCGCTCTGCGTGCAGAACTCATCTGCAGCACTTTTGCATTCCCTTTATTTTGATTAGTGATCCAAAATTGAGACAATAAGAACCATCACGGGGTCCTATTTGGAACAGACTGATGTTCATAAACAATAACTGTGTGGTTCTTTTCATTTCCTAGAACGTCCTAGACTTAAGGCAGGTTGGCGCAAATCTCAAGTTTACTCCTTCTCAGCATTCCTTCGCTCCTGTGTGCAGTTCACGGTGCCAGGATTCCTGAGGGAGACCCCAGCAGCAACACCATGAGTGTCCCGGTGCCAACAGAGCATGAGCAGTCCACACACATCTTTGATCCCCACGAGCAGCAACCCCCACCTTATCCACCACCCCACCACCCCAAGATTGAGCTGATTCACCGCGAGGAGGCCAGGAGAGGACAAAGCTTTAAAAAGGAGGAGCCTCCAGCTGTGGTCCCCTCTGACAAGCAGAACTTCTCCTTTGACTCCAGGCAGGAGCCTGAGTATGTAAGTACCAGAGGGCTCTGTGGGAGGGGTGTACATCTAATCCGAATCTGTTTAGTAGATTCGCTCGATTTCACAACTCCTTACCCCAAAGGTAGTCCCCCTGCCAAGACGCGTGGGGTCCACAATGTAGCTAACAAGTAATGGAGGCCACACAGCTGTTATCCGCTATGGACTCATAGCTCAAGTGCAAACCCAATTTCGAGTGCCATCTTGGCTGACTAGATTTGGGGTAAGGGGGAAATTGTGTAAATATTGGCTTCTATTTTCTTTCTTTTAAAGCAGGACTATTCGAAAACTGGTATTTTTGCTTCCGGGCTCCCCCTACAGGTGGGGGGTGTAATTCACTGCAGTAATTTCAGCTTCCCTGCTTGCGGCACACTTGACATTTTACATGCTGAGAGAAACAGAAAAGTCCCCAAAGTGAAAGAAGCATGCAGACTGTGGGGGTAGTGCTGACCGATACAACCTCAAATCACTATCACGATAAATCGAACATTTGACCTCGATTATAATTAATGAGCGATTAGTAATTAATGAGCTGCTGAGTTGCTCAATTGGCTCGGTTTTTGGAATCTCCTCATAGACTGGGTGGGGCGGAGTCACGTGACCACACATGCCATAGTGTGTTTTTTAAAGGAACAGTACATAACGTACCAACAGCAGTGTTTCCACTACATACATTTCCAGTACAAATTTTAACACAGTTATCAGTTCCTCAGCATTTTGCCTGTACTGCATTAAATTAATTTATATTTATATACATATGGAGACACAGAAAGCCCCAGTGGATCACATCTGACTTGAAATTTACACTGAAAAAGGCAGCCATTCTTTTGGTAAACAGGCAAATGCTAAGGCTAAGTTACCTCAGCTGGCATTACTATCCCAGCCCTGTACAACTTGTTTGGATCTTTCAGCCGGAAAACAGCCAGTTCCCAGTGGGGGACGGATGCTGTATGTATAAAAAGGATGTAAATTAATAGTTTATAAAGCTGGTTGTACAGTGTAGTTGTACAGTATTTCATCCATTACGTGATATTTCCTTTTTGGGTACATTTAGTATGGCTTTGGGGGCGCTTGGGTAGGCCGCCGCTGCTCCTCCAGAGCTTCATACTGCATTAACCGACAAGCCAAGCCCAGAACAGCGGCAACGACAGAGACACTATTCCCCCTGTGACAGTCAGTGGACTATAATTATGACGCCGAAATGCTACATTTTGTAGCTTTAAAGTAATTTAGACTTACATTTACATTTATTTAACTACATTTTATCATTCATTGCTGTAGCTATTTCAGAGAGACCACTCTGCTGTCTCGCAAAAACCTTGTTTCTCTACTGTGCTGTTTTTCACTTTCTGACATTGTATAGGAATTCTTCCTGTTTTGGAGATATGAGTTTTTTGTATGACAGTGACATGTGATTTCTCCATTTTTAAGCACTAGCTGAAGCGACATTGCTGACACTCTCAGAGCCAGCCGTGCAAAAGGCATGGTCGTGGATGGCAGTGGTAGTGCTGTTGCCACACTCTGAGCTTTGCACTCTTTGAGAGTCTTTTTTAAGTCCTTCTCTGTTCCGCAGTGTTTTCCAATGCATGACTCATTCCTCTATCAGGGTGTGCTCTTGCATTGTCAATCGGGTGGGGGACAGTATATTGGGTACAATCAACTGAAAACCTTGGAATTTTTTTTGACAAGCTCATGTATTACATGACTTCACACAGTATTTGGTGGGTTAAGAGGCAAACTTTGCCTCTACATGTCCATCTTATTGTCATGGTGTGTTAGATGGATGAACACTCGCAGAGATGGAATCAAAGCAAGCCATTTTATTGACAAAACCAGGATATAAAAAGGGGCAAGTGAGGCGAAATGAGCAGCAACTAGTGGGTAAAAGTAGTAAACAAAACTCAAACATGACAAATGAAATGGTGAACACAACAAACCTGAGACCGGGAGGAGTCTGGAGCCAAGCAGGAGTAAAAGGAATACTAACGGAGGGGGAAACCAAAAGGGCCTGGTCGATAGGGGGTTAATGTGAACAGAAACTAGAGCAGCGCTCAATATACAAACGAGGAGAGCTGGGGAACCAGCTGCTTGACCAAAACGGCAAGGCCGACCTAACCTGAAACTGCAGCGTGCCACCGCGAGCTTGGGTGTGGGTAACCTGAGAATCCGGACAGGAAGCGAGCAAGCGAGCCTCGCTAGTCATGTGAGTAGCAGGGGGACCTACTCCTGAACGTGGGTAACGCACCGAAGCTGACCTGAACACACCGGAAATGTGCGAGGAACCTCAGGGCATCCTAGATGGTGTAGAGGCCCCTTAAGTACCCCCAGTCCCAGGTGTAACACATGAGCCAAACAATGAACGATTACAACTGAACACGAATCAACTGAAGTGAACAGAACCAAACACACATGAACACAAATGAACATGAATCGACTCAAATGAACTGAACCAAACACACATGAACACAAATGAACATGAATCAACTCAAATGAACTGAACCAAACACACATGAATGTAAACCAGGTGGAAGTCCTTATTTTGGCCATGTGGGCGGCGTCTCGGGATCGCCCGGGGAGAGCGCGATAACGAGGGCCTGACACTTAGCATGACGAACTCCTGTCATTGACTAATCTGCTCAGTAGAGCATTTGAAATTTTTGGATTTGGAAGGTCGCAGGTTTGAAGGAGTCATCCTTTAGACTTTCTGAAAAGTCCAAAAATGAGGTGAGGTGGGTTGGCGATCATCCAACATCCTGACCTCACTAATGCTCATGTCGATAAATGCAATCAAATCCTCACAGCAGTGCTTCTCCACAATCTAGTGGAAAGCCTTCTTCCCTGGACAGTAGAGACAGTGACTCCAACAAGGTACAATGAATGAGGCAGGTGTCCCAATACTTTTGCCCATGTGCTTTATGTGGCTCTCAGCGCTCTTAGACTTCCCAAGACATCTGCTCTCTTAGAAATAAATGGGTTCTTTGGAGGATAACATGAGGAGAACCATCTTTGGGTTCTATAAAGCACCTGTGGATGGTCCAGGTTTGTTTCAAAGCTTTGCTGGCCATGGAATATCTCCTGCTGTCTCTACATCCGTATACCAGTTTGATGGGTGTTTGCATGTCGAAGCTCTCATCAGACATCGCCATGGGATGATGATGATGATGATGATCCTGCGGTGATGACTAGACTTGGTCTTCTTGTACTTCGCTTTGGCGAAGTGGTGATAACCGGACCTGCTATGGGGCGGCAACATGCGGTCAATTGTGGCCATGAGTTGTTGATGGAACAGGGTGTGTGTGCTTGTGTGGTTGTTTGGCATATGGTTTTTGGCATGTATTTGGCTCAGAGTATGCGTCATGCAATACCCAAAGTATGCGTCTGTATGTGTGTGTGTGTGTGTCTGTGATTGCTTGTGTGTAGTAACGATTATGCATCTGAACAGGGTTGTTAACGTTCGTAACATAGGCATAGCGTCCCTTTCGCGGACAGTTGTTCGGTCTCTCCTCATGTCTCATCTCCATGTGCATGTGAGTGTGAGCGGTATTTGTAGACTCTGATGAGTAACTAGTGCTGGACTGGTGGCTGTGTGCTTGGGTTGTTTTTATGGCCAGATTCCCTGCCTCCTTTCGGTCCATTTCTGTTGTAAACAAGCTCAGCCTCCTCCACCGCACACCACTGAAGGGATGTTTCTTTTTTTTTCCTGTGGGTCTTCTATTCATGTGGCCGATCCCTTACTTCTATTGCTGGGGAACTACTCAGAGACAAGTAATGGGACTACTAGATTAGCTAAATCCCAGTAGCTTGCGGTGCTTTTATAATCATGAGTTTTAAGACTTCCTTTGCAGCAAAAAATTTGGACCATCTGGGGGACACTGCGAGCGGTTTGAGAACCACTGACTCAAATATGGAAGGTGAAAGTTTGTGCACTGGACTTTACAAGACTTCGAAAACAAGGGATAGGCAACAAAACTGCCATTCCATTCATTTGGCTCATAGAATGTCTTGTGCAATTGCTATGTGCTGGGATATAGAGAAAAAGTGGACCGTCTTAGGTTCCCTGAGGGCTGGCTTGAGCAACACTGGTTTAAGTGGCTCAATTTGGGCCAAATTGGCAAAGTAATTGGTGACAAACCAATGTGTGGGTCTTTGACTTTGTTGCAGCTTAACCATGTCCAGTATCTGGCCAGTTTACTTCTTCAATTGTGGAGAATACCATGGAAACTTAGGCTCAGTGGATAGTAAGGCCAATTAGCGTGGGCCAGATATCGTTTTTGGTTGGTGTGGTTGGTTGGTGTGGCGCAATAGATAAAACCACTAGCTGCCAGTGCACTATTATACTATTTTGGAGACTGGGGTTAGATTCCCAGTCTGGGTGCGCTACACCAATAAGAGTCCTTGGGCAAGACTCCTAACACTGCATTGGCCCACCTGTGTAATATGAGTAACAATGTAAGTCACTCCGGATAAGGGCGTCAGCTAAATGCCATACATGTAAATGTTTTTAGGGCTGATACCTATCACAGATACCGATGCAGGGCAAGACTGGATGCCACATTACTGCTTCCAGGGGTTACTTGATGATGCGTCATCATGCAGGGCTTCTGAAATGTTCTGATTCCCATGCAGAGCTGCACCGTGGAGCTCAGAGTGGAAAGCTCACAGCTGAATACACAGCTGCTTATATAGTGCTAAAATCGAGCCCTTCAGCTTTCCGACGGTTGCTGCTACACTTCTGGTGGTGGTAAAATGTGGTCTGCTCTGTTTGCTGCCTGTTTTTGTGGTTAGCAGTGTTGGTTTGTTAGCGCTTCTGAGTTCTGATACTCTTTGTACTGGACTCACTGGGCTGGAAGTTGATGGACTTTCACCAGGGGTAGGCCACAGGGAATGGGACGGCAGGTTTTCTATGTGTTCCATACTGTTGCTGATGTTGGATGTGGAATTGATGGCAGAGACTTTTATGGACTGCAAGTAGATAAACCCGGGAAGCTGGAGCTCCCACCGGTTTACTATCCGGGGCATGATATGCAGAGAATTCACAAGGCACTTATCACTGAATCTCCAGACTATAAAGGTACCATGCAGAGCAACTACCTCCTAGAATAGGTGGTATATCCCTGAGAATTCTCTAGGAAGATTCCTGGAGGGTGATGCTCCCTCAAGAATAGTAGGAATCCAGCTGGTGGTCCTCCTCTTTGCAATAGTGGCTAAGACCTAGTTAAATGTCATGGTCAGTCGACCTGTATTGGCTCGGACCCTCTCCCGTAGAGTCCTTCAAACCATTGTAGCCCACAAAATGGGCTCCTTGCAGACTACCTCCTTGCCCAGGCCCCACACAGCCTCTCAAAGGACCCTGTCACCTCTTCAACGTTCTCTTTACCTCCTCCAGCGTTCATCCAGTCATCAGTTATAAGATGGCGTCTACTTTGGAGCAACTGAAGACTGGAACTCGAGAGGGATAGGAAAAGTACAAAGAGCATTGGGGAGTATTCTTAGACGAAGACCCATTGTAGTGGTCTGGGAGAGATGGAGTTGCAGGGGGACCAGGAAGGGTATTTGAGTGAATTTTGGGAACAAGCAAGAGTGGCTGTAATGTCAAGTCAAGTCCAATTTATTTGTATAGCGCTTTTTACAACTGTGTGCCGCTGGTCTGCTATGGGTGGTGGTGGGTGAGGGGCCTGATGGTCAGACTGGTAGGTGGCAGCTGGTCTGACGCAGGTAGAGGGAACCTCAGCAATCAATCTTCCAGCAGGTCGGGCTGGGTGCCATTTACTTTGTAATGTCCAGAATGTCCTACTCCTAGTGCAGTCATGGTCCCCAAGACGGCATCAGCATTGCTCAGTGCGCCAATAGTAGGAAGAAGAGCCTTCATAGTCCTTGTATAGGGACATGCTGAGGGGTAGTGGTCGTGTTGAGTAGGTGCCTGTGGTTAGTAGGTCGGTAAAGCTGGTAGTGCTGGTAGGCCGAAGCAGAGAGAGATGGACATGAGGACATGACTAGTTTTGCAAAATTCTGGGAATTAATGGTCAATAATTCTGGGAGTAAATGGTCACCCAGCCCGACCTGCTGGAAGATTGCCCGTTGAGGTCCCCTCTACCTGCATCAGACCAGCTGCCACCTACCAGTCCGACCAGCCGGCCCCCCACCCACCACCACCCATGCCAGACCAGCTGCACACCCTCCTACCACTGCTACCTGTTTAATGACCATGTTAAAACCTAAATGGACTCGTACCTATCTGCCACTATTAATATCCCCACTATTAACTATCTACACCATAATTATTATATTATGATTATGATCAGAGCAGTTCAACAGTTTAGATGGTTTGGTAACTTTTATCAATAATTAATAAATTATTAATAAGGTTTCTTCCTCCAGCTCGGAGGGAGGTTCTCCTTGCCACTGTCGCTGTTGGGGCTCACTGGGGGTCTTTGATCCTTCATGTATTCTTACGTTATTTCTTTTTTGTCTCTGTCTTTTATTAATTACTAATTATGTAAAGCTGCTTTGTGACGACAACAGTTGTAAACAGCTATACAAATAAATTTGACTTGACTTGACTGTTCATTCCTTTATCACATGTACAGCATTTGTCCAGATGATTTCTAGAAACACGTTCATTCCCAGGGTTAATTTTATTTGTCTTGTTATGTCTTCATGTCTGCTGTTGACAAAAAGACAGTACATTGATGATAATGTATGATAAAGTTCCTTTAAATGATCAATATTTCCTACTAATTTCAGTAAATTCCCATAAATTCCATGGACAGTTTACATTTTGGAATATTTTTAAAGTTCCCAAGCTAAAGTTCCCATGGAAAGTACCCGGTCATTTACTGGAAACCCAACCCTTTGCAACCCAAGACATGACAGACGTCTGTTGCATGTATTTTTCTGTTCTGAAGCATCTCCTTCTTATGGTACCCAGATGTTCCCTCAATGCTCTGTGTTCTGTATGTTGTGTGCTCTGCAGGGCCCATGCCGAAGGGAAATGGAGAGCATCCTTAATGGCTTAAAAATTGCAGACATGCTGAACCCAAGAGGCTTTCGCATCCCAAACTGCGACAAGAAAGGATTCTATAAGAAGAGACAGGTGAGGGACAGTAAGCTGCACTCCATATAGTTCACTTCCATAAAGACCAGTGTGCCTCATTTCCTGCTTGGAATGCAAACTGAACAAATCCCAGATAAGAAAACACTGGTGAACGTCAGAAATGTCTTCTTAAGAACTGTTGAAGAACCTTTAGAAGGTTCTTCAGACCTTCACAAAGTTCTTCACACTAACGGACCTCACTGAATTACAAGTGGCTCCTCTAAGGCATCGCTCACAGAAGGATTTGAGTCTGTGGAGGTTCAGAGCTTCATAAATCTCTTTCACAAACACCCACCATATGGACAAAAGTATTGGGACACCTAAAATCAATGGTACTTAAAAAGAGTTTATCCTGCTGCTGTCACTACAATCAAATTCTTATTTCAAAAGTAGCAGTGAATGATTAGGTGTCCCAATACTTCTGTCCATATAGTGCATTTTTCTAAAAAAACAAGAAATTCTGTTTTACTTCTTTAAAAAGTCAAAAGTATCAAGACGCCTGTTCATTCATTGTTTCTTCTGAAATCAAGGGTTTAGTTGATCCTGCTTTTGTTGGAGTAACTCTAGTCTCTACTGACTCTACTGTCCTGGGAGGAATGCATTCTACTAGATTTTGGAGAAGCATTGCTATGAGAATTTGATTGCATTCAGTTGCAAGAGCGGCGTTAGTGAGGTCAGGATGTTGGATGATCACCACCCTGCCTCATCATCCCCAACTCCACAACTCATCCCAAAAGTATTGGATGAAGCTCCACCACCATCATTCCAGAGAACACAGTTCTTCCACTGCTCCTCAATGCTGGAGGGCTTTACACCCCTATAGCCCACGCCTGGCATTATTAGGCAGCATGGTGCCACTTGGGTCATGTCTATCTGCTCCTGCAGAGAGTCCTATTCTATTGGCAGTAGTTCTCTACAGGGACTAGACAAGCTGTGTGTGGATTTGCACATTAGAAGGGGTGTCCAGAAATATGTGGACATAGTGTAGTTCTTTATGGACCCATAGAAAGTGGCTCAGGAAAACCTCTGTAGCTCCTTCAATTTCGAAAGCCTTTGAAATATATGGCTGTAATACGGGAGCTTGGAGAACCTGGGCAGGAGACGGGAAAATAGTAGCACTGAAAAAACAGCAGTTTGTAAAACAGTGATCCATGAATGTGTTTTTTTTTTCCATCTCTGTTTCTCTCTGGGTGATTAGTGCTGGGGCAAGCAAGCACTATGGGGCCATTTTTTCCCTCAGGGCCAAACCGAGAGTGGCTGTAATGGTGGCCATCTTGCGTAACCCGCCCTGAGAGAGCGACGTCAAGGTGGCTAGTGGGGTCTGAGTCTCTCCCCATAATTATCGGACTCCTCGTGCCGGCAGCATGGAAATAGACTTGAGCCACTTCCAGATTCACGTGGTCGGCCCACAATTGGTTTATAATAAATGAGTGTCCCAGACGCCTTCATATGGATGCAGTTATCCTCTATCGTCAAAAGCAATATTTATATAGCATGGCAGCTCCTGCTTAATGGAAGTCTTCTCGTTGACCCACAATCATTTCTAGAAACCTAGAAAGTCTCGCTGTCGAGATCGTCATTATCTTTGGACCTTTTTTTTTTATTGCCGTGGCAATTATGAAAATAAGTATCCCCATGGGAGAGGGAGTGGCGGGCATTTTATGAGGGGGGTGTTTACTTTTGCGGTGGCCGTGACGCTTAGCCCAGCGCTAATTATTAAGCCTGAATGTTTATGTTGCAGGCCTCTGTAACTAAAAGTTCATGTCTGATTTGATTAGCCAAATGGCACAGTAGTTATGTCGGTTTCTGCAAGAGGTTATTTAGCTTTTTACGAGAGTGCGGTCTGAACCGTTTGTTTACGGGTAGTGTGTTGCTTTTTTTTTTTTTTTTTTTTTTTTTTTGCTTTCGTCCCATCATTCCACTTCCATCCTGCTAATCACATTAAATCATTAAGGTTATTATAATGTGGAACCATTATGATATTATACGCAATTTTATAGTTTCACTGAAGTCAATTTCTTGTTAATGGAGTGTGCACTTGAGTGGGAGGGTATGGTGGGGGGTGGAAAACAGGGATCTGCCACCACCCACATGCACTTTTTTTTTTTTTTTTTTTTTGAGGTTACCAGTCTGGATATCGTCTCTCTCTCGTCTGCTTTAGTCAGCAGGCCCCTGATCCGAGTCTAAGTCTACAGCCAGTGGCTCGTCAGTGGCTCGCTTATGGTTAATCGAGCCCTCTTGATGAGTAACTGTTGGATCTGTTGCTGTTGTCATTTACCTCCTTCTAAATTAACATTTCGGGTTTTTTATTTTTTTGGGCTTTTTTTTCTTTACTAGAGAGGACTCTGACCTTTAGTTAAATTGGCAGCTAAATAACAGCCCTCTGGGCTGGAGCACGGAGCTCTGTAAGTCATTTGTAGCACCCATAATTTGAAGCCGGGGGTATAATCAGCAATGGATGATTTGTACTGGCCAGCGGGAGGCTGAAAATAGAAGCTGGGGCTGGCGTGCTTCACACACTGGCCCTGAGCAAATATTTCAGTCTCCCTGCCTGTGTGTTTACCTTTAAGCTGCTCTATATGAACGTGAAACAGGATGTCCGTCGTAAAAAAAAAAAAAAGAAGGGTCCCGAAAATACCTGCACCCAGAAATGGGTCAGACATAGGCATATTTAGGGAACGGGACGGCTCACTGGGAGGCTTTCTGGTCGTAGGGGCATGAGGTTCAAATCTGTATCATTAGGATAGACCACAAATTCTGTGTTTATGCAAAAATTGGAGCGTTTTTTGATGCTTCATTTATCTGTAATGAGTAACATAATAAATACTACTCTCTCTCTCTCTCTCTCTCTCTCGCGCAATCTCTCTCACTCCACTCTCACTCTACACTCTCAGTGCCGGCCATCTAAAGGCCGAAAGCGAGGCTTGTGCTGGTGCGTGGACAAGTACGGCCAGTCCCTGCCAGGCTTCGAAGGACAGGAGAGAGGCAATGCCCAGTGTTACGCCATGGACAACCAATAGAGACCACCAGACAACGACACCAGAGAGGTGGAGGGACTGGTGTGTGTACACTAAAGGGACTTTCTGTGAAGAAACAGCAGGAATCGTTTTGTTTTCCGCTCAGCCCCTCCATCTGGGACTTGTGCAACATCGTGCACCGGTCCTCCAGGAGAATATCA
Source organism: Salminus brasiliensis (assembly GCF_030463535.1). Lineage (NCBI taxonomy): Eukaryota > Metazoa > Chordata > Actinopteri > Characiformes > Bryconidae > Salminus > Salminus brasiliensis. Next base: position 5,604,729 of record NC_132886.1, read on the forward strand.
AGTGGGGAGGGGGTAGGGGAGGGGAGTGGGGGGCTTTAACATGTCAGGCCTTTACGAGCTTAAAAATGGCTCTAATTTATTTCTGTGTTCTACACATTAGCCTTTCCTCTTGAAGCCTGCAGATGCTTGGACCCCCTAGACGCTTGCAGGAGAGGGAACCGAGTGAGCGATTGAGAGAGAGGTTCGGGGAGGACAGGTCTCAGGACGCAGCAGCGAGGCCGTGGAAGGCGGCCAGAATTGAGCAAGAACTGACCGCAGAGGATGGGGTTGAAGGCACGAGCGTAACAGAGCACTTCCCATAAGCATGTTCGCTTTTGTTGGTGTGCGGCGGCCGAGCGTATGAGCTTAACCAGGTGCCTTCGTATCTCCGTGCCTGTGACCCTGAAAAGACGTCGAAAATAGCCTGAAAGTTTAGCCAAATTTAGTCCACAGATCACTGCAGGATTGGAGGATAGGAGGCTGAGGCTGGGTGACACGTCATCCGTCAGGCTGAATATCAACAGCACCTGAAAGATGCCTCCATAAAAAGTGAGCTCGGTAAACTCAGCCCGCACATTAAAAAAAATGACCCTCGTGAATTTTGATTTTTTCCCCTCCGTCCGCAAACAGCGCGAGCTAACAGTCTCGAAAAGTGCTGCAATCTTTCTAAATGTAGCATCGCTCTGTGCTTGAGTGACACTGACAATAACACTCAGTTAGGTGAAGCCATTTGGCTCGCATCGGCCACGTCCCAAACGAGCAGCGCGAGGCGAAACATTTTCAACGGATGCGTCACAAGCCGCGTTCGGCCAAAACAGGATGGTTTCCAACTCTGGTGTTTACTAAAAGACCTCGAACAAACCATTCAGAGCCTTCGGAAGTTTGTCTTTGTCGCTAGCTGCACACGCTCTCACTTCCTTTCCTTGCTCGAGTTTTTCTGCAGTTTAATACTTTGTTGTTCTGAAATTGTGGCTTTAAAAAGCTTTGCAAAATCCTGGCTCTGGAAGCCCGCTCGACGCGTCCCATATGCTTTCTTTAATGCGTCCAACAGAACTCATCAAACTTCGGAACTGGTGGTAGCTCAGCCAAAGCACTAACATGGCTAATTGTAGCATGCTAGCAAATTTTACAACCTGTCCCAAAGTTCCAGCTTCTGGTTTTGTGTACCTCTGTATTTGCTGGTTATCGTTTGGCACCTTGGACCTCATAAATCTCTTTCACAAACACCCACCATATGGACAAAAGTATTGGGACACCTAAAATCAACGTTATTTAAAAAGAGTTGATCCTGCTGCTGTCACTACAATCAAATTCTTATTTGAAAAGAAGCAGTGAATGAGCAGGTGTCCCAATACTTCTGTCCATATAGTGAATTTTTCTAAAAAAAAAAAAAAACTAAAAAAAACCAAGAAATTCTGTTTTACTACTTCAAAAAGTCAAGTATTGGGACACCAGCTCATCCATTGTTTCTCCTGAAATCAAGGGTTTTAGTTGATCCTGCTTTTGTTGGAGTAACGGTCTCTACTGTCCAGGGAGGAAGGTGTTCCACTAGATTCTGGAGAAGCAATGCTGTGAGGATTTGATGGCATTCAGCGACAAGAGCTGCGTTAGTGAGGTCAGGATGTTGGAGTTTCACTCCTCCACCTTATCCCCAACTTCCCAACTCATCCCATAAGTATTGGATGGAGCACCACCACCATCCATTACTCCAGAGAACACAGTTCTTCCACTGCTCCACAGCTCAATGCTGGGGGGCTTTATACCCCCCTCTAGCCCACGTCTGGTATTAGGCAGCATGGTGCCAATAGGTTCATGTTGATCTCCCTGACCTCTCGTCCATACCGACACTAAATTCAAAGTCCACTAAATTCACGGTGGACATTAGGGGCGACAGGGCAAGCTGGGCTTTTTGCAATAGGTCAGGGGTAATGCTGACGTAATCCTGACCCACTTTTAGGACCACCCATGCCACTTTAGGAGAGCAACACCAATCCAGCACACCTTTATTAGACTTTGGGAAGACCTTCATAAGACACACTCTGTACGTTTACTCCTGGGGCCCTGAGGAGCCAGATTTACTGTTTACATCTCGCTGATTGTTGTGATCACATTCACAACAATTGTGTCCAAACGGTCGAAGAAACACTGGCTCTTATTTCATTTTGGGGCGAATCAAAGTTATATTTTAGCGTCAAGAATCATTTTAGCGATTCGGACAGTGTTTAATAGCTGCCGGAGAATCTCGGATACATGTGGATATGACCAGAAAACCTGTTCTTCCCAATGTGTAGCAAAATCTGCCTGCAAAAACAAAGAGAAGTAAATCCAGACGGGACTAAAATGACCAAAAAACAGCTGCTAATTCTGCCTGTAATTTTCTCAGGGGAGGAGGGAGATAAAAATCGGCTCCAGTACCCCATATAAAAGGAATCCTGTCCACAAAGGGCTGTAGACTTCTAGTCATGGACGGCGGCTGGTGCACGTTTGAGAAATTCTTCTTAATTTTAAAGGGCCTCGCCCTAAAAAGCACAAACATACAGTAAATATTATTAAATATTATTCAATAATTCTATTAAGCCTATTAAAGCAGCAGTATGTGAGAATTGGTATTTTCCGCTCATGGGCTCCCCCTACATTTGGGGAGTGAAATTCACATTAACTCCACTGCAGCAAATACCGATTACCCTTTGAGCGCCCCCTCGTGGACAGCTGTACACACGCACGTGGGGTTGCGTAGTAATGAAATACGTGTAACAGTGTTATGTATTTCAGTTACAGTGAAAAATGCATGTGTCTGTGTGTCACGTTTGCGAGAACTTAATCACCCCCATAAACCACAAAGGTTGAACTTTGGGACGGGTCATTAGTCACGCAGAGGTTTATACAGTGTTTTAAAGAAGGTCACAGGGTGCATGTGCTGCCCCGCCGCCTTGAACGAGCCAAAACGTTCACTACACCCCGCTGGTTTTTACCAGTTTCCAGTTCCCCTCTTTTCTTTGGCGACCAAAGGCCTGGATGTCTGAGCGCACACAGACACACCTTACAGCTTTCTTTTTTTTTGTTTGTTTGGTTTTCAGTGCAAACTGCAGATTATATCACAGGGACCCTTAGTACACACTCCGCACATACTCGGGCTTCTCCTGCTGTCCAGATGCTTCCAGTGCAGTCCAGTGCAGCTAACAGTATGACCATACTTTTATTGTTTACCAGTATATCAGCTTTTTTTTTTGTTGTTGTTGTTGTTGTTTTGTCTTGGACTCAATCCTCAGCGTGATAAGCTATACCCAAGCGGGCGTCTTCTGTCTGAGGACATTCCAGAACACTGCGTGCAGACGATCGTGTTTAGACGTTGTTAACTTGAGTTTTATACGGCGAGGTGTATATAAAAGTCAGCTCTTCCTCTGTGCCTTTGACAGGGGAGACCTATCTGTGCATATGTTTATTTTCATGAAATAAAGATCTAATTTAAGGAAGGCTGTGCGGGTCCGTGTGATGTTGGCATGTTTGAGTAAAGCCCTCTTAACCAGGCTAAAATCATAAACAGCCTCATGTGGCTCATCGCTATATAAATTGGGGATGGCAGAAATTACACTAAAATGCACAAACATACAGTAAATATTATTAAATAATTCTATTAAGCCTATTAAAGCAGCAATATGTGAGAATTGGTATTTTCTGCTCATGGGCTCCCCCTACAGTTGGGAGTTGTAATTCACATTTACTCCACTGCAGCAAATACAGATCACGCTTTGAGTGCCCCCTCATGGACAGCTGTACACATGCACGTGGGATTGCATAGTAACGAAATACATGTAACAGTGTTACGTATTTCAGTTACAGCGAAAAAACAATGAAGTAATGTAATTACAATTACATTTTACCAGGTTTGTTTCTAATCGAGTGAGCCAGCATGTGTTGCTATTGAGATGCTATTGTTGCATATTTTAACGAGTTACATGGAGCTAGTTGAGTGAAACAGCGCCCCCGATGGATACTTTGCAGATTGCGTGCAGTAACAATGGTAAGTGACTTTTCCAGCTGCAAATATTATTAAAGACCTTTGAAGGTAAGAAAATCACCACTGAAACCACGTAGACGAGCTAGCACTGCTGTATGATTAGCCTAGCTGACTGCTGAATGCTTATTTACTTGCAGATGATCGACCACAGCTGGCAGTATTCAATGAGTCCTCATGTGGTTGAAACTGTCCATCATTCAGAGCCTTGGTCTGCTAATCCAAATCCAGTAGAACCCAAGCCTCATTGATGCTCATGGAGGCCCCACCTCACACCTTACAGGACTTAAAGAAGGATTTGCTACTAACAGATGTCTTGGTGTCAGATACCACAGGACACCTTCAGAGGTCTTGTGGAGCCCATGCCACGAGCTGTTTTGGCGGCACAATGTCACCTGTCCACAACTGAGTCAGTTCTTGAAGGTGATGGAAGGTGTGGGAAGCAGGAAAAATGGTTAAGCATAAGAATCTGAGCAACTTCGACCAGAACCAAATGTTCATGACCATCTCCAAAACATCAGGCAGGTCTTGTGGGTGTTCCCAATATGCAGTGCTCCAAAAAACCTCCAAAAACGTAAGTGCTTATGGAGGACAATCGGTGAACCGGTGACATGGGTCATGGGCACCCATAGCTTATTAGTGCTCATGGAGGCCTCCCATCCACCTCCCACCTTACAGGACTTAAAGAAGGATCTGCTGATAACTCATGTCTCGGTGCCAGACACAACGGGACACTTTCAGAGGTCTTGTGGGGCCCAATGCCACAACGGGTCAGAACTGTTTTGGCGGCATGAGGGGGACCTATGCAATATTAGGCAGGTGGTTTTAATGATATGGCTGATTGATGTTAATACCGTGGATAGATAGGTAGTCCGTGAAAGCAGAGAGGTGCTATGTTCCGAGCAATGGCCAAAGCTAACCAGAGCTTTCGAAATGGACTCCCTGTTCAAAAGCATCCTGCTGGGAGTCTTGCGTAAAATTGTAAACACCCCTCCCCCTCCCATCCTTTCGCTCTGAACCTGTGAACTCTTTATGGACATTATTAAATGGAGGGCAGAGGACATGTCCGCCAAGCAAGGGCTTGAAATGGAATTCACGACCTCTAGTTTTTTGGGGTTTTTTTTTTAAGCTCTGAGCAGCAAAAGTATCAAGCTCAAACGTCCCGAATGCTCTCCAAAAATAAATAAATAAATAAATAAATACATAAATAAAATCAACAGGAACGATCCATAGACCCCGGCCTTTTATATCTGTGGCCTACGAGGAAAAAAGGAAGTCATCTGGCATGGAGAAACCAACCGATGCCCAGGCAAACCGAGCTGAGCAACCTGCACTCTGCAGGACTTTTGTAGAGGTAGGAGCTTTCTATGAGTCACCAACACAGGCCAGAACTGCGATCTCTCCTTCAAAACATCTGGGATCAATTGGCAGTTGTCCCAAGTAAGCGGAAAAAATCCAGCGCTATTCCATTTAGGGGCAGAAAAGCGAGCTGAACTGATTCACAAACACGCGGCCAGCAGGTTGAGGCAGAATGTTTGAGGTACACACAAACGCTGGATGTATTGGCACATCATAAAGCAAATGAATGGCAAAGCTGTTTCACCGCAGCTCCAAAAACGTGACCGAGAGGGAAAGAGACCAGACCCAGCCCGGACTTTTCTTCCTCAAAATGCAGCGTATTTTTATTATATTACATCCATAAATGCAACAAACTGCAGTGAATTTTTACACTAGTCCATTGTCAAGCAGAAAACGCATGTCTGGCTGAAGTGCGGCGGTGCAATTCATCAGCACTGGAGTTGTTTAAAACCAAGATAATAATAATAATAATATTAATAATAATACAAATACCAGCATAAATCAGATATTTTTTCTATTTGTAAGCAAAATAGACCATAAATACTCCAAATTACATCTCAGAATACAAACATACATATTAAATAAATAAGTAGTAATGTCATAAAACCCAAAATACAATAAATATAACTGTGTGATAGTGTGAAAACAGGTGGCCTTCAGAGAGTGACCTCCTGATGGCAGAGGTCGTCCACGGTCACGTCACCGGACCCAGCGATTCTCTGTCCATTCCAGGACGACACACACCAGCAACGTGGAGGCTGGCCCACCAGAGACGTCTCACACTGTAAACGAGAGAAAGAGAGAGAGATATTAGCATAATTCATTTCATTTTAATTAATTAATCGGAGCTGGTCAGCTTTACTTCACTTCGGAGCAACTCTGATAATATCCACTATGTGTCCAAATGTTTGTGGACGCCCCTTCTAATGAATGCATTCAGGTGCACAAACACACACACAGCTTGTCTAATCCCTGTAGAAGCAGATAAACATGATACGCCTGTTGGCACCATGCCAATGTCACCTGTCCACAAGTGAGCCGTCAGTTCTTGAAGGTGATGGAAGGTGTGGGAAGCAGGAAAAATGGTCAAGCATAAGAATCTGAGCAACTTCGACCAGAACCAAATGTTCTAGACGACTGGATCAGACCATCTCCAAAACATCAGGCAGGTCTTGTGGGTGTTCCCAATATGAAGTGCTCCAAAAAAACTCCAAAAAAGTGCTTATGGGGGACAATCGGTGAACCGGTGACATGGGTCATGGGCACCCAAGGCTTATTAGTGCTCATGGAGGCCTCCCATCCACCTCCCACCTTACAGGACTTAAAGAAGGATCTGCTGATAACTCATGTCTCGGTGCCAGACACAACGGGACACTTTCAGAGGTCTTGTGGGGCCCAATGCCACAACGGGTCAGAACTGTTTTGGCGGCATGAGGGGGACCTATGCAATATTAGGCAGGTGGTTTTAATGATATGGCTGATTGATGTTAATACCGTGGATAGATAGGTAGTCCGTGAAAGCAGAGAGGTGCTATGTTCCGAGCAATGGCCAAAGCTAACCAGAGCTTTCGAAATGGACTCCCTGTTCAAAAGCATCCTGCTGGGAGTCTTGCGTAAAATTGTAAACACCCCTCCCCCTCCCATCCTTTCGCTCTGAACCTGTGAACTCTTTATGGACAGTCATATTAAATGGAGGGCCGAGGACATGTCCACCGACATGTCAACTCTGATAACATCCACTATGTGTCCAAATGTTTGTGGACGCCCCTTCTAATGAATGCATTCAGGTGCACAAACACACACACAGCTTGTCTAATCCCTGTAGAAGCAGATAAACATGATAAGCCTATTGGCACCATGCCAGCTAATGCCAGGCGTGGGCTAGAGGGGTATAAAGCCCCCCAGCATTGAGCACCTGTGGAGCAGAGGAACTAACTGTGTTCTCTGGAGTGATGGATGGTGGTCCTCCGTCCAGTACTTTTGGGATGAGGTGGGGTGGTGATCATCATCCAACATCCTGACCTCCCTAACGCCACCACTGTCGCTGAATGCAATCTAATCCTCACAGCAGTGCTCCTCCAAAATCTAATAGGAAGCCTTACTTGGATAGCACTTTTTAACACTTAATGGACAAAAGTATTGGGACACCTGCACATTCAGAAATGTAATCCCTGTGATTTCAAAGAAACGATGAATATGCAGGTGTCCCAATACTTCTGTCCATAAGGTGCAGGGTTTGCCTCTTTAGCACTGCACTGGAGCTAAGAGACTAACCTAGCTAATAAGTAATGGACGTTAGTGTGCAGCAGTTAGCATCACGCAACTAGCCTAATCTAAACAGCAATTAGCACCAAGTAGGCCACAGACACATCCCTTAAACCCCATGGAGTCCTTCAGTAATCTCTAATAGGCTTGTTTGTGTGGCTTCGGACGCTGCATGACTCACTGTTGTCTAGAAACATGTAGCATGTTCGTGTAGCGACCACCCTGCTGCCTGAAATCCGTCCGTCCTTCAGGCCGTGTTTAGAGAGAGCGGTGAGTCACGCGGTGTCAGAAACCTCATAAACAAGTCTATTAGAGATTACTGAACGACTCCACTGGGATTGAGGCAGCGGAATGGAATTCGGACAAAAGTATTGGGACACCTGCTCATTCAAGGCTTCTTCTGAAATCAGGGGGATTCAGAAAGAGCTGATCCTGCTTTTGTTGGAGTAACTGTCTCAACTGTCCAGGGAAGAAGCTAGCCAGCTTTCTACTAGATTTTGGAGGAGAATTGCTGTGAGGATTTGATTGAATTTAGTGACAAGTGAGGGCAAGATAGCGTTAGTGAGGTCAGGATGTAGGAGGATGATCAATTCCCCAACTCATCGCATTGAAAAGTACTGGATGGAGCTCCACCCTCCATCATTCCAGAGAACACAGTTCTTCCACTGCTCCACAACTCAATGCTGGGGGAGGGGGGTCTTATTCTATTGGCAGCAACTTAGAGTAGCTGTATGCAGTCATTAGAAGAAGTGTCCACAAACTTTTGGACATATAGTGTAGCTACACTGGCTCTGAAAATGAAAGGATGTCCATTAAGAAACCGTGGCTGATAACTTACTAGCCCCATAGGCGGGCTAGCAGAAGTTCACCATGGCATGGAGCCAATAGGCTCATGTGTGTCTGCTCCAGAGAGTCCTATTCTATTGGCAGTACTTCTCTACAGGGACTAGACAGCTATGTGTGTGTGTGTGTGTGTGTGTGTGCATTTGCATATCTGTGTCAGCAATGGGTGCAACTTAGTAGAAGTAGCTGAATGCATTCATTAGAAGGGGTGTCCACAAACATTTGGCCACACAGCGTATCTGATTAATCAACACTGCAGCTCACCTGCTTGGCCTTGTAGAAGCCGTGCCTGTCACAGTTGGGAAGGTAGAACGACGTGAACCTCTGGCCTAGGGCCTGCTGCGAGGCGGCGATGGTGTCCAGGGCAGCGTGCAGCTGAGTGTGACACGGACCCTGAGGAGACACAGCAGCCTGCATTAGCCAATGAGCATCAGCACATCCCCGTCCCCTCAGCTCCCCCCCCTCAGACGCAGGGGGTAGACCCTTAATGGACAGGCTCGTTGAAGCTGCTATGGGACAGTGGCTGCTGTCAAAGCAACTGGTGGTGCTGGGAGGAGCATCGTCTGAGGGGCCTAGAAAGCTGGACTAGGCTCAGTTAAGCGTTATACAAGCGCCCCCTGTTGGAGAACAGGTCTGATTACAAGTGGTGTTTGGATTGATAACTGGGAGTGTATTATCTGGATATTGGAATAAACACTAATAGTGGTGGAGGTTCTCCATCACTGTGTTCATCATTAGAACATCTCCAAAGTTCTCCTCTCTCATGGAGTCTAGTGTTATTTAGAGTTCTCCTCAGATCAACACCTGGTTTGGTGGTAAATCAGGGCTTAATGATGGTAAATCAGGTGAGCTGCTGCTGCTGCTGCTGCTGCTGCTGCTGATGGAGGTGAACACATCCTCCACGCTGTGCTGGCTGGACTGGGGGGCGTCCAGGAGAACCCTGGAGGAACCGAGCTCTGTTCTTCAGACTAGCTCACCGACAAGATCTCACTACTTTCTTTCTTCAGAATGAGAAGCTCTTGTTTCTCCTTTCTACTGGATTTATGTTCAGCTCGGGCTGTCTTCACAGTGGCAGCTGTTACAGGGTGGTTTTGACGCTGTAAGCGGGGCAGACTTGAAGGAAAGGTAAGTGCGCCCCCTGGCGGATGAACCGTTACATTTCAGGTACTTCAGCATTTGGCTGAATTTATGTAAAAAATAAAAATAAAAATAAACAAATATGAGTCTGGCAATTTATATGAATGGTTACTGTCTGAGAGCAGCAGTATAAAGACTGAGTTTTTAATAAATCAATTATGAGCAAACACGACGCGCTCCTGTCTGCAGGGTGTTTTCTGAACACGTGGGGGCGCAAAGGAGTTTATTTAAGGCTGACTAAAATGTGTAAACAAAGAAAAGTAATAAATAAAAGGAAATAAATAAATGATTGTCTGCCAAACGTTATTATTATTATTATTATTTACAATAACAATTAGAATTAAAATAAATATAATGTATAATAGATATAATTATTATAATAAAAGTAATAGTAATTATGACAATAACAACAATTGGGAATAATAATAATAATAACAATAATAACAGTAATACTACTACAAGTAGTAATAATAATAATAATAATAATGATAATAATAATAATAATAATACATTATTATTATTATTATTATTATTATTATTATTAATAATAATAATAATAATAATAGCCCTGTGTGTGTGTGTGTGTGTGTGTGTGTGTTCACGTCCTCGATTCTCACCAGCTGCACGAGCTTCTTCCGGATGGCGTTTGCCCTGGCCCAGATGGTGTCACGCGCCGTAGGGTCCGTGGGGTCGCCGTGTCCCAGCAGCGCGTGCAGGGCGTCCAGCTCGGACTCCTCGGTGGGCACGGTGTTGTGTTTCAGCATCACCGTTTCAGCGTCCTGCTCTTCCTCCTGCCGCTCTTCCTCCTCCTCCTCCTCCTCCTTCTTTTTCTTCTTCTCCTCCGCGCACACGCCCCGGCCGCGCGTGAGCGAGTGCAGCGGCTGGGGGTCCCCGGCGCGCGGGGCGCAGCGCAGGCCCGAGCCGCAGGGCGCCGTGTGCACGCCGCACGAGTCCCCCAGCGAGAGCGCGCACGCCAGACAGCAGCCGCAGCCGGGCTCGCGCAGCACTTCGGGGCAGCGCGCGGGCACGGGCGGGCACGCGCTCAGCTGTTGCGGCGTGCACGGCGCGCAACGGATCGGCGCAGGCGGCGGAGGCGCCACCGGAGACGAGAGCGCGGTGGGAAGGAGGAGGCACGAGAGCGCGAACACGGGCACGAGCACGGACGGGAGTACGCACATGGTTCAGATTGGCAGTGAATGAAGGCGAAAGTGAGTTTAGGGTCCGAGCTCGAGGGGCTGCTCTTATATGCACCGTGTGTGCGCGTGCCTGTGTGTTGGGGGGGGGGGGGGGGGGGGGGGGTAGATTGGGAGGGGGGTAATGTTTGGCCCCCTCGTTCGTCCACCTTAAACACAGCTGTTTGCAGCCTGAATAGTCGCGCGCGAATGTGCGTAAAGGGCGTTTGAACGGCTGGTGAATGTTTAGCATGACCCCCCCCCCCTCCTCCCTCCCTCCCTCCTGCCCCTCTATCAGGTCATAACAACCCCCTCTTGGCCCCGTTTGGCCTTTGGAACTTCCTTTCAGTTCAGCAGCGTCATTTGGCCTACTGTAGCCCAGGACCGTCACTGGTCACTGGTCAGCTTCTGACCTCAGGACCACTGCTGACAAGGTGGTAGGTCCACCAGCCAGACACGTCCAGACGAGAGTGGTTCTTTGGTCTAGAGGATGGAGGACACAACTTTTGATATGTCCAAATATTTGTGGCCACCTATTCCTAATGCCCCCCCCCCGGCATTGAGCTGTGTCCATCCAATATCCTGACCTCACTAATGCTGCCCTTGTCGCTGAATGCAATCAAATCCTTACAGCAATGCTCCCCTCCCAAATCTAGTAGAAAGCCCACTTCCCTGGATAGCAGAGACAGTCACACCAGCAAAAGCTGGATCAGCTCTTTTGAATTCCCTTGATTTCAGATGAAACAGTGAATGAACAGGTGTCCCAATACTTTTGTCATATAGTGTATGTCAACAAAGACAAAAGTTTTCATGGGTTTCCAAGGTTTTTCCATTTAGATATTGGACTCTCTCTCTCTCTCATCCCTGATACGGGTCACGGGGTCACAACAACAAGGTCATCTGACTGTTGCTCAACAGTAGGGGTCCTGCAGGGAGCGCTGGTCGCTTCAATCACAACATGTTTGTCAGTGCTGGTAATTACTGACCTGCTGGTGTAGTATTCATCTCACCTCTCGTAGTATAACCCCCTTAACAGGAGCCGGTCCATCAGGATAACCCCTGCACCCAAGACTCCTCTGCAGGCTTGACCTCGTCTTAACCTCCTTAGGTAACTCTGGGGAAAAGGAGACTTCAGGCCTTCAGTGCTGTGAGATTTATTGTGGATGAATGTTTTTTACATACGGCGAGCCAATGATTAACACCGCAGGCCTGTGTTATGGGAAGGGATTGTGCAAGATTGAAGAAAAACAGTTCTTCAAGCAGGCTGGAACTAGCCTGGCTTACTGCTTCTTCCAGGACATAGGCTGACTGTAAACATCAGCTGATCAGTGACTGAATAACGTAAGACTATAAACACCACTGAACCCGTGAACGTGTCGGTGCAACACCAGGCCTGGATTTTCCTTCATTCGAAAGATTCCCCTCTTACTCCTTCCCCTCACTCCACAGTCAGCTCATGCTTGGTGGCATCTTCAATGTCAAGCATCAGGTTGATCAGCCACTGGGGGGCTGGAGGTCTACCCTGCAGGAACACACACTTTCAGAGGTCTGCTGAGATTAGCAGATGCACCCAAACACACTGACCAGAATTTCCGCTGTATCCCGACTCCAGCTGGAAAACCAATAAAGCGGGAGTTCAACTGAACAGGAGTGAAGGCAGGGCTGAACAGTGGGACAGACTTACTCATGTCAGGGATTGAAAATGCTAGCACGCTAAAGCACGCTAAGACTGTTTCAGCAAAGTTTGGTTAAAACCCTTGAGAAACAGAGCCCTTAGTGCCGGGTCAGAGCCCCCAGTGCCGGGTCAGAGCCCCCAGCGCCGGGTCAGAGTCCCCAGCGCCGGGTCAGAGCCCCCAGCGCCGGGTCAGAGCCCCCAGCGCCAGGTCAGAGTCCCCAGCGCCGGGTCAGAGCCCCCAGTGCCGGGTCAGAGCCCCCAGTGCCGGGTCAGAGCCCTCAGCGCCGGGTCAGAGCCCTCAGCGCCGGGTCTTGGTGAATAGCGTAAAGTAGAAATACGATGCTGTGTCTCAGACCTCCCCAAGGCCTACTGGAATTATGCAGCTGCTTAGGGCCCCAACACCACCAGGGGCCCCCCAAGAGCACCAAGATATCATGATAAAAATATATATATTTAAAAAATAACATTGAATAATTAAACGAAATGGTGTTACACAGATAAAAGCGATTTTTGTATTAATGTATTTTCATAGTTGGCACACAGATACTAGGTTCATCAGTTCCTGCTGTTGGCTGCTGCCACTGTTGGGCAAATGCAGATATGTGCTGCTTGGGTGATCTATAAAGGCCCCGGGCGCTTCAGGGTATTGCACAATACATCCCTCAGCAAATCACACAAGAAAAAAAAACAGGCCTTCCACTTCCTTCCTTTTTTCCGTTATCTTTTTTCTGACCCAGGGAGAAAGGGAATTGCACAATATGTAGAGGTGGTCTGAGTTAGGGGACCTGTGGATACTAGGTGCCTTCCTCACACTGTTGCACATCTGTTCAAAATGTAAGAAATAAGAAATGAAGCTGGTTGACTTGTTTACTGTAAATGCAGGGTTACTGAACACGTAAACACCTCTCGGCCTTTAAAGCCAGCATTAATTGGACCAGTTTTGGGAGTTTGCTGTAACCCCTGTAAGGTTAAAAACAATAGCCAGAATGAACCGGTATGATAATAAGCTAATTATAAATAATGCTAATGATAGTAGGTACATCACACACACACACACTGTGTAGCATATGGAATGATGAAGCATCTGGTGCTGAGGCGGTGGTATGGGAGGGCCCCAAATGAAAATCTCCTTAGGGCCCCAATAAAGGCTTGGGCCGGCCCTGCTGTGTCTCTTCGCTAGTTGTGATGTTCAGGGCGCTGGCTAATGTCACTAATGTTGCTATTGTTTACATGAACTAAGTGTGAGGAGTTAAACCTGCCAGATTGAGCATTTCTCGACCGATTGTGCTCTCTTTGATTCCGGCTGCTGATGGCAAAAGCAGCATGGCTGGGGTTTTCAACCTGAGACCCCCGGGCTGTAGTGGTAGAGCATTGGATCTCCATTTTCACCGTTTTTCACAATGATGCAGGAAGATTTTTTCCTTCTCCTGTAAAGTTGTCTTTGTGACGAAATGACCGATATGGACACTATGTGCATGTTTGGTCAGATGTTGGTATGCAGATAGCTAGGACAGTTTCATCACATTTTATTTACTTAGGAAATTCCAATGCAATAAACGAAACCCTGATGTTACGAACAAATCGTCGCTATTCAATGAAAAGCATGTATCTCTAAAATGGTGATTTTACAGAAGAAGCCAAAAATTATAATTAACCAAAAGTCAGTGGAAAATAAGAGTTTATTCCATAACTAGAAACTAATGGTTGTGCAGCTATGGTGGTTCTTATCGGCTGCTATGGTATCACAGGTGGTTGCTAAGGTGTTGCTAGGACATAGGAGTGGGGTAAAAATGTGTGACGCCAACCGTTTTGCCCAAAAGATGGTTGGTCCAGAAGCTCACCCAATGGGGTTGGCTTATAGAATTGTGTCCACAAACTTTTGGCCAAAACGTGAGGTGCCAAAACGTGCTCAAATACAGGCTGACATCCAGAATGATCTGGACTGCGGTTAAACCATGGAGAAAAGTAAAAACGGCCGAAAATGGAGGTACATTGGACTGCTGTGAAATACAGCATATCTCCAAAATATGATTTTTTGGATAATTTTGAATATTGCGGCCTTCTTTTCTGGGTGAAATAAATAAAGCAGAACCTGTAGCTTTGAGGTTTTACAGCAGCAGTTGGCAGGCGGTCTGTCAGGAGAGGGCTGGTATAAGTAATTGAGGATTATTAGGTTTCGTTTGTTTGTGTAGCCCCTGACACACAGATGCTCTTGGCCCACTTACCCAACACAAGTGGAAGAGCGCCAGCTGTGACGCACCTCACAGATCAGTGTTGCTGCGTAAACACACTGAAGTCCAGCATTTGCAATGTTGACTTGCCATTAACCTTGCAGACCAGCCGCACGGTCCAAGACTAGGCTTAATCTGTGTACATTTTATTTGAGTGTGTTGACCATGAGTCCTTATGATACACACTGTGGGTCAGAACCTGACCTCACTGATGCGCTTGTGTGGCTAAATGCAAGCAAATCATTGCAGCAATGTTCTAACATCTAATATGAAGTCTTCCCAGAAGAGCACAGGCTTAGTCATGAAATAAACAAAAAGGACAAAAGTATTGGGACACCTGTTCATTCATTCTTCTGAAATTAAGGGTACTAAAAAGAGCTGATCCTGCTTTAGTTGGAGTAATTGTCCCTACTGTCCAGGGAAGACGCTATCTAGCTTTCTGCTAGAAGGAGAAGCATTGCTGTGAGGATTTGATTGCGTTAAGTGACAAGAGCAGAGTCAGTGAGGTCATCTCATCATCCCCAACTCCCCAACTCATCTCAAAAAGTACTGGATGGAGCACCACCATCATTTCAGAGAGCTCAGTTCTTCCACTGCCCCACAGCTTTATCTGATCCAGAGAGTCCTATTCTATTGGCAGTCCTTCTCTACAGGGACTAGACAAGTATATGCACATCTGTGTTTATTAGAAGGGGTGTCCACAAACATTTGGACATGTAGTGTAGCTGGATTTTTTTTTTGGGGGGGAGGGGCTGTTTGTGGCACCTCCTCCTGCCAATGTAACACCCTATAAATACCCATCTCTACCTTCCAAGTTCATGATGAGCATTTCGCACTCCACCACCATCCCGTCTCCTCCCTTTAACTCACTCATCCACCTATCAGAGGGGGGGTCTGGCCTTCTAGCTCAAAACAGCAGCCGCCTGAACTCCAACCTAAAGTTCTCAGAGTTCTCCTCCCTCTCTTACAGTCTCCTCCCACATTATCTGCTGATGGCATGGTCAGAACTTGCAAACTCCCCATGTGTACCTTTGATTTCAGAAGAAACTATGGCTGAGCAGGGGTCTACAAACATCAGGACCGTGTACCGTGGACTTCATCTGTGATACAGACAACTGCTAGTAATGGAGGTGTTTCAGTTGGAATAAAAGGAAGGAAATGAATCATTTAAACTCACCCTTACAGATTTTCGGTGTGCATTTCTAAGTTGTTTTTGTTTGGGTCTTCCTGCTGTCCCTTCCTCTTCAAAGCTCATGGACAGTTCTGCATCAGCCCTCCGTGCTGCAGTTGACTATAACAGGAAAAATACCAGCATGAGTAACTAGAAAAGTGATTACTGTTTGTTATGGTATCCCAGGTGGTTGCCAAGGTGTTGCTATAGTATATACATGTGTTGGTTGCTAAGGTGTTGCTAGGGTATAGGTGTGTGGTAATGTATGTAATGTGGGGTGCCGACATTTTTGCCCAAAAAATGGTTGGTCCAGAAGCTCATCCAATATGTTAGGCTAATAGAATTGTGTCCACAAACATTTGGCTAAGATGTGGGGTGCCAAAACATTTGCCCAAAACCTCATCCAATACAGTTGGCTAATAGAATTGTGTCCACAAACTTTTGGCTAAAATTTGGGGTGCCAAAACATTTGCCCAAAACCTCTTCCAATACAGTTGGCTATTAGAATTGTATCCACAAACTTTTGGCTAAAATTTGGGGTGCCAAAACATTTGCCCAAAACCTCATCCAATACAGTTGCCTAATAAAAGGGTAGGTTTAGATTATACATAGGTGTAGGTGACGTTAATCTTAGGTTAGAACTAAGTTTAGGTGTAGGGTAGGTTTAGGTTAGAATTGGGTTTAGGTGTAGTAGGTCAAGTGTAGAATTAGGTTTAGGTCTAGTAGGTTAAGTTTAGGTTGAGGTTAGAATTAGTTTTAGATGTAGTATGTTACATTTAGGTTAAGGTTTAGGTTAGAATTAGGTTTAGGTCTAGTAGGTAAAGTTTAGGTGCAGGTTAAAGTAAAAATTAGGTTTAGGTTTAAGTAAAATTTAGGTTAAGGTGTAGGTTAGAATTAGGTTTAGGTGTAGTCAGTTAAGTTTGGTTCAGTTAAGGTTAGAATTAGGTTTAGCTTTAGTAGGTAAAGTTTAGGTGTAGGTTAAGGTTAAAATTAGGTTTAGGTGTAGTAGGTAAAGTTTAGGTTAAGGTTAAAATTAGGTTTAGGTGTAGTAGGTTAAGTCAAGGTTAAGGTTAGAATTAGGTTTAGGTCTAGTAGGTAAAGTTTAGGTTAAGGTTAGAATTAGGTTTAGGTGTAGTAGGTTAAGTTTAGGTTAAGGTTAAGGTTAGAATTAGGTTTAGGTCTAGTAGGTAAAGTTTAGGTGCAGGTTAAAGTGAAAATTAGGTTTAGGTCTAGTAGGTTAAATTTAGGTTAAGGTGTAGGTTAGAATTAGGTTTAGGTGTAGTCAGTTAAGTTTGGTTCAGTTAAGGTTAGAATTAGGTTTAGCTTTAGTAGGTAAAGTTTAGGTGTAGGTTAAGGTTAAAATTAGGTTTAGGTGTAGTAGGTAAAGTTTAGGTTAAGGTTAAAATTAGGTTTAGGTGTAGTAGGTTAAGTCAAGGTTAAGGTTAGAATTAGGTTTAGGTCTAGTAGGTAAAGTTTAGGTTAAGGTTAGAATTAGGTTTAGGTGTAGTAGGTTAAGTTTAGGTTAAGGTTAAGGTTAGAATTAGGTTTAGGTGTAGTAGGTTAAGGTTAGGTTAAGATTAAGGTTAGAATTAGGTTTAGTGGGTGAAGTTTAGGTGTAAATTAAGGTTAGAATTAGGTTTAGGTGTAGAAGGTTAGGTTTAGGTTATCCAGGCTGGATAGTTCATGTTACTGCTAGGTTTGTATGTATTGGCCTCTATATGAGTGGCTATGTTAGCAGACAGGGAAACAGTAGAGTGCTTAAACAGTAAATGCTCTTAAAGCTCTTTACCTTTGGGCCATCCCTCTTTCTTTCGACAGGACCAGAAGTGTGTCCCACAGAGCGCCTTCTGGAGAGCCTCCGTGCCACTGGTGGTGAAGCTGTTCCCAGAGAGCTTCTGGATATTCTCTGTGTCAAAGTACTCCGTCTCCCTGCTGGCTCATCTGGCTCCTTTCTCATATCAGTCTGGACCTTCAAGGCCACCTCAGCCAAACCTGTGCTGGATTGATGGCTGCCAGGCTTCTGTGGCTTACTTAAGCTCGCTCGTTCCTCTGGGTGGGTCGGGCCAGGCTCATGATTCATAGAGCTGGCCAAACGTTTGGACCGTCTGAGTTCTGGTGAAATAGGACTGGGTCAGATCCATCAGTTCAACATCAAATTAGGTGGCAAAGTTACTGAGCTGAGTTAAATCAGTTCAATTGAGTTGAGTCAGCAGATATGGAACTGGTGGCCCAACCTTGCAGTGATGATTGAACCGGCTCCTGGTGCTCAGGCGATGATCTCTGCAGGAATGTCTCAGATTCATCATCTTCTATGATGGTGTGAAGGAAATACATGATGCTGGAGGAATAAGGCGAAGGGTGGACAGGGTTGATCAGGGGCAGGACAGTAAGTACTGATCTACACTCTTAAAGCTAGAAAAGGTGCCTTGGCCTAGAACACAAAGACAGACACAAAGCCCTTGAGACACAAATCTCAATCCAAGCTCAATCAGGTACTTGAGGTTTGACTAAGACTAAGACTGAATCCTAGAGACAGGAGACTTGATCTAACACTTGGACTCACAGCCTTGACATGGGACTCCTTGGATATCCTCTTCAGAGAGGCGAGACTTCGCTCAGACTCACATATTAGATGCTCAAACCTTGACCTAAGACTTGGACTTGCACCACAGATTCTTAAGACTCAACCGAAGACACTGCCCTACATCCTAGAGACTCAAGACTTTACTCAGACTTACCTGTTAGACCTAAGAATTGGATTTGCACCCAGAGACTTAAGACTTAACCAAAGACTCTGACCTACATCCCAGAGACTCGAGACTTCCCTCAGGCTCACATAGTAGAGGCTCAAACTTTGGACTCCACATAAGAGTTGGACCTGCACCTCAGAGACCTAAGACTTAACCAAAGACACTGCCCCACATCCTAGAGACTCGAGACTTCACTCAGACTTACCTGTTAGACCTAAGAATTGGATTTGAACCCCAGACATTCAAGACACAACCCAAGACTTTGGACTTGCATCCCAGGACCTCAAGACTGCACCCAAGACTTGATTTGCACCCCAGAGACTTAAGGCTCAACCAAAGACACTGCCCTACATCCCAGAGACTCGAGACTTCCCTCTGGCTCACATAGTAGAAGCTCAAACTTTGGACTCCACATAAGACTTGGACCTGCACCTCAAAGACCTAAGACTCAGCCAAAGACACTGCCCTACATCCCGAAGACTCGATACTTCCCTCAGGCTCACATAGTAGAGGCTCAAACTTTGGACTCCACATAAGACTTGGACCTGCACCTCAAAGACCTAAGACTCAGCCAAAGACACTGCCCGACATCCCAGAGACTCAAGACTTCCCTCTGACTCATCTGTTAGACCTAAGAATTGGATTTGCACCCCAGACATTCAAGACACAACCAAACATTGGACTCCACATAAGACTTGGACCTGCACCTCAAAGACCTAAGACTCAACCAAAGACTCTACATCACAAAGACTTAAGACCTTTCTTAGACACCCATAGCCTCCAGACACAAACCAAATGTTTGACATGCACCTTAGTGACTCGAGACTCCACCTAAGACTTGGACTTGCACCCCAGAGACTTAAGACTCAACCAAAGACACTGCCCTACATCCCATCCTCAAGACTTTACTCAGAATGACACATTTGAGTCAAGACACAAGCAAAGAGTTTGACCTGTATCTTAGAGAATCAAGACTCCTCCTGAGACTTGAACTTGCATCCTAAGTCTTGGGACTCCACCCAAGACTTAATTTGCACCCCAAAGACTTAGGACTCAACCAAAGACTCTGACCTACATCCCAGAGACTCGAGACTTTGCATCCTAGTTGCATCCTTGCATCCTAGTGTCCTTGAGACTTCGCATAAGACTTGGACCTGCACCTCAGAGACTTAACCACATCACAAAAACTTCAGAGACTTAGACACCCCTGAAACTCGAGACACAACCCAAGAGTTTGACGAGCATCTTAGTTGACCGAGACTCCAGCCAAGACTTGGACTTGCATTCCATAGACTGAAGACACAACCAAAGACTCAGACTTACATCCCAGAGACTTGAAACACAACCCAACACTTGAACTTGCATCCTAGGTCCTCGAGATTCTCCCTAAGACTTGCACAACAGAGACCTAAGACTCAACCAAAGGCACTGACCTACATCTGAAAGACTTGAGACTTCACTTAGAAACCCATATACTCCAAAAACAACCCAAGACTTTGACTTTGCATCGTAGTGACCCAAGATTCCAGCTAAGACTTGGACTTAAGACTCAACCCAAGACTCAGACCTACATCCCATCCTTGAGACTTCACTCAGAATCGCACATCATAGGCAAGACACCACCAAAGAGTTTGACCCGTATCTTAGAGACCTACATCCTCCTACAGAGACTCGAGACCCATTAAAGACTCAAACCCACACCCACAGACTCAAGACTCAACAAGATACTTGGACTTAAATCCAGAGATTTGAAACTCAAGATCTGATGACCACAGCAAACAGACTAAACCCTTAATCAGCAACTGCAGAAATGGTGGAAGCATGTAGTACTGAAAAAGGGTTCTTATAAAATTATTTTAAGAGGGTCTTCAAAGAACCATGTTTCCCTTTATATGAAAAGAAGTTTAACCCGCTAAGAACTGTTAGCATTCATATTGTGCTTTGAGTATCATGGTTCCACATAGAACCATTGATTTTACCAATAGTAGTAGAGGTGTTACTGCTGTACAACCTTGTCTGTGTGGCAAAACAGGGACTGTCCTGCCAGCTGGGATGACTTGTGGCTGAAGCTGAAGCCATGCAGTAGACGTGTTCTACATGAGCTGTTCTCGCAGAGCTGTTCTTTGCCTGCGCTATGCACACACTGTGCCCTGCAAAGTGTCCTTTTGCTTGTTCAGTTACTCGATTACTGCACCCTGCGTTGGCACTGTTGGCAGTTAAGCGAGGGCACGGTAAGGTTGTGGACTTTGGAGGTGCACGTAAGCACTGAACAGTGTCCTCTTCCAATGCACAGCAATGCAAACGCCTACAGGGTAGTTATCTAGGTTAGTATCCCTCATATTTTGCAGGGTCACCATGCATAATAACAGCGGGCCCAGTCATTAATATCATCCTATGAATGTCCTTAAATGTGAAAACCTAGGTCGGATTAATGTGGTGTTTTAACAAGTGCAGAATGCTCTTCTGATGGATCCCATTGTCTTTGTAAATTGAGCAAATCGCAAATAAGAAAAATTACTGAAGAATGTCACCAATCACGGTTGGTGAATACGGTCCAATGAGTCTACATAAAGTGGCAGGGAAGGCCGTGTTTAATGGCCTTGCAATGGCAGTGGAAGCACAGCATCATCCAGACCTGCAGCTGTGTAGTACAAAGCAGGATTTCTCGGCTAGTCGGATAACATGAGCCCAAAGTAAGCTTGTCCAATAGCAGATGTAAGTGACGCTCTTATTGGTCAGTCCTCATTTTGGTCTCAAGATATCCAGCCAACGGAAAAATCCTGGGATTTATTTTACAAAGCAGGAGTAGTTAGCTGGATAACTTGTCCAGAAAAGACATACATTAGCTCTTGATGTTTTGCTTACGATATCTGGCCAAGTGAGAAATCCTGCGTTGTGAAATGCTTCCAAGGATTTCTCAAGAAGCTGGATATTTTAAGACCCAAATGAGGACTGCCCAAAGCAGGACATTTTGGCAGGGTAACTTGGTTGTCCAATAGAAACATCCCTTAGCTGTTGAGGTTTTGCTTAGGATATCTGGCTAACTGGCAAATCCTGCTTTGAGATAGACTTTCCAGGATTCCCCAGTAAACTGGATATTGTCAGAATAAAATGACAACTACCCAAAGCAGGAAACGTTGGCAGGATAACTTCATTGTCCAGTAAGAACATCCCTTAGCTGTTGAGGTTTTGCTTAGGATATCTGGCTAACTGGGAAATCCTGGGTTATAATATTCTGCCAAGGATTTCTTAGTAAGCCGGATATCTTCAGAATAAAAAAGACTGATCAATGATTAAATACGTCTCAGGATTTCACAACACTCTTGAGGCATTGCTTAACCTATCTGGCTAACTGGGATATCCTGCGTTGTGAAATGCTTCCGATGATTTCTCAGTAAGCTGGATATCTTAAGACCAAAATGAGGACTGAGCAATGAGGACTGCCCAAAGCAGGACAAGTTAGCAGGGTAACTTGGTCGCCCACTAGGAACATCCTTTAGCTGTTAAGGTTTTGCTTAGGATATCTGGCTAACTGGCAAATCCTGCTTTGAGAAATACTTTCCAGGATTTCCCGGTAAACTGGATACCTTCAAAATAAAAAGTTGGCAGGAGAACTTGGTCGTCCAATAGGAACATCTCTCAGCTCTTGAGGTTTTGCTCAAGTTATCTGACTAATTCTGCTTTATGAAATATCCCACCTGAATGGAAACTCCATTTTCCAGTACTGAGCCAGCTGTTTGATGGATAGGGTAGTTTTTTATGCCTCTGGATTACTCAACAGCATGATAGCGACGTGTAACCCGAGTTTCTGAGCTCGGCATTGCTCAACAGGACACACAGGTCTTCAAAACATCCCTCATGACCTTCCTGTTGATGTAAATATTTACCCGTGCAAATACAAGACTCTCACTGATCACTGTTTGTGAAAGACACAGTGTGACACTGTATGAACAGCACCATCATACAGCCAGTGGAGCACGTATATGGTGCCCTGCTCACAACATCTCTGCTTAATCATAGCTGAGCATAAGATCTGCTTACCACTGAATCGTGTGGGAAATACCACAGTTCCTCATAGTGCAGCCTAGCATCTCTGATTAAGGCTGGTTTTTGGCTTGGGTAATGGCACATGCTTAGGTGTTGGGTTAATTGGAGTCACCTGTGGATAGAGATCTGTGGGCTAAGGATCCCAACTCCAGTTCCCAATCCTGGAGGACCTCTCTAAAACACCCAGTACTACTTAGAAAGAGACTGTAAATTATCTGGGCTGGGTTTCCATCAAGCATCAGCAAGCTCAAAGATGATTCCTAAAGGGTCCTCACTTCAACGGTCCATGTTCATTTTGGCCTCACACTGCAACGCTATTGGGAAACTTACTTAGTTACCCTAATTAGTTGAAGTCAGGTGTATTAGAACAAGGAAACCACCAAAATACTGGTTGCAGAGATTGGGTACTCCAAGACAATGGCCAGTAACTCCAGGATATTGGGTACTCCAGGACAATGACCAGTCACTCCAGGATATTGGGTACTCCAGGACAATGACCAGTAACTCCAGCATATTGGGTACTCCAGGACAATGACCAGTAACTGCTGGTCTATGGCAGAAGATCGGTTCTATGATGACCAGAGGCCATTCCACAGTTCTTGATTCTTCTAGTTTGTAAGACATTTGAGCCCAGGTAAACAAACAGTGGTTCTCAAACTGGTTCTTGGGGAGCACCAGATGCTTAGAATTCTGGCCAGTCCATTCTAACTCACAACACATAGTGATAAAGGACTCTGAGGACCAGTTTGAGGACCAGGGTAGAGTAGAGTAGGGAGCCACTCTTGATGAACATGAATTGCAGAGCTCAGCAACAAAAGAAATGACATGTGAACTGCCTAAGGACTAGAATGGCCACCAGGCTCCCCTACCACCCATGCCAGACCAGCTGCACACCCTCCTACCACTGCTACCTGCCTAATGTCCATGTTAAAACCTAAATGGACTCTTAACTATCTGCCACTATTAATATTACCACCATTACCAATCATTACTCTGACCATCACTGCCATGACTATATAAGTTATACTACACCATGATTAATATAATATGATTATGAATATGCTGCACACCTGAGCAGTTTAACAGTTTAGGTGGTTCAGTGGCTTTTATCAATAATTTATAAATAGTTCTGACCAGAGAGGACTCTTTTCCTTGCCACTGTGGCCTATGGCTGCTCACTGGGGGTCTTAGGTTTTCATGTCTTTTTATGTTGTTGATTTCTTGTCTTTTTACTAATTACTGATTGTTTAGACCTGGTTTGTGACAGCAATAGTTGTAAAAAGTGCTATACAATTAAATTAGATTATATTAGATTTAGATAATTAGATATTTGATGGGATTGGATTGGATTGGAAACCTCCCGTCTAAAATAAAAAAGGGTTCCTAGAAACCTTAAAACCTTAAAATTGTTATGGCACGCAATAGTTCATTCAGAACTATACACTGAAAGGTACTAAAGAGGTTCTTCTATAATTTTACTGCAAAGAACCCTTTTCTGCACCTCTGTAATTAAGAGTGTTGGGCTCAACACTGTTGTACTGTACTGTCCTGTACATCCTGTGCCCAAAAACATGATTGTACCACTTTGATAATGGATCATTTATCAACACTGGATTGATAATTAGCTTGTGTCATGAATTATAGGGTTCTAGGACAAGGACAACAAAGAAGATTGGGAATATGGGAACTTATGGGAATATTTATTAATTCATTTCTAATTTCTAAATTCAAATTTTCCCATGTTTTCCACCCAGGCCAGTCCAGAGTTCACACCGGTTGTGTGAACTCTAACGCTAGGACGGTGAAGACTAGCACACATGTCTCCTCTAACACATGTGAAGTCAGCCACCACCATTTTTCGAACCTCCGCCGAAACAGCATCAGTAGGTAGCCAGTGGCTCCCCAGCTCCAATACAACAGCTACCAGATGCCCGTGCTGACCACCATCATGCTAGGAGTGATTTGGAGTAGGGAGGAAGTGCCACTGACCCACCCCTGAGAGAGCAGGGCCAGTCGTGCCCTCTCTGGCTCCGGCTGCTGATGGCAAAAAGCAGTGTGGAGTAAGCAGCCATGCAGTGTGCAGAGTGCACTGAGCCATTCATGGCATCGAACCCTAGTCATTTGAACTCATGAAGCAATAATCACATGGGACACATTTACCTAAATTGAGAACCATTTTACTTCAATGCTGTGTTCATTACAAAATCGTATACTGCTCAGCTTCATACTGTACAGGAGACATATCACACATCACCATATGTACAAACAGAACATCTGCATATCAAAGAGTATTAGCTAAAAGGCAAGTATTTCAGTCACTGTAAGCTTGTACAATAAGGCAAGAAACATGTCATGTTTACATCCATAGTAGATGTTTGCAGTCAAAGACAGATCCAGGAGAGGTTGAGGGGTTCGTGGCGTAGTCAAAGAGACCAGTGAAGTACAGTGTCAGTGAATAGAGTACATGTCTTTTGGAGGGGTTGGGCTTCTCAATCAGCCAGAACGCAAGAAACGTCAAACTTTTACACTTTAAAATGAATTCCACCTGAAATGCTGTTACCAAGGCTGAGAGTTTGGGCCGACCTGCTTCACAAAAGGCCAGTCAGGGTCTCTTATGCAATTCCTATTGATTTGCTGTGGCCTCTTTTAGCATAAGCTGTAGCAACTTACACCTGGCATTTCTGTAGTGTGCAGTTAGATCCACGTAGTTCTGTGAATTAAAGGGATACTACTGTAGGTTAGCTAGCACAGACTCTCTATATGAGACCGAATGAGACCATCCAAACTCCCCAAATACCCACTAGCCTAGCTAGGGTTGTGGTTTTGCTTTTTGAAGTTAGCGTGATTTGGCATGGATTTGGTCCAGATGTGTTAAAGAGCAACACAATACCAGATCATGTTACTGGCTTTGGACACCGGGGTCAAACCTCATTCTGAGTACCAGTGAGAACTGGAGAACTGTACTTGGCTCTATGGAAGCTCATTCCCCAAAAACATCAGCTGTGGTTTTTCTCCTCCCGTTTCTGGCAGCAGGATGTCAATTTCGCCCTGAAATCTCAAAAGAACGTCTCACTATGTTGAAATAATGACTTCTTCGCTCAAGATTTTGACTTTGACTTTGACTTTGAATTAGTGCCTCAAAATAATGACTTGCTACCGTGAAATAATGACTTACTATTAAGGGCTGCACAATATATCATTTTAGCATCATCATCGCAATGTATGAATGTGCAATAGTCTCATTGCAGGATGTGCAGTTTCAATCAGGATGGGCAAGTTCAATCAAACCTGTCATGCTTGATACACAATTTAAATTCCCACTGTTTCCATTTCCTATGACACTGAGCCCTACCAGAGGCAGGTGTCTATATCTGCCCATTATCATTTATTTTACTCTGAGCTTGGATACACAGAGTGCATTTTTCATGACATGCCATGTTGGATCATTGACGTCTGCTGAAACTGGTAAGTAATCCTGTATTTTATTATATTGCAATATAGATATAGCAAAATAATTAATGAATATTGCAATGTCATTTTTTTCAGTATCGTGCAGCCTTACTATAGTTGAGATAATGACCTACTGTGTTAAATAATGACTTACTATGGTTGAGATAATGACTTACTATGATTGAGATAATGACTTACTATGGTTGAGATAATGACTAACTATGATTGAGATAATGACTTATTATGGTTGAGATAATGACTTATTATGGTTGAGATAATGACTTACTGGGTTAAATAATGACTTACTATGGTTGAGATAATGACTTACTGGGTTAAATAACGACTTATTTTGGTTGAGATAATGACTTACTATGGTTGAGATAATGACTTATTATGGTTGAGATAATGACTTACTGGGTTAAATAACGACTTATTTTGGTCGAGATAATGACTTATTATGGTTGAGATAATGACCTACTGTGTTAAATAATTACTTACTATGGTTGAGATAATGACTTACTATGGTTGAGATAATGACTTATTATGGTTGAGGTAATGACTTACTGGGTTAAATAATGACTTATTATGGTTGAGATAATGACTTACTAGGTTAATTAACAACTTTGTATGGTTGAAATTATGACTTATTGGGGTAAATAATGACTTACTATGGTTGAGATAATGACTTACTATGGTTGAGATAATGACTTACTAGGTTAAATAACAACTTTGTATGGTTGAGATAATGACTTATTGGGTTAATTAATGACTTACTGGGTTAAAAAAGAACTTTTTATGGTTGTGATAATGACTTACTTAATGTTAGGATAATAACTATGTTGACATAATGATGTATTATGTTGTCATAAATGAATTACTATGTCAATATAATGACTTATTGTGATGAAACAATTACATAATTGGTCAAAATAAAGTAATTGTGAGTCATTTGTAATTATGTTGAAATAATGACTGATGAAATTGTGCCTTACTATGTCAAAATAATGATACTATGACTGTGTTAAAAATATGACAATATGGCCTAATATGCAGAAATAATGACTTACTATATGACAATATGGCCTAATAAAAATAATGACACTATGTTGGAATAATGACTGTATTAATTTCATTATTAATTTCATGGGATTAAATTCCATATACCTTTACTCAGTATCAACCTATTTTTGAAGTCGATGTTTAGAGACAATAAGTCATTATTTTAGGTTAGATTTATTAATGATAATTCAACATTTGGTATACCGCCACCAGAAACGGGAATGGGCTTCACAGAGAAGTCCTTTCCTCCACACAGTAAAATTAATGAGCGCTCACGCGTGAGGCGTGTAGCCGTTGCTGTGAGTGCTACTGTTGGTGTTTGTATTACAGTACTCTGGTGAGAAATGTTTGCAGACGTGCCTGTCAATGTTTCGATGGCTGTGTTGATGCCTGTGTGTGTGTAAGAATACTCCCCCTACCACGAGGTTGTTGCCCTCAGAGTCAGCAAATGTTCCCTTTGCCCTCATCCCCTTCAACCTCTGCTAATCGACCCTGATTTGCACACCCTCAGCCTTGTCCGTGCGCTACTGCAGGTAAGTACCGTATCTGACGTCACTGGAGTCTCAGAGAAAGCAATAGAGAAAAGCAATAAGCGTTTCACTGCAGAGCAAAACAACGTCAAAGATACAAACTAAGGCTAACTTCCTCTAGGCTAAAATGGGATGGTGTGATGGTGACGCTGCGGTAGCGTTCCCTTGTTTGGTGAAAAGGATGCAATAACGCTGAATCTGAAACCACCACTACATTACATTACTGTCGACTGGAAAATGATTATTAGCAGAGCTAAAGTATCTACACCGCTCTGGGTTGTGGAAACCGGAGATGTCGGCTACAAACGAGTAAAGAATCTGTAATCATGCCTAGAAAATGCTCAGAATGCTGCTATGGTGCGGAGACGTCTGATCTACAGGGTTACAACACAATACCTGCCTCAACACATCCGATTCAGCTCACTTTATTTCGCTAGCACTGCATTTGGAAGGGTCCGGACGTAGCCAAGACATGTTTGGTGTCTAAATGTTGCTGCTTTAGTTTAGCACTGGCGATACGAGGCTAATGTAGCTAACAATCACTAGCAGTCAATGGTGTCCTACAATAAAAGAACTCTTAAAGAGATTAAAGAGATTAGCAACCGTGAACCTCAAACACTGATGTTCCTCCTTCTACAGAAAATCCAGCACAAACCAAAAACAGAGCTGGAAAACAGGCCGATTCCAAACCCCCCAAACTGTTACATCACAGTTTTGACTCTCCCACTAGAGAAAGCTCCAGTCAAAGCTGGTGAAACAGCTAAACATGATGGCGACCTCAGGAGAACATGGTGTTGTTGATACTGGAGAGCAGCTCATCACCTCCAGACTCCAGGCTAATTGTTTGAATAGGGGTGACTACAGGAACTTAGCTTTTTCTGCGCCAGTATCTGCAGAAGGGGAGCTCAAACTGGGCAAGCTATGAGAGCGGCTGTACTATACATGCTACGCTGCACTGCACACTGCACTGAGAGGACACTGAGAGGACAGCAACACTATCTAGAAAGACTCACAAAAAATAATCAGAAAAAAAGAATTGCAGTGTTCTTGTTACAGCCCTAAAACAACACTATGCTGTTTGGCTTCTTTGAGCCGTTGACGGTGCCCCAAACCAGCCAATCGGAGCAAAGCTCTATGAGCCACCATACAAGGAAAATCAGGGTGTTTTATTCTAAGGCGATTTAACAGGGTGGTAAATAGGCCTCAACCAAGGTCACGAACTTACTGTTTATACCTCAGACAATGAAATACTTAATAAATGCTTTTAATGGAATCTAAAGAAGCGACATTTCAACTCCAACCATGTCTTGGCTGATCGACACCATCCGAGTTAAGTGTAGAATTGTGTTAATATTCAAATTTCCTGCCAAAAAAACAGGTTTCTGAAAATCGTGCGATGAGCTGGATTCCATGTGACCAAGCACTTGCACTGTATAGTTCCCTGTAGTGTTTCATGTAGTGTCAGCAGAAAACCAGCGTTACCAACAGAAGCTTAAGATTAGCACCCTCTAGTGGAAGTCTAGTGTTTCCTCCTACATTGCTGGTACCGGATCTGTGCGACTCGGACTTATTGTACTCACTCATAGGTGCATCTACAGGCATCTACTCAGTTTTGAGGCCATTCGTAAAGTCTTCTATGTCTAATAGAAGTGCCCTGATAAGAAGAAGGTTTCCACAAAGTCAACAGCATATATTCAAATTACAAAAAGTCACCGGTGCAGCGCCACAGTTGCAGACTAAACCTTTAACCTGAAAAGTAAAAAAAAAAGAAGGAACTACAGCAGTTTGTGTGCTCATCACCTTCCACAGGTGCAGAAAGTCCTGAATGATAAAAAGAGAGTTTTTTTCTTGTCATCATGATTCAGAAGCTACACAACTCTCAGAAAATGAACATCAATAACGAAGAAACCAAAGAAAACAAGCCGAGAAATTGCTTCGAACGGCCGCGTCATGGAGGTGCATGATATGTCCTTTGTGCTATTTTCATTACACGGTGCAGCGTTCACACACATGCATACACACCTTCACTCAAACTCACTGAATAGTATCCAAAAAAATACACAAATTTAATAAGAAGAACATCTACGTATTTACATCAAGTCGGATAATCTTGGCATATGATACAGAAAAAAAAAGTCCAGGCTTCTCTATATGAGGATAAATGTCTGACTTGAAGCTCTGCGAGTTTCCTGTACGCTTGGGCAACGACTCGCCTGCTGTCTGGACTCGGACTGGGGCGTGTTGAAGCCTTTAGCTTTGATGATGCTCATCGAACTGAAAATGAACAATTAGAAAGGGAAGACGAAATTCCATCTATTTGCAGTATCAGTGTTTCAGACTGTTATACTGTCGAATCCTCTCTGACCCTGAAGAAGAGATCCAGTACCAGAGGAGGTAAATTGTACATTGTAGCTCCCTTTTTTGACCCATTTGGCGTCCCATACTGACGTCCCACATTCGTATTCTTCACTTTCGTCACTTGCTGAGCACACGTAGTTCTTTCTAACTTCCCAAAAATCAGAATAAAGTGTCACCCTGCAGACGTCCTGCTCCTTTCCGGCCCCGTTTGGTGCACCATATTGGCTTCAGAGGGCCGTTCAGGACTAATTCAGGCGAGCTGAGATGTTTATGGTCCTTTCGGCCCACCATAATAACTACGCCTCCTTTTGGACAAGCTATAAAGCAATAAAGTGTAGTTCATATTGCATCCGAGATTGCAGTGGAACCCTGCACCCATAAACCCTTTGTTATTTCGCATGGCTTAACCAGTGTTCCTCCTCCTCATTAGCTCCATGTTGGCCCATTTGGCACCTCATACTGACTCTGGCTTGCGTTCCGCATTACCACTCATTTTTCTGAGCCCTAAAGCTCACCCCGTCGTCCACCCTACACCTCTCCTTCCTCCTCCGTGTCCGCCTCGTCCTCCTCTCCCACCACAGGGACGTAGGTGGTGGTTCTCTTGGCGGGTGTGGTGGAGCTGTTCCCCAGCTGGGTGCTGCTGACCCCGACCCTGGCAGCCAGCCCCGAGGCAGCGGACGAGGCGCTGGCTGTCTTGGTGAGGACACTGCTGGTGCGGCCCACGGCGTACACCCGGCGCTCCATGCTTGCAGAGAACTGAGGAGCCCGCTGACCGGCGCCCTGAGACTTGCCCTCCAAGAAGTAGGTCAGCATCTGACCTTTGCCCTTCACACTCACGTTCCCGCGGCACACCAAGTCGTAGTCGTTCTGGAGCAGGCGGTAGACGTCCTCCGTCACCTGCGGAGTAGAAACGAGGGATCACTGCATACTTGTAGACTAGGAGCAAAGAAAATCTGTCAAATACTATTTTATAGGGTCTAGCTGGTTGCTAGGGTGTTGCTAGGGTGTTGCTAGGGTGTTGCCATCCAAATTGTTACTATGGTCTGCCAAGTACTTGCTATAGGGTTGTGATGCAGTGATGTTGCTAAGTATTCTTTGTTTTGCAGCGTGATTGCTATGCCATCCTTGGTGGTTCCTATGGTGTTGCCAGGTTGTTGCCAGGCAGTTCCAAATGGTTGCTTGGGTGCTGCAATGGATTTAGGGTCCCATGAAAAGATATTACACCAGGCCCCACAATTCTAATAATTCTGCTGAAATTCTCAAATAATACTTTTGCTCGGGCCCCTGTCAATCATAGGCCCTCCACAATCGCCCAATATGGCACCCCTAAGATTAGTGGTTGCTATATCTTATGTGGTTCCAATGATGTTGCCAGGCTGTTGCTATGCATTTCCAAATGGCTACTAGGGTGTTGCGAAGTATTCACTGTTTTGTTAAGTAATTGCTATGGTATCTTTGGTGGTTCCTATGGTGTTGCCAGACTGTTGCAATGCAGTACCAGATGGTTGCTAAGGTGTTGCTAAGTTTTTATTTAATGTTGCAGTGTAATTGCTATAGTATCATTGGTGGTTCCTATGGTATTGCCAGACTGTTGCAATGCAGGTCCAGATGGTTGCTAAGGTGTTGCTAAGTATTTTTTCAATTTTGAAGTGTAATTGCTATGGTATCCTTGGTTGTTTCTATGGTGTTGCCAGGCTGTTGCAATGCAGTACCAGATGGTTGCTAGTGTGTTGCTAAGTTTTTCTTTAATTTTGCAGTGTAATTGCTATGGTATCCTTAGTTGTTTCTATGGTGTTGCCAGGATGTTGCTTTGCAGTTCCTAATGGTTGCTATGGTGTTGCTAAGTTTTTATTCCATTTTGCAGTGTAATTGCTACAGTGTCCTTGGTGGTTCCTATGGTGTTGCCAGACTTTTGCTATGTAGTTCCAAATCGTTGCTAGGAGGTTGTTAAGTACTCGCTGTTTTGTGAAGTAATTGCTATGGTATCCTTGGTGGTTCTTATGGTGTTGTCAGGCTGTTGCTATGCAGGTCCAGATGGTTGCTAGGGTGTTGCTAAGTATTTTTTTTTTCAATTTTGCAGTGTAATTGCTATGGTATCCTTAGTTGTTTCTATGGTGTTTCCAGGATGTTGCTTTGCAGTTCCTAATGGTTGCTATGGTGTTGCTAAGTTTTTATTTCATTTTGCAGTGTAATTGCTACAGTGACCTTGGTGGTTCCTATGGTGTTGCCAGACTATTGCTATGTAGTTCCAAATCGTTGCTAGGAGGCTGTTAAGTACTCGCTGTTTTGTTAAGTAATTGCTATGGTATCCTTGGTGGTTCTTATGGTGTTGCCAGGCTGTTGCTATGCAGGTCCAGATGATTGCTAGGGTGTTGCTAAGTTTTTATTTAATGTTGCAGTGTAATTGCTACAGTATCATAGGTGGTTCCTATGGTGTTGCCAGGCTGTTGCAATACAGGTCCAGATGGTTGCTTGGGTTTTGCCAAGTATTTTATTAATTTTGCAGTGTAATTGCTACAGAGTCCTTGGTGGTTCCTATGGTGTTGCCAGACTTTTGCTATGTAGTTCCAAATCGTTGTGAGGAGGTTGTTAAGTACTCGGTGTTTTGTTAAGTAATTGCCATGGTATCCTTGGTAGTTCCTGTGATGTTTCTACACTGTTGGAAAGCAATTTCAAATGGTTGCTATGCTGTTGGTAGCTCGTCGCTTTGGTGTCCCAGGTGCTTGCTAGGTGTTTGTGACAGGATCTCTAGTGGCTTATAGGGTGTTGCTTGCTATGGTGCTCCAGGTAGTTCATCTTCTATTGAATGTGTGTCTTCACTAGTGGTTCTCAAACCGGTCCTCCGGGACCCTCAGGCAACCCCCATTTTTAGCACCTTTAAAAAACTGGACCCTGTACAGGTTCCTAAGGATCTGTGTGAGAACAACTGGTCTAGAGCATTTGGCCGACACTCTTATCCAGAGAGTTACAGAGTTGAACGTGGAATTAGGAGTCTTGCCCAAGGACACTTGGTAATGGTGTAGTGTACAGTGGTCTGTATTGGTGACCTTTTGCATATATTTTAGAGGCTTTAGCATACTGTCGCCGTCAAATGAAAAACATGTATCTCCAAAATGACAACTTTACAGGAGTAGGTAATTATATTCGACACTTTAAATGGATGTTAATCTACAATAAGAGTTTATTCCGAGCCATTTAGAGCATTTCTATTGGTCCATTCAACTAGAATTAATCACACAGTGTACAAAAGCAGCTACAGGGTTCAAACCATGGAGACAAAAATGGAGATACATGGTTTTCATTGAACAGCAGAGATAGATTTAAACTGAACGGAACTGAATTGAGCTTCAGGCAGCCCCTATACCTGGATCTTGCCCGGGACCCCGGTACTGTCCATGCGGCTGGCCACGTTCACCGTGTTCCCCCAGATGTCATACTGAGGCCTCCTGGCCCCAATGACCCCAGCCACCACCGGGCCCACATTAATACCTGCCGAGTCAAATTACAGCAGATTTCAGCAGTAATATTTTACAGTTATGATAAATTGTGGGAAAAGATTGGAAAACAAGACGTCTGATCATTACGATTCACTGGAAGTTCACATTTTTTTGATTTCCTGACATTAAATTCACTTGATAAACATTCCTGAATATTCCATATGTCAAAAATATGGAGGACTTTTTAATGGTATGTATAAATATTTGATTTTGGGTGACTCACCCACTCTCAGCACAAAATCGTTGTATGACTGGTAGTTGATTTCATCAAGAACGTCAAACATTTCAATGGCAAAGTCTGCTATTGTGCTTAGGTGCGCTGCTGGGGACTTCTTAGCCTGCAATAGCAATAACAAGTAAATGAGCGCTAATGAGTAAAGTCAACTGTAAAACATCTAGGGGTGGGAAATACCAGAGTAAATGAGCACATAGCTCCTATACTTTACATTCCATAAGGGTCTATAAATAATCAGTGGTGGCTCAGCGGTTAGAGCGCCGGGTTATTGATAACAGGGTTGTGGGTTCGATACCCGGGCTCGGCAAGCTGCCACTGTTGGGCCCTTGAGCAAGGCCCTTTACCCTCTCTGCTCCCTGGGCGCTGGAGTTGGCTGCCCACCGCTCTGGGTGGGTGTGTACTCACTGCCCCTAGTTCACTAGTGTGTGAGTGTGTGTGTTCACTACCACAGAGGACACATTTCGCTGTACAGTGACAAATACGTGCACCTTAATCTGTGCAAGGACCAGTGCTAGCCACTAATGCTTTCCAGAATTTGACGACTCTGGTAAGCCCATTTCAGGCCCCAAAACAATCCATTTTGGGGGGTCTGCTTTCATGGGAAATATGAATAATTTCTCAAATCAGATTTCAGATTTTCAGGGTTTGTACTCCAAGCTAAACACTTGCCTTGGTGCCAACGGTGGGGACTAGTCCCACAGCTGCCATGTATGTGCTGCCGATGGTCTTGATCTTCTCAATGTCTTTGTAGCATTCCTTGTCCATGAGCTGTGAAAAGAAAACACCCAAAACAGCTGTTTGTTGACCACTGGTTGACCAAGAGGGGAGACTTTTGGAGGAGGTTTTTGGAGAAGAAGAAGCAGGCTGACCTCATCGAAATCAGCGATGATCTCGTTGAGAAGACGCAGGCACTCCACGCCCATGTTGTTTCCGTCCAGCTCAATGTAGAAGTCGTTAAAGTTGGGAATGGATGCAAACAGCACCCCAACCTGGGCGTAGGACTGGTAATAGAGATCCTGCGATGGCAAAACGGCATGTGTTGTTTGTATGTGACGAAGAGATTTGGCAAGATCTCACAAGATTTCACAAGATTTGACAAGGTGGCTGTTGGGGAAGCCGTTAGTAAGGAGTTGTAGGTACTGTAGGTTTACTTAGTAGAGTATACGGTCACATGATTACAGCCATATACTGGTATTCAAAAATTCAGACCCAACATTGTTCGAAAAACAGGACACTAACATTGTTATAGGTGTGTTCTCCTACTGAGACTACAGTGGACTATCAAAGGCACCTGTGAAACAATTTAGAAGTGTAAAATATTCAGTGCATTTTATTTCTACACTTGATACAGAGTATCGTTTCTTTATTTTAAGTGATATTTCTCGTTTTGAGATTGTTGCAAAACGATTATAATTTTTTTGACGTATTTCTAAACATTTGTACTTGTTTTAAGCACCATTATCAAAATTATATGTATATATATTTAAATACTAACTGCTAGTGCTGTCAGGCCCTCGTTATCGCACCCTCTCCTGGGGCGATCCCGAGCCGCCGGCCACAGGTTCAAATAAGGACTTCATGTTCATTTACGTTCATATGTGTCTGATTCAGTGTATCACTTCATGTTCATTTACGTTCATATGTGTCTGATTCAGTGTATCACTTCATGTTTATTTACGTTCATGTGTGTCTGATTCAGTGTATCGGTTCAGTTCATTTACGTTCATATGTGTCTGATTCAGTGTATCGGTTCAGTTCATTTACATTCATGAGTGTCTGATTCAGTGTATCGGTTCAGTTCATTTACGTTCATGTGTGTCTGATTCAGTGTATCGGTTCAGTTCATTTACGTTCATATGTGTCTGATTCAGTGTATCGGTTCAGTTCATTTACATTCATGAGTGTCTGATTCAGTGTATCACTTCATGTTTATTTACATTCATGTGTGTCTGATTCAGTGTATCACTTCATGTTCATTTACGTTCATATGTGTCTGATTCAGTGTATCACTTCATGTTCATTTATGTTCATATGTGTCTGATTCAGTGTATCACTTCATGTTCATTTACGTTCATATGTGTCTGATTCAGTGTATCACTTCATGTTCATTTACATTCATATGTGTCTGATTCAGTGTATCACTTCATGTTCATTTACATTCATATGTGTCTGATTCAGTGTATCACTTCATGTTTATTTACGTTCATGTGTGTCTGATTCAGTGTATCACTTCATGTTCATTTACATTCACAAGTGTCTGATTCAGTGTATCACTTCATGTTTATTTACCTTCATGTGTGTCTGATTCAGTGTATCACTTCATGTTTATTTACCTTCATGTGTGTCTGATTCAGTGTATCACTTCATGTTTATTTATGTTCATGTGTGTCTGATTCAGTGTATCACTTCATGTTCATTTACATTCATGTGTGTCTGATTTAGTGTATCGGTTCAGTTCATTTACGTTCATATGTGTCTGAGTTTCACCTGGGACTGGGGGTACTTAAGTCCACCTACCTAATAGTGGGAATAACCACCCTTGGCTCAGATGACACTAGCAAGTCGTCGTGGCATGGACTGACTGTATTAGATATTAGATGATGGAAGATGTTTATTTTAGGTTAGCTGCTGTAGAGTGGTGCGGCGATTGCGGTGTACCAAGCGCCAGAGTCGTCGTTCCCATTGGGAGGTGCTCAATGTGCGAGAAGGTCGTTCTCAGTACACCTTCACTATACTGGCTCTAGAACATCCCGTGAGGTTAGCAGTTTCTGAGATGCCACAACCCTTCGCCCAGTACCCTGGTGTCATCCGAGCCATTAGTATTAGGTATGAGCCTATAGAAGCACTGTGAAGTTCTACAATTCCAGACTGTCTCCATCTATTTCTCTGCAGACAATGCTCAGGACCCCCACAGCACTGACCACCACAGAGCAGACTGTAGTATCTGGGTGGTGGGTCAGTCATTCTCAGCACTGCAGTGACACTGACTGACATGGTGGTGGTGAGTGTGTGTGTTAGTAGTGTAAGTGTTGCTCTGCTGGTACGAGTGGATCAGACACAGCAATGCTGCTGGACAGCCCACCAACCAGAAACATCCAGCCAACAGCATCCTGTGGGCACTGATGAAGGACCAGAGACTGACCAACACAAACTGTGCAGCAACAGATCAGAAAGCTTCTGTCTCTGACTTTACATCTACAAGCTGGACCAACTAGGTATCCAGGTCTAATAGAGAGTGGACAGTGAGTGGACAGACACAGTGTTTAAACACTCCAGCAGTCCTGCAGTGCTGAGAATGAAATCATACCTGTCCACTGGTGGTCCTGTGAGGGTCCTGGAGGGGCTAACAAAGTATACAGAGAAAAAGATACAGATACAGCCTGGAATTATAGAACTGCAAAGTGCCCCTATATGGTCAGTGGAGCTGATGTAGCTGATGGACCGAGTGTAGAAACAATGAGGTGGTATTAATGTTATGGCTGATCTAATATAGACCTAATGTATGGCTATAATATATAATGCACAGGTTGGGAAAAGCTAACGACTGGCCCCCACAAGACCTGCCCATTTGGAAACTTTTCTATATGGCCAGTCTACACCTGAGTGGTCCTAATGTTTTGGCTCATTGTGTTTTTTTTATATATTTGGGTAGAGATAAACAATTTTAGAGTTTGTAAATCCTCATTACAGCCCGAGTTCCTCAGAATTCCTTACACGGACATGAGTGGATGTTCACAGTTCCTGCACACCTCAGCAGGGGCAGGCTTTTTTATTCCAGGCCGATGTTAAAAGTGCTGGGGGTAGAGCAGCCTCCCTAAGGACGAAGCTGTTTCTGCAGTGCAGTAAAGGTGATAATGTAGTTCCTGCTTGTTTTCTTCCCTAGAAATTGAGATGTTTTTTGTAGAAGGTTTGCAGTGATGAGAGGAAAAGCTGCTTTTGCTTGGTTGGGGGTTTTATTGTGACTAAGGCTAATTATAATAATCTCCTAGTGTAAATGAGCAGATATCACATCTCGCCCCCCTGACCCGGATGTGATGGTGTGGGTCATTGTTTTCTTACAGGTGCCTTTGTTACATCACCAGTAGAACTGTCAGTTATTGAATAGGACTCTGACCCTGGTCATCTGCTGGTCTGTAAAGCCATGTGGCCGTCTCACCATGTTCCTGGGGTTGGACATTAGGAAGTGCTGGGCCACGTGCACGGGGAGCAGGTTGAAGAGAATCCTCCGGTTGTCCAGTTTTACTTTCTCCATGCCGTCCCTCTCCTCCTCCGCCTGGACACACACACATGTTCATGCAAATTCAGCGCCAGTCCACATCCATAACAACACACCGACCTTCAGACTAACCGTTTCCTGCAGTAACTGCAAATCTGTATGAGGGGGGTTTCTCCGTTTGACCACTAGAGGTCAGTACAAAACCACAGTCTGCACAGTCGGCCCTTTCGCTTCTCACACCCTAAACTCTGGAGCTTCTTACGCCAGTACATATTGATTCTACCAGCTTCTGATTCTACCAGCATCTCCACCTTTTTTTTTTTTTACATTGTGTGAATAGCTAATGCATACACTAAGTGTCCAAATGTTTGTGGACACCACATCTAATGAATGCATTCAGCTGCTTTAAGTTGCAATCATTGCTGGCACAGATGTGCAAATGCACACACACACAGTTTGTATAGTCTCTGTAAAAGTACTGCCTAAAGAATAGGACTCACACGAACCTACTGGCACCATGCTGCCTAATGCCAGGCATGGGGTATATATATATGGGGTATAAAGCCCTCAGCGCCATCCAATACTTTTGGGATGAGTTGGGGATGATGAGGTGGAGTGGTGATCATCCAACATTCTGACCTCGCTGAATACAATCAAATCCTCACAGCAATGCTTCTCCAAAATCTAGTAGAATGCCTTCTTCCATTTACTCCAACCAAAGCAGCAGAATTTTTTGAACACCATTTCAGAAGGAACAAATGAATGAGTAGGTGTCCCAATACTTTTGTCCATTTCTGTTTTTGCTGTTTTTCACTTTTTGACATAATATGAATCTTCTTTACACTGTATCAGAACTTCATGATGAACGGACCAATAGAAATGCTCCAAAATGACCTGGAATAAAATCTTTCTACATTGACTTCCATTGAAAGTTAGGGAGGTTTTTTCCTTCTCCTGTAAAGTTGCCGTTGAGTCGCTTGCTTGTATGTGTTTCCCTGTAATATAAGGAAGGCCTCAGGGCCTTCAGCCTCTAATTTATTTCATTATGTCTTAGGCAGAACTATCAGACCCTCGGATCAGCTCTCAGTCCTCCAAACAGAGCCCAGCCCTGGGGGCGATGGGAACACAGCAGCAAAATACTGTATTTTGTTGTGCAAAGGCAAACATATCCCGTTCTGCTGGTTCCTGGTAGTGGTTAATTATCTGACACTGACGTCAAGCAGATGCAGCCGTCCACGGCTGCCACATGTCTGTGAAGTGAAAGAGACACAGACCCTAATGTAGGTGGACTGATAGGCTTTTAAGTAAAAGCACAAACCACACGTCCACCAAGTGCTTGGTGGCTGCTTGGTCATCCATCGGTGGCATGCATGGAAAAGCTCACTGCATCAGACTTAACTAATAAACTTAAATAATAACCCAAAACCCAAACTTTCATTTATTAAGAAATCTTTTTTTCCCCTTTTTCTTTGAAAAAAAAAAGTGGAGAAGTATCGAAACACTGTTTTAAGAAATTATGCTGAAAAACCTGCCTCTTATGAATTATGAGTTAAGGTTATGAATTATTTTTGTAATATATTACCCCTATACACCTATTCAACATACAGCAGTTCTACCCCAACCACTCATGCTGACATTATATATGTATTGAAAAAAAAAATATATATATATATATACAGTCATGCCCGAAAGTATTCATACCCCTGGCAAAGTTTGACTTAAATTTACTTTTATTTAACCAGAAATTATATTTTTGCCTGGAAATGACACAGGCATCTCCCAGGAGATAACACGATGATGTACAAGAGGCATCATTGTGGGAAAAAATATTTCTCAGCTTTTATACACATTTGAACAAAAAGTGGCATGTCCAAAATTATTCATACCCTTCTCAATAATTAATAGAAAAGCCTTTATTGGCTATTACAGCAATCAAACGCTTCCTGTAATTGCTGACCAGCTTTTTGCATGTCTCCACTGGTATTTTTGCCCATTCATCTTTAGTGATGAGCTCCAACTCTTTGAGGTTCGAGGGTCTCCTTGCCATCACCCTGATCTTTAGCTCCCTCCACAGATTCTCAATTGGATTCAAGTCAGGACTCTGGCTGGGCCACTTCAAAACATTAATGTTTTTGTCTGCTAACCATTTCTTCACCACTTTGGCTGTGTGTTTTGGGTCGTTGTCGTGCTGAAATGTCCACCGGTTCCCAAGGCCAAGTTTCTCTGCAGACTGCCTGATGTTGTTGTTGAGAATCTTGATGTATTGCTCTTTTTTCATGGTGCCATTTACTGCGATCAAGTTCCCTGGTCCATTGGCTGAAAAACACCCCCAAAACATTAGGTTCCCACCACCATGTTTGACAGTGGGGATGGTGTTCTTAGGGTTGAAGGCTTCTCCTTTTTTACGCCAAATGGTGCACACATCATTGTGGCCAAGCAATTCAATTTTTGTTTCATCTGACCATAAAACAGAACACCAGAAGTCTTCTTCTTTGTCCAGATAAGCATTTGCAAAGGTCAAGCGGGCTTTTGTGTGCCTTTTCTGGAGAAGTGGTGTCCTCCTTGGCCTGCGTCCGTGGAACCCAGCAGTGTGCAGTGTCCGTTGAACTGTCTGCCTTGAGATGTCGCCACCAGCAGAGTCCAGATTCACCAGGATGGCCTTGGTGGTGATCCTTGGATTTTTCTTCACCTCTCTCACTATTCTCCTGGCCAGCACAGGTGTCACTTTTGGCTTCCGACCACATCTTCTGAGATTTTCCACAGTGCGGAACTTCTTGTATTTTTTAATAATACTTTGCACTGTAGCCACTGGAACTTGAAAACATTTTGATATGGCTTTATAGCCCTTTCCTGACTTGTGAGCGGCCACAATGCACAGCCGCAGGTCCTTAGTGAGCTCCTTTGTCTTAGCCATGACTGTCCACAAACCAACTGCAGAGAGCTGCTGTTTTTCTCCTGTTGAGTTGATTAAAACAGCTGTTCCCAATGAATCAGGGTAATTAGGATGCTTTAAAACAGCTTGGACTATTTGGAATGGTATAGAACTTTGGATTTTCCCATATACTGTGACAGTTTTCAAAGGGTATGAATAATTTTGGACATGCCACTTTTTGTTCAAATGTGTATAAAAGCTGAGAAATATTTTTTCCCACAATGATGCCTCTTGTACATCATCGTGTTATCTCCTGGGAGATGCCTGTGTCGTTTCAAGGCAAAAATATAACTTCTGGTTAAATAAAAGTAAATTTAAGTCAAACTTTGCCAGGGGTATGAATACTTTCGGGCATGACTGTATATATACAATTATATATAACTTTATATTATATAATATTGAAGTTAATTTATTCAAAAATATATATTTTATTATATTATATTATATATACATATGTTAAGGTTATATATTTAATCTTTTTAAATCACATTAATGTTTATTTGATGATTACTTTGATGATAAACTAGTAGTGCAATGTTTTGATCGTGTCTACTCACATGAAACAACCATGGACAAGATCAAAGACAGAATGTAGAAAAGATCAAATGAAAAAAAAAACAACAACAAATAGAATAAAGCTGATATGAAA
This sequence comes from Salminus brasiliensis, assembly GCF_030463535.1. Lineage (NCBI taxonomy): Eukaryota > Metazoa > Chordata > Actinopteri > Characiformes > Bryconidae > Salminus > Salminus brasiliensis. The sequence continues at coordinate 5,646,299 of NC_132886.1, forward strand.
ATATGAAAAAAATATATATAAATATAATATTTAGAGATATTTTATATTCACATTATATATACAGCATTCAAAAGTCAAAAGTTTGGACACACTTGCTTACTTACTCTTAAAAGCATTTCATCCGAATGCATCGGGTGACACTGGGGACGCACGGGTATCCACTGTAGTTTGGATAACGTGGTTGGAGGGTTTCAGGCCTCAGTTGGCCTAAGCTGTAGGATGGTGGCAGTGTGTGTGTGTGTGTGTGTGTGTGTGTGTGTGAGGGTGGAAATATCTCTCAAGCCCTGCAGCTACAGTGTGTTAATGTACAATAATACATTTACTCAGGAGCAGTAAATTTAGCCGTAATAGCTGTATGACCAAATCACCTCCTTTCAGTACAACTTACAGCATAGGCCTATTTGACCCCCCCCCCCCCCCCCCACACACACACACACACACACACCACCCCACCCCAGGTGCCCCCAGTGTCAGAAATATGGCCACCCAAGGTAATGCTTTTATGATGATGATAATCAGCATACGTTCAACCAGGTGTGTCCATACTTTTTGGTTTGGCACTAGAATAATTATAATACGTTTCTTGTTGTTGTTGTTGTTGTTTTTTGTAAATATAAGTGAACAAATTCTTCATATTTCAGAAGCTGTTTCTATTTAACATTACAATAAAATAATAAAACAATGTGCACAATGCTATTATTTGTTCAGTGTTACAGGAAGCATGTAAACAGTTAAAATATATTAAAAATGATAATGCAATAATTATTAATGATTTAATATTACTATATTAAAACAACCTGTTTAAATTGAATAGTTTTTATTATTTTAATATTATAATATTAAAGTATTCATATTATAATGTTATTAATAAAATATTAATAATATTATAATATTAATATTATAATATGTTGTATTATTATTCTTATTTAATTTGATAAAGTCTGAAGAAATAGTCATGCAAATACTGAATTATGACTGTTGACCCATTAAACCACATAAAATGTAAAACATCAAGGCAAATGTAGGTGATTGGCTCTTTACCTTAACATCAGTTAATGTTACAATGTTGGGCCATTTTAATTAATCCCTTCATTATAAAATATTAATATAATGTAAATCACAGTCAGTATTAAATAAAGTCTATCCTTATGACCTCGACAGTATACTCCATCAATACACATCTGCACTGAAGTACCACCGGGTATATTCAAAGGCCCTCAATGCTTCAACCCCCCACCCCACCCAAAACCCATAGTTCTAATCCCAGCCTCTGAAAGCGCTTCTTACTGAAGCAGGGTGAATGTAGGTCACTGACTCATGTCGTGTAAATATGGGAGGTGCACATACACACACGCCGCACTCGACCCTTCTCACCTTGGAGCCTGGCCAACACTAACACACACAAGTGCAGGAGCTGCCAGCCAACATGTGCTGGCTGGAGCTCGTCCTGTAGAAAAGCAGCTTCACAAAAATGACCCCGGTGACCCCAGGGCATTTCACAGAGACAGGTACAACGAGAAGCAGGGAACCAAAGAAAACAGAGGGCAGATAGAGCCAAGGAATCAGAGCGAGGGGTGAATGAAGAGGTGGAGAAAGCAGTGGACACCACACAAGAGCGGTGAGATGTGTGGCCTACTGCACTTTTATGCGATGCTGGCCATTTCACTGGAAAACCAGCGCCACACACACTGCTGCCATAAAGTAATTTGGAAAAATGAGGACATCCCATAGGAATCTTTGTCTTATATCATATTTAAACATGTGGACGTTTAATCTTCATGATAATCGAACTCCTTTTAGACTAAATGAGCACTGACAGGGCACCTATATGTTAAATGTTTCCGATAAAAAGGCCAACGGGTGTAGCTACAAGGTAGGTGGGCCTAATAAACTGGCAAGTCAGTGTGTAATGCTTCCAAGTATCTCATGTGGATCTGCGGTCCTCACCTGTGTGGCCCAGAGGAAGTCCAGGCGCAGCTTGAGCTCCAGCTGGCGGGAGTGCAGGGCCAGAGCGCTGGAGAACAGCAGCAGAGACAGGATGGGCTCAAAGCCACGGACGTTGAAGGAGCCCACGCTGCCCCTGTGGAGACCACAAGTTCAGTACAGCATAAATTATACAGAACCACGCATGTCAAAACACACTCATATATATCTTTAATCTGTATTCATTTTTACATTTGTTACATTGAATAAATCTTCTATCAGGTCATATTATTTATGAATATTGTGAAAACTGACCATTTTAAGACCAATACTGGGACAGATCACAATCTGACGAGCCCTCAAACCTTCTAATGACCCCCACATTCACCTATATCTGTCCTTAGATTGCCAGCTATTACTACCAGAATCAGTATTTACCTATAAGCCCTTTTCCCTTTTACTACTGTCTGACCCATAAACAACGTCTACTGCCTGAAACTAAAGTACAGTAGAAACCTAAAAGAAACACCCTGCAAATTCTTCATTTTTCAATTCTTTAATTCTGCATTTTTGGAGTGTTGTGAATCTGGCGACCCCTTAGGGCAGGAGTACGCAATAGGCAGCATCCAATCCGGGTCTGGAGTATAAAACTATGACAGTGACATCAGAATGGATAGCAGGCTAAATGGCTAATGGCTGGTTCATACCTAGTACCACAGCGCTGGACCATCCACATTGCTCGATGTTCATACTAATACCACAGTGAATAGCGCTTGTTTGTAGAGAAGTGAACTGAGAAGCCAATGTGGGATGAGGTGGGGAGGTGATCATCCAACATCCAGACCTCACTAATACTCTTGTCTCTGAATGCAATCAAATCCTCACAGCAATGCTTCTCCAAAATCTAGTAGAAAGCCTGCATTTTTTCTCTGGACAGTAGAGACAGTTACTCCAACAAAACCAGAATACCCTGGATTTCAGAAGAAGCAATGGACGAGCAGGTGTCCCAATACTTTTGTGTTTTGAGGGAATATATGGTTAACCTAATATACCTGCTTCCATTTGTACACCAAGGAGCCAAAGAACGAGCACCAGTAAGCACAAAAACACACAAAACCCAAAGTTGGAACTTTGGTACAGGTTAGCCAGCTTAGCCATGTTAGCACTTTGGCCGAGCTACCACCAGTTCCGAAGTTTCAGGACTTCAGTTGGACGCACTCCTGAAATATCCTTCATTTCAGGAGAAATGATGAATGAGCAGATGTCCAAATACTTTTGTCCATTAAGTGTAGACTATATTTTGGTCATCAGCTTCGTTTTGTACTTTTTGTAATGATGCATTAGACCAGATCAGACAGCACACGATGATCTAACTGGAAGTTAACTGGTGGGGGAAACTGCCACTTTTTAGCCAAGAAAAGGATGCAAATAAGTACCAGGGGGTCTGAAAACCATCTGGCTGACCCAAATGCAACCTTGCTGAAATATGCATTTGCATATTATTCAGTTGATGCACTATATGGACAGAAAGTATTGGGACTAAAATCATGGGTATTAAAAGAGCTGATCCTGCTTTTGTTGGAGTAACTGACTCTACTGTCCAGAGAAGAAGACTTTCTACTAGATTCTGGAAAAGCATTGCTGTGAGGATTTAACTGCATTCAGCAGCAAGAACATTTGTAAGGTCTGGACGTTGGATGATCACCACCCCACCCTTATAATCCCCAACTACCCAACTCTAAATCCCAAAAGTACTGGATGGAGCTCCACCATCCATCATTACAGAGAACACAGTTAGTTCCATTGCTCCACAGCTCAATGCTGGGGGGCTTTATACCCCTCTCTAGCCCACACCTGACATTAGGCAGCATGGCGCCAATATGTTTTTTTTTTCTGATCCAGAGAGTCCTGTTCTATTGGCAATACTTTTCTACATGGATTAGATGGATTGTGGATTTGCACAACAGTGCCAGCAATGAGAGTGCATTCATTAGAAAGGGTGTCTACCATCATATTGGACATATTGTGTATCTACTGATCATGCTGTGAAAGGGTAGAGGTTAGGTATGAAGTCTATACATGTCATGCCATGTGATTCCATATTGGAGAACCTCACTTCCCTGAGCGAGATCCATGCGACAAACTCCTCAAGTCAGAGACCTCCATCAAGCTCCTCAAGCTGCAGACCTCTTATGAGGTCTCCAAGCCAGAGGCCTCTGACAAGGTCCTCAAGCCAGATGCCTCTGACAAGGTCCTCAAGCCAGACGCCTCTGACAAGGTCCTCAAGCCAGATGCCTCTGACAAGGTCCTCAAGCCAGGCGCCTCTGACAAGGTCCTCAAGCCAGACGCCTCTGATGAGGTCTCCAAGCCAGATGCCTTCAATGAGCTCCTCAAACAAGAGCTACCAAAGCCACACAGCTCTAATTACATCTACAAATTGGAGTACAACAAGTTCATCAAGCCAGAAGCATCTCTTGAGGTCCATAAGCTAGAATGTCCAGTGCTCAAGACTCCAGCTCAAGACTGTTATCGTGCCCCCTGCCCCAGTAACCGTCCCTGCTCTAGAGATGGTCCGGTTTCTTGGCCTTGATCTCTTGATCTGTCCTTGGCCCCGGCCAAGGTTCATGTTACATTATACAGTATGTATTTAGTGGTTCTAGGGTTACTCTTCTGCTGTTGCACAATTCAATGTCAACCACCGTCTAGTCCATTCACCATCAGGAACAAACTTATTCAGACCATATCACTTGCATGGTGGACGATTCTCCACCCAGCAGTGTTACCAACATAGTAATGACATGATGGCGTAATGATCGACATACTGCACCAGCAACACTGGTTGGAGTACAGTGCAGGTCTAATACCTAATCAACTAGCTCTGTATCTGCTTATCATCCCTCTCGTTTGCTTCCCCCTCCCCATTTCCTCTCATAAGCTGCTTCAATGAGTAGGTGGGATGTTCATGGTCATGCATGGTCTTTGTGTTCTGATTGTTTTCAAAGGTTCATGCAGGGCTAATGAGCCTCTACTCATCTTCAAACACTTAGGAGAGGTTGAATAAAAAAGAGAGCACACACAAAGAGAGCAGGGCTTCATTAAAAGAGATTGAAATACCTTTTAATTAACAGATATGAAAATATCACTTAAATAGTCAGATGACCTATTTCTTAAACAGCTGTAGGTGACTGGAAAGAGGTCTGCAACAGAGGCCTTTGGCTGACGGGAAAACTGTAGCCTTATATTTAGGCTGGGAGGCTAAAATGTAGACTATTATGTTGGGATTAGGAATCGCCTGTGTTTGAAGGAACATTGGTGGTTTCAGAAAAGACCTCCACTGATACTCCCGTAGAGTAACTGAGCTGAAAATGACATGGTCTGGAATTTATGTTAGATAGTAGAAGTGTTGGGTGTGGGAGAAACTGGGAGGTGTGAAGACCTGAGCCTGTCCAGATGACTGGGTTGGAACATCTCCAAAACTGCAAGGTCAGCAGGTGACTACCTACCAACAGCCGTCTGAGAAGGGACAAATTAACCATTAACCACCAACAGGTGCCAAAAGGTCATTGTGGCACGAGAGCAATAAGCACTAAACAGCCACAGACTGTAGACTAGTCAGGGTGCCCATGCTAACTCCTGTCTACCGCCAGAAGCGCCTACAATGAACAATGGCACTGGACCCTGGAGCAATGGTATAAGGGCATCCTGATTTTTTTTACATTACAGGTACATGTGGTCATGTGGTCATGTTTCGACTCATCAATGTATGTACAGTATAAACATGTAGTATACCTGTTACACCATACACACCGTTAATTCTACTAAATGTTCACCTACCCGGCTATGGCTCGCCTGTAGCCGCTCAGCTCCAGCACGGTGATGTAGCTGACCGCCACCATGACCAGCAGGAGCATCTTGGGCAGCCAGGACACTCTCAGGAAGAGGGCCATGGTCATTGTTCCCATGATGCAGGCCAGGAAGGCATACTGCGCCCCGTCGCAAGGTAACTCCGCCATGGTGCGGTTGGCACCCCCAGCCGCATCAATGATGACGATAGAGCTGGTGGAGTTGGTAGACCACAGCCACGGCATGCAGCCCACCTAAACAGAAATGGGTGAAGTTACACAGGAATCTGGGAAATAACTGGGTAATGTATGACCTGTTAACTAAAGAGGAAGAGAACAGGAGGAAATAATGTAGGGGATGGTAATTATGGTCCAACTCTATCCCCTATTATATTGCTTTATATCCAAGTCCATACGCTTGTATAAATAATCTAGCCCCACAGTTTAGACCACGGTGCTCTGAACACTGTGGTTAAAATAAAGATTTGGAACTGGACTGGGATTAAAATAGCCAATACCCAAACCATTCAAAATGTGCCTGGGTCGGCCTGATCCCAATTGACTGGATACAATTGGGACATGTCTTTCTATTCCTGTTCCCTATAACAGTGCTCTATACAGTTCTCTATAATAGGGAATAGTGATCAGGGGATCCTTTATGTTCTCTATAGTAGGGAATAGTGATTAGGGGAACCTTCCTGTTCTCTATAATAGTACCCTATACAGTTCTCTACAGTAGGGAATAATTATTAGGAGAACCTTCCTGTTCTTTATAATAATGCTCTATACAGTTATCTATAGTAGGGAATAGTGATTAGGGGAACCTTTATGTTCTCTATAATAGTACCCTATACAGTTCTCTACAGTAGGGAATAATTATTAGGAGAACCTTCCTGTTCTCTATAATAGTGCTCTATACAGTTATCTATAGTAGGGAATAATGATTAGGGGAACCTTCCTGTTCTCTATAATTGTACCCTATACAGTTCTCTATAGTAGGAAATAGTGATTAGTGGAACCTTTATGTTCTCTATAATAGTGCTCTATACAGTTCTCTATAGTAGGGAATAGTGATTAGGGGAACCTTCCTGTTCTCTATAATTGTACCCTATACAGTTCTCTATAGTAGGGAATAGTGATTAGGGGAACCTTCCTGTTCTCTATAATAGTGCCCTATACAGTTCTCTACAGTAGGGAATAATTATTAGGAGAACCTTCATGTTCTCTATAATAGTGCTTTATACAGTTCTCTATAAGAGTGAATAGGGTAATCTTTCTACTGCACAACAGTGCAATACAGTGGAAAACAGTGATTAGGGAATAGTGATTTCTGTCCTATACTGTGCTCCTGATTTTCTATTGTAGATAATAGTATCTCAAGGGCATTTCTGTTCCCTATAATGGTGATCCTGGTGTTTTCAGTGGTCCTGATTTTCTAATAAAAGAGAAATGTAGGGCAAATGATTAGGAACCCTTTCCATTCCCTATAATGGTGACAATAGTGTTCGGTATAGGGTTCCTGATTTTCTAACGTATGGAACAACCTACATCATATGACAGACTGCAACATCATATGACAGTGATTATGAAGATGATGATCTCACCACACAAGCTTGGGCCACAGCGTAGATTAAGAGCACTATGAGCACACACAGGACCGTTCGGATCTGTATGGTGAGGCACCCAGGAAAGCACTGAGTGAGAGAGAGGAAGAGAGAGAGAGAGAGAGAGAGAGAGAGAGGGAGGAAGATTAGCTGGGAGAATTCAAATTCGGAAATCCACTTAGGAGAGACGTCAAAAAAGCCAAGCAGCGAACTCAGCGATAAAGACTTTATCCCGAACAAAAGAGGAAATTGAACTAAATGGGCTTTTTTTTTTCTTTTTTTTTTTTTTGGGAACAGCCAGAAAGATGACGGACTTTAAAGCCATTGTGAAACAGGATTTGTACAAATTGACTTTGTCGGCACATCAGCAGCGTTTCGCCCCTTCACAGGCTTACCTTGAGCTCTGTGATACTTTTTGGCGACAATTGGCGACAATCTTACTCTGTATTTACGTCATTTAGGGAGTAGTTATTGCTGAGAACTGTGAAAGGGGGGGTCTAGATAGGGGTCTAGTTACCTTCCCACTAAAACAAGCTCTCTGATGCACTCTCGGAAATTACTACAAGGAGTGAGGAACCTCAAGACTTAAATAAAACGTAGGCCTCGCTCAGTTCTCACAGGGTTCCCAGCTAGTAACCGGTGGCTGAATCAATGGCCGTATGTACCGTATGTCCACATGCCCATTCCTGATTAAAAGTAATTGTCAGCACTCAGTGTTTGGCACTGGACAGAAGGAGAAAAGTACACATCTTACGTCCAAGAGGGATAAAGTGATAATAGCAATTACCGGGATTCCCCGTGTATGTTTAGATCCGAGTTCCCTCAGTATCATTACTGGGGCTCTGTAAATAGCTCGCTGCAGGTCACATGGATGATCACATGACTAGTAACCTCCACAAGCCTTCCAAAACCTCCTTCTCCGAGCCACTACACAGATATTGCTGAACATTGCATCCAGTTTTAATGGAAAGTTCTTCAAAGTAAAAATCAGCCATAACATTAGCACCACTGACAGGTTAAGTGGAAACCATTGATTATTTCCTACATCTTTAGGGGGTTGGGATACATTAGGCAGCAAGTGAACAGAATTTCTTGAAGGTGACAGGGTCATGGGTATCTAAGGCTCACTGAAGCGACCAATGGAGGCCCTGACTTCCAACTTACAGGACTGAATCTAGAAGAATCTGCTGCTAACGTTAGTCTTGGGACCTGACAACACAGGACACCTTCAGAGCTCTTGTGGAGCCCATGCCTCAAAAGCTCAGATCTGTTGTGGTGGCACAAGTGGGATCTACTCAGTTTTAAGCAGTGGTACAAATGTTATGGCCTATTGGTGCATATACACATACACACACTATATGGACAAAGGTTTTGGGACACCTTCACTTTTATGACATCCCATTCTCCATGGTCCCCCTTTGCTTGCAGCTCTACCTGCAGCAGCAGGTCTGGAGCTCTGCAGTTATTGAGTCAGTTGGAGGCTCAGCACTCGGCCCAGCACTCGACCCCGCTCTGCAACTTTACATGGCTGAGCTGCTCTCTGTGAGCTGTTCCTCCTAAACTCTTCCACTGTTCACTAATAATACCACTCACAGCTGATGGAGGAAGATCTAGGAGGGAAGGTCTAAATTTCACCAGCTGACTTGTTGTAGTTGGTGCAGCGGTGTCTCCTATTACATACAGAACCATGCTGGAGTTCAGTGAGCTCTTTAAAACCTCCCATTCTTTCACTAATGTGTGTAAGAGAGGCAGACTGCATGGCTAGGGGCTTGGTTTCATACACCTGTGGCAGTGGGACTGACTGAAACACCTGAATCCAATGATTAAGAGGTGTGTCCCAATACTTTTGTCCATGACATCCTTTTAATGTTGTATTTTTCCATAATAGCAATTTAATATTCTTAATAAAAAAAACCCTGAAAGTCAGCAATAATATCTAAACACTTACCGAGCACTTTATTAGGAACATTATTAATACTGAATAGGGCCTCAGAGTTTGTACCCACTGCAGCCTCAGCTTTCTGGTCTTGGCTGACAGAAATATACCCTGACGTGGTCTTCTGCTGTTGTAGCTCATCTTCCTTCAAAGTTGGACGTGGTGGTGTTCATTCTGAGGGGCTTTTCTGCTCACCACAGCTGTACAGAGTGGGTATCTGAGCTACTGTAGCCTTTCTGTCAGCTCTAACCAGTCTGGCCGTTCTCTGTAGACGTCTCTCATCAACAAGGGGTTTTAGAACTGCTGCTCTCTGGATATGTTTTCTTTATTTCACCATTCTGAGGAACTCTAGAGACTGCTGTACTGACACTCCTAAGACATCAGCAGTAATCTAGCCTTTCTGACACCAACAATTCTGATGGCTAATTAGAAAACTGATAAATAAGTAGGCTTACAGGTGTTCCTAATAAAGTGTTTGGTGAGTTTTTGAAGTCCTGATTAGGAAATGCTGCAATGCTTATTCCTCCATAGAACAACACATGCATTAAAAAGTGGGTGATCATGGAGTAGTGGCTTACCTGCACTCTAGTGACATGAAGATACATGATACAAGCTACTAGGAAACAGATGCAGAAAACCAGCAGCACCAATACTACTGTCCCCCTGAGATGAGGAGAGGACAGAAGGGAAAAGGGAGGGAAAGAGGGAAGAAAGGGTCAAGAGAGGCTGCAAAAAAACATGGAGCAGAAATATCAAGCATAAAGGAAGAATAGCTGAGACCCCGTTTACACCTGGTCACTTCATGTGACTAGTATATAGACTGGATCCTCATGAGATTTTAGCCCCATGTATTTATACTGGGTAGTCAAACGCGTCTCCGGTTAGTCAGGCTGAAATCCGATCGCTGTGTGGGACGGAGTATGCTGCTTGGACAGGTGATTTGGGGCGTAGTGGGAGGAGCGTTGGTTGTTGAATGTGGATGGATGCGTTTACACTGCTATAGGATGTGGCTCAGATGCATCTCGGACCTCCTCCTGAAGTGGACTGGGTGATGGGATCAGTATCTGGGTTAAATGCTACAGGTCTTGGGTTTAATGAGGCTCGGCCTTATCCAGACATACTCCTGATACTCTAGACGGACGGCGTGACCAGGTGTAAATGGGGTCTAAGAATTAGTTGGTGGAAAAAGACATAATATGATATAATTAACCCTCTGGAGTCGAGTTGTGCTTATCCTCTTAAATTTGCCTCGATAGCCGACGGCGGGAAAACTTCTATTACCGTAGGATTGCCTCGCTGCGTTAAGGGCTTAAATGCACTGTCATATAAAATAATATCCACGTTTTATTTTAATAATCCTATAAAAAGCTAAAATATGAAAATGTGACTTAGAGCACTGTGTGCAGAAATACTCTGACCCTGAAAAACTGAAGTCAGATTTTGGAAATTCCTTATATTTCCTGCCAAAAAAATACCCTTAATAATATGGACGAATTGTTCTGGTGCTTAAAAACGGATTTCCCGGAGTCTTAGCTTCAGGCAAGCAGGGAAATGTCTGAATACCTATAAACCGAAAAGTTTATAAATGGCAAAAGGGCAGAGGACGAGTTTCTGCATGTCCATTGGTCAGTTTTACACAAAACCATAGATGGACGCCCAAATCCACCAGTAGACACAGTGAAAGGCAGTGTGGTGTGGCGCAACAGATAACACCACTACCTGCCACTGAGCTACCACACCACTTGGGAGACAGGGGTTCGATTCCTGCTCTGGGTGACTGTGCTGCGCTACACCAATAAGAGTCCTTGGGCAAGACTCCTAACACTAGGTTGTCCCTCTTCTGTAATATGAGTAACCTTGTAAGTCGCTCTGGATAAGAGTGTCAGCTAAATGCCGTAAATGTAAATGTGCAGTATCTCGAGTGCCTAGACCCGTCTTCACAGCCTCGTAACTCCAGATGTCCAGAGTCCCTTACAATCTGATGATGCAATCGAAAGGGTGGGCTCTACAGATTCATCAGAATTTACTAGGAACGTCAAATTTGACATGCCGGCGCATTTGTAGACTCCAGAGGGTTAAAAAACAAAACAAAATAGCAAAGCACAATTTCATTAAAAACACCACCAACTTCCAATGTCCTCCAGCTAGATCTCATTCAGCATTAGAAGTGTTACGATTATTTGGTCTCTTCTTATGTCAAAGCATTAAAAACACCAACTCAGAGATGAAGTATTAGCATGCACCTAAGGGCAGTTAGCAACGTTAGCAAAGTGACAGGGAAGGCAGGGTAAGTAGGTAAAGGCTTCATATTTACTGTGGCATGATGAGAAGATAGACAAGGCCAAACAAGGCAGCTAGGATTAGAGAGAGCACCACCGCTCCAGTGAAGTATTCATCATGTAAGTGATGATACTAGAAGAAAGAACAAACACATGCTTGAGCGGTGAATTGCATTTTCATATAGCAACACAATCGACCACCTTCCTCCCGGGCTTGATTCCAGCCTTGCCCTGGTTTAGTTTCACTGTGGAGCTGAAAAAAAGAGAATTTATTATGCCTTGTTTTTGAGCTTAACCTACTCTTTTCTTGGGGTGGGCAGCATGTAGTATTGTCATAATTGACCAATTATGTTATAACACTTAAAATGTTAATAACATTGTGTACTTACCTTGGTCAAAAATGTAATAAAACCTAATGATGTGATAATTTGCCTAATAGCATACATCTTACAGCATGTTGCCCAATAATGTAATCCCATTTTTTTAAATTAATTTCTCATTTTTATACCAATAACAATTTTTACAATATTGAGAATTTATTAAATTTATTGTCAGGTTGAATTTTTTTTCTTGAAGAAAGAAATGGCCTAGTAGGATGGTAGAACGTCCAAAGCTTGATTTAAAGATCATAACAAAAATAATAAAATAATTCTATGTATTTTACCTCATCTGTTGCATATTTACAGACACTACCAGTGATTTATCCAGAACTTGCAGAAGTCCTACAGTGGCTTTTTTTCAAAGCTGATCCCATGCACTGGAAATCAGAATGTGGCCGGCTGTTAGTTTCTAATGATGTTGGTGGTTAGGCCTTCACCTCTGAACAGTTTAATACCATTCTTCAGATCCAGCATACGTTTGTCTTCATTTTCTTAATTTCATTTCCTCTTAACTGTCTCTAATCTCTGTCAAATCACTGTTAGAGTCGTGATGTCTGGAATCGTGTCTAGCTTTAGCACAAAGCTAATCTGGCTCACCCTCTTCTCACGCTCTGAGCACTTGTACATGAGTGTGAGAAAGTGCAGGTCGGCCGTGTCTGACTCCGTCTGCCGCGCCTCTATCAGACGGCCGATGTAGCGGTTGACTCGCGTGCCCGGGCTGCTCTGGGTCACGTTGGCAGCCACAGAGGTCCGGTTCCGCAACTTCTCTGGAGCTGAGCGGAGCACCCTCCTCTGCAGGGGGAACAGAAATGGGACACAGAGACGCTTAAAGTCTGAGATATGGCAGAATGAGTAGAGGCCTGTATTTGTCTGTTGATTAGACAGTGCCTCTTCACCCTCTGAAGCTAAGCTACAGCCTGCTAGTCAATACTTTTTGGTATTTGCCCTGCCCTAAAACATCCTAACACTGGTCCGCTAATTAATACACCTTTCCTGAGTCACCATCTTAATAATAATAATAATAATAATAATAATACATTTGCTGGCAATACATGCTGGGGTCAGAGCACAGAGGCAGCCATGCTACAACACCCCTGAACACCACAGATCAGGTTAAGAGCAGTTTCGTGGACCTGTGTATCGAACCCTCAACCCTATGATCAATAAGCCAGAGCTCTAAACACTTAGCCACCACTATTCTGAAAAAAAAGGAAGACCCATTTCTGATTCCCTAAAGCAGCAGTTCCCAACTCTGATCCTGGAGAACCTCATGCCCTGCACATTTTAGTGTTTACCCAGCACCCAACACAACTTATCCAGCTAATACATTAACACACCTTCCCTGAGGTGTTTCCTGAGCAGGATATGCAGGGTAGGGGGTTCTCCTAAGGAACCATGTTCAAAAAGAGATGAGTGCAAAGAACCTTCACTTAAAATGTTGAGGGACGTTTTAACCAGCAGAACCTTCAATCATCAATTTGTTGATGCAACACAGTGACCAAGGCCTTCACACAATGTCTGCGGTTAATCACTTTCTCCATAATTAGGTCACATTGTTTGCCAAAGCCAAGAGAACATCGTCCACAGTGGTTCCCAACCCTGATCCTGGGGGACATCATGTCATCACCTGCACATTAAGGTGTTTACTCAGCTCTAAACACATCTGATCCAGCTAATCAGCTAATTCATTAACAAGCCCCTCCAAAGTTGAAGGTAATGGGTTAGAGCAGGGTCCTCCAGGACCAGGGTAGGACCCACTACTCTAAAGAACTATGTTTTTGAGTCCAAACCATTGAAGGGTTTAAAGAAGGGATCTTGAAGATCTTGAGGGTTTGGGGAAGGTTTCTACCAACAGTGACCAGGGCCTTCACACAAGGTCTACGGTTGATCATTCTCTTCATAGTTATACAGTCATATACTTTGGCAAGCCAAGAGAATATTGGCTCTGCTAGAAATATACAGAGCATTTAAGTACATATAAGAGTGGATTGAACTTAAAGTCCTAGGTAAAGTCCAGACAGATTGTCGCCCTAGCAGTTTCTGCTACACTGAAGACCTCTGTAAACATCTTGCAGAGGGAACGTTTCTGGGCCTGGATTCGATGAACAATGCAGTATAATTGCAGAGAAAACAAACAATCACAGACAGCACAAAAGCTTTGCTCACCATGTCATGCACATGGCAGCTCGAAGAACTCCACGGACGAACAGACTGTGTGACAAAGCATGTCACTGGTTAGTGCAAAAGAGGCTGAAACACAACTGCCTGAACAAAACTGCAGGAAAGGAGGTTTTAGCCATGCTCAAACCTCAAGAGCTTCAGACTACTAAGGCCTCTACTGAGCCCCACACTTCCTTCACTGAATATGCTTCCACGCAAAGATTTTCTTCAGTCTGATTGAGTCGATTTCAATTTCATGTCCTGCAACTTCTTCAGGAGTATGGTCACAGTCTGGTACGGAAACTGCACCACTCGGGACAGGAAGGCTCTCTCCAGTGTGTGATCAAGACTGCACAGTCCATTTCCGGAGCAGCCTTCTCCTCACTACAGGACAACTACAGGACCAGGGTCATCAGGAGGGCCCACAGGGTCATTATCAGGGACAGTACACACCCTCAACACAGCCTCTTCAGGACTCCTGGGATTCCTGGGCTACAGGAGTGTGAAGTCTAGGACAGCCAGACTGAGGACCAGTTTCTATCCATAAGCCATCAGGCTTCTGAACACCTCCTCCCCCCTTCCACTCTGAACTGGCTGAACACACAATGCACTTTAAGTAAAGAGAGTTAAATAGTGCAGTACAGTGTAGTGTTATTCTTTTACTTAGCTTTACTTACTATATATTTCATAAGATATATTTTGTTTCTATCTTTTTATATTGATATTTATAAGATTGTTGGTAAATGGAGGAGCTGCAAAGTAAGAATTACTGTGGGGCACCTTTATTGCTAAGAGTGTGTTGCTGAGACAGCTGTTGAACTGTGCACACACACAGCATGTATAATTTCCATAATGTGCCCTGAGCCAAAGCTCACCATGCCTAATGCCAAGTGCTGGCTAGAGGGGTATAAAACTCCCCCAGCACTGGTTTGTGGAGCAGTATATTGCAAATGAGTGTGGTTCTTGATGCATAGTCATCCAATATCAGTTCCTGACCTCAGTAATGCTCTTTTTTGGTTAAATGCAATCAATTTCCTGCATCTAGTGTAAACCCAGAAGAGTAGGGGTGAGGGGTTCCATATTCATTACCTTAATTTCTGAAGAAACTTTGGATGAGTGGGTGTCCACACATTTCAGGAAAGTTTAGAGAAAGTCAACGAAAAAGAGGAAGGGAACCAAGGGCAAGGCCAGGACTGGGAACCAATGCTGTTGAGCTAGGTTCTTCAGAAAGGCTTCTAAATACATCAGTACTGTGGTGGTGGTTCTCAATCACTGTGCT
Source organism: Salminus brasiliensis (assembly GCF_030463535.1). Taxonomy (NCBI): domain Eukaryota; kingdom Metazoa; phylum Chordata; class Actinopteri; order Characiformes; family Bryconidae; genus Salminus; species Salminus brasiliensis. The sequence continues at coordinate 5,661,702 of NC_132886.1, forward strand.
CATCATTAGAACATCTCCAAGGTTCTCCTCATGAAGTCTAGTATTATTTAGAGTTCTCCTCAGATCAACACCTGGTTTGGTGGTAAATCAGGGCTTAATGATGGTAAATAAGGTGAGCTGCTGCTGCTGCTGATGGAGTTGAACACATCCTCCACGCTGTGCTGGCTGGACTGGGGTCTGGCATCCAGGAGAAATCTGGAGGAACCTGGAGGAACTGAGCTCTATTCTTCAGACTAGCTCACCGACAAGATCTCACTACTTTCTTTCTTCAGAATGAGAAGCTCTTGTTTCTCCTTTTTACTGCATTTATGTTCACCTGCATCTGATCTGATCTAGAGATGTGGAGCTTCTACTGTAAAAACTAAAGTAATGGCATTAGGGTCCTAAAGCCACCTCTGTACTGTACTATTACAGTGCACAAGTTCATACTGGACGCTAATTTGGCTAAACTCAACAGCAGTGACGCATTTCATTGTTTCTTAAACGATCCCAACCAAATCAAATCAAACCGAGGTCACAGATTTACAGCCCTGATCGGAACAGTTATGCAATCTAAGATGACCAGAGATGCCACACCAGCACCTTCCCAACAGCAGAACCTAAAACATTTAAGGACAGAGCGTCTTCTTTAAAAATAAAGGAGAACCCCACTTCCTCCACTTCAGGAAGCCTCCACAATCAATACAGAGAAAAAACATCAGAGCACGTCCCTGAATCAGTCAGAGAGAAAAAACAATACACACTGAAAAGGTCATCCACAGCGAGAGAGAGAGAGAGAGAGAGAGTGAAGGAGGAGAGGCCGGATGTGTCCTGCTGAGAGACATCACACTGGGGAGGCAAGGAGCCAGAGGAATCAGCGGATGAAGTGGAACAGTGCGAATGGAAACACACTTCTGTGTGTGTGTGTGTGTGTGTGTGTGTGTGTGTGTGTGTGTCAGTAAAAACTGTAACTAGAAGGGCTCATGAAGCAAATACACTCCTTACACTACAGCTGCTGGCTCAGAGAGCCCTGGGGAATGAAGGCCACTTTAGATTTCCCAGACTGATTTAAACTGTAGCTCTTTCTTTTTTACAGAGATCCAGAGCTTGGTTGTATCTGAAGGATACTTTCTTCAGACAGTATTTTACATATTTCATTGTTTACAGTACATTTACCATCTTTTTAGAAAGTAATGCAGCCTATAAAAGCACCAGGACAGCACATAACAGGGAGACTGTATGACTGGAACAGGGAGAATAGCATCCCTGTCATTCCCATCCAGGCTAGGACGCTGCTGCTACTGCACCATTGAGCTTTACTGGTGAGCTTTACTCTTTCCAGAACTGCTGCTGTGTAACACTGCATAACCCGAGTCATATTAGTGTAAAATCCTGCAGTATTACTCTACCGCCTCAGCCCATATGCTTCTTTACCTTCAGATGTTGCTACTGGAGCTCTCAGCTTGTCCAGAAATGCATGTGTGGCACAATCTGTATTTACCGCAGTGGTGTAAAAGTGAGTTACACTCCACAACTGTAGGGGGAGCACAGGTGCAAAAAAGTATACTAACTCTCACATAACGCTGCTTTAAGCTTCATATGAGTCAGCTCTGCTAGTGTTCACTGAGATCATGAGCATGGGGTTTCTGCTATTTCTAATCTTCTTGTGCTGCCAAACCGCCTCACTGGACCACCATGTCAGCAATCTGTGGCCATTCCAATCTATAGGCCTATGATTTTCCTGACTGCATATAACTCCAGGAATTTTAAAGCTTCCCCTTTACTCTCATTTCCACACGTCCACAAAGCAAATTCCTACAATTCCTTAATATTTTACCCATCCTCACACCCACACAGTTACACAGTACCTTGTCCCCATCCTCGCAGTTCATGACATTGGAGAAGGGGATCTCAGCCTTGAACATCTTGCGGCAGTGCATTAGCTGCACCAGCAGGTAGCACACCGTCTTGAACTTCATCTTCTTGGCAGGCTTGATGTCTGAAAGGATCAGCCCAGGGAAGATCTGGGGGCAGAGAAAAACATCCACCATAAACGATGAATCAGAACCCTTTAAACACTCAAACAAACCTCTACAACATATCAGGGAGTAAAAACGTAGCAATGCTAGTTAGCTTTGGCTCCAGTTTTTTCGCTCCAGTTCACCAGCTTAGCTCTTGAGCAGCATGGGGTATGTTGACCAAGCCAGACAACCAGTATGACCAGGCTTGACCAAGCTGGATGACCACTATGACCAAGCATAACCAAGCTAGTTGACCAGTATGACCAAACTGGTTGACTAGCATGGCCAGTATCACCAAGCTAGATGACCTCAATGACCAAGCATAACCAAGCTGGTTGACCAGCATGACCAGAATCATCAAGCTGGACAACCACTATGACCAAGCATTACCAAGATGGTTGACCAGCATGACCAAGCATAACCAAGATGGTTGACCAGCATGACCATGCTAGCATGACCAGAATCACCAAGCTGGACAACCACCATGACCAAGCATAATCAGGATGGTTGACCAGCATGACCAGAACCACCAAGCTGGACAACCACCATGACCAAGCATAACCAAGATGGTTGACCAGCATGACCATGCTGGTTGACTAGCATGACCAGAACCACCAAGCTGGACAACCAGCTTGACCAGAATCACCAAGCTGACTGACCAGCATGACCAGTATCACCAAGCTGGATGACCACCATGACCAAGCATAACCAAACTGGTTGACCAGCATGACCAAAAGCGAATGCAATCTGCACTATGCTGATCAAGAGCTGGTTTTCACCTGGATGACCCCTCGCGGTTAGCCATGCTTGCATGTTGTGAGCTATTTCTTGGTAATACATGGTAATAGGTCTTCAGAGAGCACATCTAGGGAACAGTGTTTAAACTCCACTGCTTACTGAGGAGCTCGCTGCCTCTCAGGTCTGTCTTTTGCTGACGCTTTTCATACAGTAGAATTCACGCTAAGAGGATTAGCGTGGTCACCCAGCCATGAACGAGCGGGTCGATAAGAAAGGCTTCCTTCGCTTAGACAAGTTCTCTCACAGAGTTTCTGCTAAACTTTAAGAGTTGGGGACGAGAAGGTTAGAAGGTTTTCCTCTAGAAGCATCTTTTAGTAAAGGGTTGCAAATCCAGCTCAAGACCAGCTTCTGCAGGTCGCTGGTTTTATGGTCTAAGCTGGACTTCGATCAATGGTCAAGGTATACGAAAGCTGGCTCTCCAGGTGAAAACATACCCTATGCTGGCTATCCAGCTGGTTATACTGGTCATACTGGTGGTCTAGCTTGGTCAGGCTGATACTGCTGGGAGGTGGTGAAGGACGAATCACACAATGCGAAGTCACACGTTTTCAGGGAGGTGTGCTTCACGCTATGCTCTATGGTACAGCGTGTACAGGGTGTGTAGCTATGACATAGCTTTGATGCAGAAGGTAAAACTGGCCTTTAGGTGAGCAAAGTTTGGTGTTATCCAGTAAGAAGCATCACCATGTATCAGGTACTTTTTTGAGGGTTTTTATTCAAATGTGGATGGCAGTAAGCCATCAAAAACCCATTTAGACTGCAATGTTCATGTGTTGTTGCTAAATAACATAAAATTCAACCAGTTAAAAACACAAGTATCAGAATTTCAGACACGCCCCCCACTGTTAAAGACAACTTTGTGGTGCATTTCATGTGTGCACATGCCGTATTATGATATTTCCGACACTTTTAAAGCAGCATTATTAAGCTATGATTATGTAAACAGCCTGGCATGGTAACTGTCGAGGTCCTATCTGGTCAAATATCTGTGCAAATATTTTAACGTTTTTTGAGGACCAATTGAAACAGAGTAGATTTATATGCGTCTAGATCAAATATGGCTTCACCCGGAAGTCCTAGATACTGAAAAAGGAAGGAAAACAGACCGAGAGGGAAGCTAACATGCATGCAAAGTTGCAGCAGGATCGATGGGCTTGTAAAGTCAGGTCTGGAAACGGTGATGAAAGATATAAGAGGAGTCTTTTATGAGCTCTAGTAAAAGCTTTGAGATCCGAGAACACACGTCAAGAGGTGGACCTATGAGGCAGCAGGTGAACAGTCAGTTCTTGAAGGTGATGGAGGTGTTGAAGCAGGAGGAAAAGGGCAAGCGTACGACAAGAGCCACGACTGGAGGGTCAGAACATCTCCAAAACATCGGGAGGGACTTGCTGGGTTTATGCAGTGGTCAGTACCTTCCAAAAAGTGTTCTGAAAAAGGACAACCGGTGATCATGGACGCCCAAGTTTCACTGAGATCATGGAGGCCCCACCTTGGTTCCAGATACCACAGGGCACCTTCAGAGGTCTTGTGGAGTCTTGTGGAGGGGGGCCGACCCAATGACTCTTATTACCCTTCATTTACCTTCTTCCTCTCATAAGCAGAATATGATGTGAGCTGAGCGACTGCTACCTTAGCTTACCTCACTCTCACTGAAGATTACGACCATTAAACATTTACTGACACTTTATTAGACACATTATTAATGGTACCTTGTACCTCCACACCTCATTTTATCAGAAACACCCTATATACCCAACATATAGGTGGACTTTGTAGGTTTAGAGCTACCCACTGTAGCTCATCTGCACAGCTTATCAGCCCCCTGTTGGAACATGCACTTATATTATTTGTAATAAGCAGTGGGTAGTGCTAATGTTATGGCTGATCCGTGCATGAGCCATCATTCCGATTCCCCCTACTGTCCTTCAGGTTTACAGACTCTCTGACTGGTCCTGTACAAGTGGAAATGACTGAGTGTTTGCAGTGCTTTGGCTGAGAGTCATCATTTGCATCGGTGTATTAATGCGTTGAGTATGTGACTGCATTCACACGTACATCCACACCTTCAGCTTTTCCGCTGCAGAAAGGTACAGCTGGCTAATTGCTTTCTAAGCAAGATGTGCAGACATCCTTCTTTTCAAACAGTTCTCCAAGCTTAAGAGTCACTTACTAGAAGGAATTGCTCAATAGAAAGATTATTATTAGAAATTTGAACATGTGATGTGATTGGACAATTAGCCGGTAAACACACACAGCTGTACAGTAAACTAGTATTTCATCAGATATAGACAGACATAGAGCCCGAATTCTCATTTCAGCCTTTTTATCGTTAGTTCTGACTCAGTGTATCTGATTTTCAGAGCATTGGAAAGTGTGAGGTAATGATTGGTTGACCCTCAGACACACACCTTCCTCCGGTGAGATGGCACTATAAAGAAAGTCTCGATGTTGTGTTTCTGCAGGAAGGCGTTTCTCTCTTGTCCGTTTCCTGGCTCGACCTCGTAGTCCCCGTTCAGGCACTCCAACGTCGACCGTGTGATATGCACTTTCCTATTGGCCAAAAAAGAATAAGCACCGCCTTAAATGACAGCCTGCCACCAATCAGATAAGAGCTGAGGACCACAGGCATTTCTGAATACTAACCTATATAACTATATATATATATACACAGGGTGGGCCATTTATATGGATACACCTAAATAAAATGGGAATGGTTGGTGATATTAACTTTCTGTTTGTGGCACATTAGAAGCTTGTAAATAACTCATGAAAGAATAAAGTTACATTAAAACCACATACACTGTTGTTTTTCTTGTGAAATTCTCAATAAGTTTGATGTGTCACATGACCCTCTTCCCATTGAAAAAAACTAAAGTTGGATCCAAAATGGCCGACTTCAAAATGGCCACCATGGTCACTACCCATCTTGAAAAGTTTTCCCCCTCCCATATACTAATGTGCCACAAACAGGAAGTTAATATCACCAACCATTCCCATTTTATTTAGGTGTATCCATATAAATGGCCCACCCTGTGTATATATATATATATATACATATGGCCAAAACATTAAAACCACTGCCAGGGAAGTGAAGTACTCTGAGTATTTGGTTCCGATGGTATCTGTCACGGGATGGGATCTACATATTAGGCAACGAGTGAAGTCAGTTGATGTGCAGGAAGCAGGCAAAATGGGAAGCCATAGAAATCTGACACGCTTTGACCAGAGCCTCTAGAACTGTGCTGTTCAAGATGACTGGGTCAGAACATCTCCCTAACATCAGGCAGGCCCTGATACTTATGCATTGGGAAGTATCTTCCAAAAGTGCTTCAAGGAAGGTCAACCGGCGAACCAGTGACAGAGTCATGAGCACCCAAGGCCTCATCCATGAGATCCATGGAGGCTCCACCCACCTCACAACTTATAGGATCCACTGGCAACGTCTTGGTGCCAGATACCTCAGCACACCTTCAGTGGTCTTGCGGAGTTCATGCCTTTTTTTTATATATATATATATATATTAGGCAGGTGGTTTTAATGTTATGGCCGATCAGTGTATATTGTTGCTGTCCTGTAAAAAAAAAAAAACTGAATATTTAGAAAAAGGCTTAATAAAATTCTGCTGAAGCAGTGCAGTGGGTCCTGCTCTCACCCAGGCAGCCCCCCGGCCTCCATGACATTGGCCAGGGTCACGTCGTTGGACCAGACGTCATACTGCCACTTCCTCAGCCCCAGAACGCCGCACAGCACGCGGCCCGTGTGTAAACCCACACGCATGTTCAGGTCCACCTCAGTGGCTTCCGCTACTGACCTGCAGGGGACAAAGAGGAGAGGATTAGGGTCATGACATGGATTCCATTGCACCTGTGTTGCGTCGCCCAATGAGAATATGGCATTCTTCAACTGCGGCTGTAAATGTAAGCAGCATTCGCGCAACTTTAGAGACTGTTGCGATTGCAGTGTAGGCTGATGACCGTAGAAAACACAGACATGGTGTTTCCATTGCCTTCCATATTTCTCTATATATGATGGAACACCTTGTCCCAGCAGCAATCTCCGAGCCTCCTAAGATCAGCGGTCTGAGGTTCGCTTCAAGCCGACTCTGGTTCAGTCTGCTGTAGGTGTGGAAGCAACCCGCTCTCTGGGCCACATGATTGGTTCGTTTAGTCCCATGACTGCTTCGACTTGCATGGTGAAATGTCCTTACTCCATTTATATTTATGGTATTTAGCTGACGCTATTATCCAGAGCGACTTACAAGGTTACTGGTATTACAGAGGAGGGCCAACGTAGTGTTAGGAGTCTTGCCCAATTGGTGTCTTATTGTCTTATTGGTGTAGCGCAGCACCCAGTCACCCAGAGCAGGAATCAAACTCCAGTTCCATGTGGTGTGGTAGTGGTGTTATCTGTTGCGCCACACCAACCTCTAAAAGAGGATGGGTTGCGGACTTGTGTATTCGGGACACCCTAAGAACCCAACTTTCAGCACTATATAGAGCCCCTTAGGCCTAGAGTGTACAGTAAAGGGTAGACCAATGGTATTACCCCCACCATTCAGATTTATCCTTTATATCTCTGCCTCTCTTCATTCTCTCATCACCCTTAATTTACTTCTTCTTCTCATAGGCAGAATATGACGTGAGCTGAGCAACTGCTACCTTAGCTTTCACTCTCACTGAAGATTAGGACCTTTAAACACTCACTGACACTTTATTAGACACTTTATTATTGGTACGTTGTCACTGTTACACTCACAGGCCATTTTATCAGAAACACCCTATATACCCAACATATAGGTGGACTTTGTAGGTTTAGAGCTACCAACTGTAGCTCATCTGCACAGCTTATCAGCCCCCTGCCGGAACATGCACTTATATTATTTGAGTGCTGGTCCACCCTCAACAGAGTGACCCTGTCCTGGTAGAGCATGGGGTTC